>NW_019174368.1:519168-906790 GCF_002260705.1 Seriola dumerili
GTTTGAGGGTTAACACTTGGTTTGGTTGTGATGGTTAAGTGTTGGGGTAAGGGGCTGGGAAATGCATTATGTCAATGACGGGTCCCCAAGATTATATTAAGACAAGGATATGTGTGCTGCTACATATATGTGCTGTCATATCCCATGTGATTTTCCTCTTAACACACACACACACACACACACACACACACACACACACACACACACACACACACACTTATAAGCTTCTTCCTCCTGTGTGTCATATGCATCATTGTGACAGTGTGTGTGTGTTCACTGTGCAGCTCTCAGAAGCAGCACCGGTTACATCACCTCACACACACACACAGCTTACACAGACACGCCTGTTATGTCATACATGCTTTCAATGCCACTGGAATTAAAATCCTTCTCTAATATTGGAGGGATTTGTGTGTGTGTGTGTGTTCGTGTGTGTGTGTGTGTGGGTTAGACGCGAAAAGCAGGGATAATGATAACTCCTGTATTTTATGTTGTTTTTTTAAGTCAAGTAAGTAAGTAAGCCAAAGCAGCTAAACAATCAAAAACATTACTTCTGTATGACGCCTAATGAAATCAGTATAAAGATGCTATTTGCTTCCCAGTTGCTTTGCTGATTTCTGGCAGTTGTTGTTAAGTTGTAGTTTCTATTTTAACAGGACAGACAGTGGGACAGATGGTTTGGTTTGTTGCGTCATTGTTGTTTTTTTTTTGTTTTTTTTTATTTCCCCTGCTCCTAAACAAATTCGCTCATGTCAGCTGTGTTATATTGAACACGGTTGGGTCTGGCAGCAGATTAACAGTACTTCCTGTCCTCCTGCCGCGCCGTTGGTAATTGTTTCACAGGGTGCTGCCAAATAAAGGAACCCCCATCTGTGAACGAGGAATGCAAATGATATCAAAGGCCGGCTGTTTACATTTCATCTTGCATGGCGTTCAGTATGTACAGTCCAAACAACATTTAACTGCTTTACTGAAAATATTATACATGATAAGCCCATGATGGAGGGAGCAAACAGACAGAGTGTTCAGAAAGGATTCAGACCCCTTCACCTTTTTTCACATGTTGCAGCCTTATGCCGAAATCATTAAATTAATTTTTTCCCTCATCAGTCTACACTCAATACCCCATAATGACAAAGTTGGAGACTTGTCCTAAAGTCATTCCATCATTGTCTTGGCTGTATGTTTCAGGTCATTGTTGTGCTAAAAGGTCAGCCATTGCCCCTGTCTCAGGTCATGTGCACTCGGAAGCAGGTTTTCTTCAAGGACCTCTGTGTTTTTGTCTGTATTTATCCTTCCCTCAGTTCTGACTTGTCTCTGTGCACATGGGAGAAGTTTGCCTTGAATGCTTTCCCCCAGAAAAGTCTTACTGTAACCCCAAACAGTTATCTCTGCTGCGCCTAACCATAACCCAACCAAAGCCGTAAACTCAACTGTGGAGGGACGCGCTCAGGGAAGCACTATTCTAACGAGAGGGAACAGACTTTGACACACGACAGACTGTACTGTCTTTCCTCAACCTCTAGGTCCCAACTGCTTTGCCGGGAACAGGGTGATCCCGGCAGGGGAGCGTGTGAACATTGACGAGCAAACGGTTTGCTACTGCACCTACCGGGACGGGACGTGGCACACCCACCCCTATGCCACCTGCGAGCAGCGCCCCCAGCCCAGCGAGCCACCTGGTGATCGCACCGACTCCCCCAGGGACGAGGAAAACAAGGGGAGAGGGGGTAGACCGTTTAATCCCAGACTGGATGTGATACCATGAAGTGGCGTGTTAATTAAATGTGTCAGAGAGCTCTGCAGGTACAAGTAAACTCTGTTAGTATCAGGAGAGGTTAACTGGGCTTCAATATTTCAATATAGCATTACTCAACTTGCACATTTATGTTGAAAACACAACCAGTGAGATTATGTTACCATGGTAACAATCAATGACACCTGCGCTGTGCAGTAGCACCCAATAAGAAAACACAGGAAAAACATGGTGAGAGCAATGACAGGGGAAAGACTTTTTGGAGACTGCAGCCATTCTTTTTTTTTTTTTTTACAAATCAGATTTTTCTTGTCATTGTTAAACTCTTCGTACTCTCTGGTAACTGTTGAATTCTTCCAAAAGACAAACATTTTCTGCTGTGGTAAACAGAGCTCAGTGGTTGGATGCAGTTTCTCGGTCAGCCATTTTTTTATATCGAAAAAAGTCCTACAGAATTCATTGTACCACAGCCCGGCTTAAGATAGTCAAAGAACTAAACTACTTGCAACGGATGAATTTAGACTCAGTCTATCTGAAGGCTGATTATTTGTTATATCTGAGCCACAGTCAAAGTCTGTCTTAGTGAAGCCGGCTCCAGTATAAAGACGAACAGACACTGACAGCAGAGATCACAACTAGAAATTTTTAAAAATGACTAGAAGAAAGTATTTGAGTTTTTTGGATATGGATGAATCCAAGTTATCGTCTGCCCTCCTGCACTTGTAGTTTTTTCATGGGAGCTGTATTTTTTTCTGGGATCGCAAAGAAATTATTGTTTAACTTCATTAAAATCACAAACGTTTCAGTTTCTTATAGCACCTGCTGTAGTTGATTACAGGTAGTGGATCAGAGGCTAGCCTGGATTCAACTTCATGACTTCAGCACTATGGCGTGTTGAGACCATGTCAACTACAAATGAAATACATCATTAAGTTCAATCACAGGTATTTACATACATTAATGAAAGTGAATTTCATGCATCAGTGATGTGAGCTGCCCCAGCAAAGACAAACTGGGCATGTAAAGACCAAATGGCTGGTCTCCAGAGACCACAGAGGAGCCAGAGCGCAGTGCAGCCATATCTGGTGGACCGTGGCCTTCAGAGATGCTTCAGTAAAACTGTAAGATACTCTGCAGGGTGGTGGGTGTTGAGGGAAGGAGAGGCATGAAACCACAGCACCCTACAAACCCACGTAGATTGACCGCACATTTTACTCTTGGACACCTGGTCGTTTTTATTTATCTTTTTATTTATTTCAATAAATGTCAAACTACAGTCATGGTCTATTTGAGGTCTATGTTTGAGTATTTATTTCATATCTTTTAAATTTTGGTTTATGTCAGTTCAGAGAGACAAGAATTAGCATGAGAATATATAACTCACATTGAAAATTAGAAGTTTGATATGGTACAAAAAGGACCATTGCTGACAGTAATTGTTTAAATAATCAATAGACTGACAGAAAATGAACTGACAATTGATTACTAATTGTTTATGTCAAAAACAAAATCTCCTATTCTGCCTTGTGTGTCATATTTTAAATATTTGGACTGTTGGCCCGTCTCACCATGGACTGAGATTTTATAGACTTATGTGTTCATCAGTTAATTAAAAACGGGTTAGTTACATGAGATACGATAAGCTACACGAACAGGAATAAACTGATGGGTCTTTTTTCAGCACCTGATGCTGGTGTTCAATCATTTGCTGTCTCAGTTTATACCCTCCTTGACATCACATATAGATGGAGATTATGGGATGCTCTTTTTTTGTGTTACAGTCCCACTTTCCGACTGTCAATCTGATGAATGTATGGAAGATGGGACGGAGTGACAGAAGGGAAAACAAGTGTTGGGTGCAGGTGGTGTCCTGGCTTCTCTCTGCGGCCCTGCTGCTTTCCATCTGTCAGCAGAGAGGCCAGAGATGTCCAAGTAGACCAGACACACACTCACAGGGCTGAGGATGAGTCACAATTTACCTGGAGTAATAGATGCTACATACACATGTAATGTCAGAGTGCATGCCCGTTTGTGTTGATCACCCTTACTATGTATTGTAAATGTATTGTTATATTCCTGTTGCAAAAATTAATTATTTTTCTTACCCATGCTCCTGCAGTGTTCCCAGATGAAAATCACCTGTGTATTTTCTGTCCTGTTGTTAAGAGTTAATGAGTTTATGTCCTCATCTTCTTCACAGGTTCAAACAGGCCGGTATTCAATGGTACTCAGGTGTATGACAGTTTCCCAGTGGTATGTTTTACTGTAGTCTGAACACTTTCCTAAACACCCTCTCTCTCTCCAACGTCTTTTCTCGTCAGTGAGTAGTTCATAGCTGTGTAAGAACTGTACATAGGCACTTACAGGTTCCTTAACGCCCTCTTGTGGTAGGTCTGAGGACATGCATTAACAAGGTGCAACTGGAGGAAGAAGTAATTTTATACCTGGGTAAAACTAAAGCCCATTTTTATTTTACCTCATCTTTGTTACTTGTTTATTTTTCTATTGTGTATGTTGAGCATTTTTTCTTTGATATTTGTTTTATCTTCCATTATGAATATTGAGATCTATTTTGTTATTTTTGTTACCCTGCTGCTTTAACATAATTTCCCAATTTGGGATCAATAAAAGTACATTGATCCATCTATATTTCAAAATCCTTTGTACAACATAGCATGTAAATTGTAACAAGAGCCACAGCACATTTACCAAAACATGTCAATATAACTATAGTTCTGCTTAATCTACATTTTTTCCCCCAATAAACCTCAAATCAGACGTCCACAACTGTGAAACTTGTGTATAAAGCAACTTTAATGACTACTGAAACATCAACACCTGTATTAAGTGCAAATATTAAAGAGGCACTTTTACTGTGCAAAACCCAACAAGATGATGCTTGCAAAAGTAATTTGTCCAAATATCCATGTACAACAGTAAATATGTCGAAATATGTTTCCTTTACATAAATGAAAAACCTAAGACGTGTGGCTTCTTTAACAAGAGTCTTTATTGAAAACGAACAGAGGTGCAGGGTCCAGATCAGGCAATGCTGCCAGCGTTTGAGGCAATCCTGGGCCACAGGTCAGCGCACTCTTTGGCCACTGGGCCTGTGATGGCTGAACCTGCAGAGACAGAAGGAAGGCAGAGTTAACTCAGTCGGGCCTGACTCTACAAACAAAGCACTAGCTAATTAAAAGCAAAGTGTTTCCCCAACAACAGCATTCCCATAAATATATTGACCAACTCTCACTCCCTGTGTCAAATACACTGACAATGGACCCGTCTGTCACAGAAATCCCACTAGGCTTCTGAACTAGATGTTAAAGTTGTCTCATCACTGATTGAGATAAGTCAGCTACAGTGTATCGCTGCCATCTCACCCACAGTGATGAGCTCAATCTTCCCTTCTTCGACAACTCACCCAGCCACTGAGCAGACAACGCAAGTGCTTTTAGAAGGGGGAACATGTTCCTAAAAAACTATTACCTCTGTCATGAACTATGAGAGGAAAGTGAAATAAGTCTGTAACTGCAGTGATAAAAATGTCTGGTGGGTGAAATGAAAACAGGCAAATTTTAATTATCACCTCGTGGTTGTCTGCCTCCGCAATTCAGACTAGTTTCATATTAATTAATTAATCTAATCATTTCATCTTTGAGTTTTAGTGAATGTTTGTGCCAAATTCCATCAAGGTGTTACTGAGATATCGTGTCCACAATAATGTGACGTATAGATGTACAACCCAAAAATAATATGCCACCGACTGACTGTCGCCAGCACGGAGGCTTAACAAAACGTAGCCTACTCAACACACACCTACAAACCAGAACAGCACTGGTGAGAGTGAGAGAGTTCAGCAACAACTTTGTTATTGAGGCAATGAGAATCAGTGAAACTAAACCACTTCACACCCCGAGGGACTGAAGGAGCCATGCTGTTCAGCCAGTTCATGTACATACAGCTAATAATTCCTGAAAGTGACTGAATTACTGAGACCAACATCTAAAATGCCTCTAGAGAAATATCTACCTCACTGCTATCAATTCTGTGCTTGAGGTCAGCACCAATACATGAGCTAAGGTAGTGCTATTTGTACAGTGACTATGACTGAAAGAAGCTAGCGGAGCATCCAAACAAACCAACCTTTCATTTCTCCTTTGTTGTTTACTATGACACCCGCATTGTCTTCAAAGTAAAGAAACACGCCATCTTTTCGCCGATACGACTTCCGCTGCCGTATCACCACCGCAGGATGCACTGTGGAGAGAGGGGCGGGGTTAATCCAAGTTCATTCAAGCCTCTGAGTTATTCAGTGTTCTGCCCATAAATCTGTAAATGAGATGGACTGTCGTTCCCATCTCCTTCAAACTCAGCTCATATGGAGTTAACAGATGAAGACATCCTATGTTTTCATTTTTATGTTTTTCAAACAGTTTCAATGCAAATACACACCGGAGCACAAACAAACACCACAATGGTTCATTTGACAATTCATACACTAGCCTCAACCTCTTTACCGCAACACTACAGTAACTTGCAGACAGACTCACCCTTCTTCCTGAGCTCTGGCTTGCCTTTCTTGACTGTGGCCATGACCATGTCACCCACTCCAGCTGCAGGCAGACGGTTCAGACGTCCCTTGATGCCCTTGACAGAGATGATGTACAGGTTCTTGGCTCCTGAGGAGGGAGAAAACCAACATGGAAGAAAAGGACAGCATGTGAGAATGGCAGGTAAACAGAAAACTGGGACTAGTGTTTCTGAACATCGTTCTCTTCATAGGCTACAGCACTTTTTCAGCTTGTCTCATCACTGATTGAGATAAGTCAACTACAGTGTATCGCTGCCATCTCACCCACAGTGATGAGCTCAATCTTCCCTTCTTCGACAACTCACCCAGCCACTGAGCAGACAACGCAAGTGCTTTTAGAAGGGGTAGAACCGAGAACAGGTTCAATAAGATACAAACCATACAGCGCAGCAGCATTAATCAAAACCATCAATATAATTATAAAAAATTTAATCCTTTTGAAATAACAGTATCAACAACTGCCTGCTAATTTAACAGCTTAGAGCTGTTCTAACCACATCACAATATAATTACACAATTTGAACTGTAACTTTACCTGTTGAGATAACGGGGTCAAATATTTTATGTGGGTCAACAGTGATGACCGCACACACAAACACCTGTATTAGTTTTCAGCTTATGAGCATCACAACAGGTGAAATGAAAGTGTGCTTCTATATGTTGTTAACTGTGTGTTCAGGATTTAAAGTTCTGTAGTTTTCAAACATTTACAATATTAATCTCAACATTTCCAAATGACCAGACCTCTTCAGGAACCATGTAAGAAGAATAGTTACAACATTTCAGACAATACACTTGTGTTTTCTCGCTGAGACTAAGACACCACACTCACACAGTAAACAGGAAACTACATCCAGGAGCAAGTTTAACTGAAAAGTCAGCAGCAGCTTGGCGTACAGACAGGTAACAATGCTCCGTCCAAAAGGTACATCTACCAGGACATCTGAAGCTCACCGGTTACAATGTTTCATCTCTTTACTTTGATGCATACTCAAAAAGGAGGTGTTACCATTTCACTGTTTTACAAGGACTTATGTGCAAGACTATTTCTTGGTCTCATGTCTCCGCTGACTAACTGGCAATCAGTAACTCAAACTACATATTTAACATACAGACATGAACTTGGTATTGATCTTCTCAAAGTCACAGCAAGGAACCAAATTAGCTTCATTTCCCGAGATAACTACTAGTCATTGCTTAAACACACCTCCTCTGCCTGCTGTAACTACATACTACTTTCCCTGCCCATTTCTGTCTGTACGAATTCATGTACAATGTATTTAAAAATTCAAAAATCTAGTACACAGACTTCCTCAATAGACATTAAAACAGGTTGGATGAGGCATACCTGTGTTGTCGGCGCAGTTGATGACTGCTCCCACTGGGAGACCCAGTGAGATGCGGAACTTGGCTCCAGACGAACCACCACGTCCTGTGGGAAGAAGAAAATACAATATCAGTTCTGCCAACAGTACTTCCAGGGCAATAGGTCAGGCCATGAACCTGTGATTTGCCTCAAGGAAATGAAGATAATCATGTTAAATTGTGCATTATCTCAACACAGGATGGAATAAAAATAATTCATATCAGCAAATCTGCAGAAACGTGGTTTTAATTGTTCTGCAACTACATAGGTAACCGATTCCAGTGCAATCTCACACCTATTTCTAAAAGACAGACTTCAATAATTCAGAGGAGTGACAGAGTAATCGACTCACTACAGTATCTTAGTCAGCTGGCTGAGAAAACAACCTGCCAAAAATTACAATCCATTAACTATAGGGCTTGTTTTACCAATGTTGTTTTCAATGCCCCACAGTTTGATCAGTGTGAAGAATTACGCAAGGATTGATCCACCTGTGTCTGTTACTACACTTCACACTACTGGAAAAACTCAACACGAGTCAAAACCCTTTTAAAATTCTTACAGCGATTAACCCTTATACTAGTTGATTCACAATACACAACACGTTGCCATTTCATCCACTTCCAGGTCCAGAAATATTCATTTGCTTACACTTATAGGGCAACATCATTTACAATGTATACACAGTTTCATAAGAAACGTTAAACTGAATGGCATTATTTGTTCAAATCTCTTTGGCTAACGCAGTTAAGTCAAAAAAAATTCTCGCTGTGACCACAATTTCAAGTTAGTAATCTCCATTTATCACCTTCAACAGTATGGTACCGGCTCAGCTTAGCTAGTCCAGATAGCACAGGCACCACAGATCCATTTCACCTCAGAAAACCAGAACAGCATCTATCGTTTGATTAGTTAAAATGTGCAACATTATGCTGCACGAGTAAGAGCCCGACCAGGGACTGGGAGTGCTAATTAGCTTCAGTTAGCTGCCCGGCACACATCACATCTCCTGCACTACATATTTGCACGTAACAATGTGTGTTTTCCTATTTGGATGTTCCTTGTTTATAAATCAAACAAACACACGAATAATTAACCTGATTGAATTTAACAGCGGGCAGCAAATTCTCGGCCTCTAGCTTTAACTTCATGCCTACATGGCGCTGACAGCGAAACATGGCTTCCACCAACTAGCTAACGAAAATGCCATCGTAAAAAAATACTTCAAATGTTTTCATAAATTGAAACCTAATCAAACAAATATAATGTCTTCCCCACTCTATCTCATATAAGCAACATTATAAGATCTGGTGTGGCGTAAAAACAGCAGATGAATGTGGATTTTACAAGCCGGGTCTCATACCTCTCTTAGACATTGCTGCAGGAGGGAAAGAGGAAGGTGGAGAAAGGAATTGTGGGATATAAAGTTGAGCGGAACTCCATCCGGGTCATGGCGCGGAGACGAGCTGCGTTCAGTGACTGTCGGAAACACTAACATTTAATGTATTTTTGCATTGACTTTAGGCAGAATTCTTATGTAAAGATTTTACGTTACCACTCCTAGTCTCTGATTTCCCCCATTCCTTATTTCAGTTACTCTTAAAAATCCGATCAATACACTGTGATATTTGAATGTAGACATCATTCAGTGTTGCATTAAACTCACAGTATGTAACTTCTGCCGTTAGGGGTCTCTCAATGGAAACACTGAAACAACAGAACATTTGTATTATGAATGTAAATTTTCTAGTGCTTTTTGGGAAGACTTGCATTAAAAGGTTATTTCCTAAATTTGACCATTTCTCTAAATTAACAAAACAAAATGTGATCTTTGTCATATTAAAAAAAAAAAAAAAAAAAAAAAAAAAAACATACAAGAATACATGACTTGGCAATAAACACAGTGATCATATTTGGGAAATTTCTTCTACACAATAGTAGATTCTTGAATACACAACAGAATTTCAACAGTTTTCACAAGTAGTTATGTCATTACTTTACTGAAATTGGTGGAGAGGAAGAGTGGGTTGAGGCAGCTTGGTAGAGGAATTTCAATTTTTATAACTATTTATTTAATTTATTATTATTTAACTTACAGTTTGAAAGGGAGAGAGACAGAGCTGATTTTACCAGGTGATCATGTTTTAGAATTATGAGTGACTATTATGAACAGCATGTTGTGGGCTGAGACAGAACTGTTGATAAAAGAAACAGCAGAGAGATAATTTAAGTTAATCTAAGGAACAGCAACTGTCATTCCCTCCACACTGTCGCCCCCCCCCCAAAAAAAAAATTCCTTATTTTACTTGAGGGTCACTTTACTTACTTGACATTGCTTCATGGTTTCTTTCTTTGGGTATAATAATTGGAATTCATTAGTTCAGATGTCTGTTAAGATAGAAGATTGGTGGATTTGAATACTTATCTTTCAATTTACTCAACAAATAGGCATGGCTCTTTTAAAGGCAACACCATACAACACAAATCAATTTTGGTCTGACTCAGATCACATAACTCTGCATAGTCAAAATGAATTTGAAGACGATACCAGTACAAGATGACCATAAAAAACATGCTTACAAAAGGTGGGAATCCACTCAGGGTCTGTTAAAGGAAAAATATTACTCTTCAGGCAAGCAGCACATCATATAATGTACATGATTAGCCATATTAACTAACCTTAAGAAGTGGGGAGATACATTGCCACGCTAGCATTTGCTGATGGTGCAGTGGTGTGGCACAGGGGTCTATCCTTGGTCCATTATTTTTTACATTACACATAAATCTCCTGTGGCTTTGTTCCTCTGCAGCTCTTTGGTCTGTTCTCCTCTCTGTGGAGAAAAAAAAAAGAAAAAAGAAAAACAATATGGACTCTAGAATCAGCTAAAGTGAAGATTTATTAAAACTTTTGGAACAAACACTTTATTTTCCAACACAACGCCAGAGTTACGCAGCGCTGCAAACATCTTTGGCCGAGCTCAACACCGCAGTTACACAATGTCAGTCCTCATTTCAAGAGAATTTTTAACATCGTGGCATTAAAACAATCTGATGTCATGAGATCAAACTTATATAAATGAGAATATAACAAAAAGTCTGTCAGTCATAGGCACATTGTGAGTAGACTGCATTCAGAATACATACTGTACATACATCAGAGTGATTGCTAGCGCCTGTGTGTGTGTGAATTCTCCCAAGCTGCAAATAGGGGAACTTTGTTGCACATAAGCATACAGTACATGAGTCAGTAAACATAATGCAAACACTGACATGTATAAGTAAACAATGAAAGTGTTTGAACACTAATGATGCCATTAATATGATACAGTATGTTAAAAGTGAAAGTACAATATTTACAAGATGAAAATGTTCCAAAAATATAAAGTATATGCAGTGCAAAATCAGTGAAATTATGAAAATAGAAATATAGGCAGTATATAACAAATTACAAAAGATGGCGCCGCAACTCTTTGACATTACTAATAAAAAATAATTTATACAGATAAAGTGATTCCGAGCTGTAAACTGTCTCCACTTTCTACCAGAATCTACTTTGTGTCTTAAGTGTGAAATTTTACCAACCAGATAACTGGCCAACGAAACTTTGAAGAAACTGCAAAACACTGGTTATCATCTGTATTTCTCTTATCAAATAATCCTATGAAAACCGAAATTGAATGTCTACTACTAACAAGTATCATGTTTTTATCTAAAGCCTGATTTATCTTCTTCCTCTGAGTCATAGAGCTTTACTGTTTCCAAAAAGTATTATAAACACATCAGTGAACCACACTGTTGTTCCCTCATCGACATGAACACACACACACTGTAGTTTATTTTGACTCAGTCTCACGCACACCATCCTGCTGCCTCACTAACACTCACTACGGCACCAAATGTAGATTAATACGCTGCTTAAGATAGTCCCAAAACAATGTTTTATACACATGTATGTCCTCCTTTTTGATAAAAGCTACAGTGAGCAGCTGTTTGAGAAAAAACTGAACCTTCTTCATTTAAAATGAAGCTATATATAAAAAGGTATTTTTAAAGAATTACTTTGCTAAGAGTCAAAGTATTGAATACGGACTAACATCCTTCCATCGTTGCTTTGGATCTAAACATGGGGTTTGTTAGCAATGACTAAAATACAGAATATTATTTCTGACCTTATTCTTTAATCCAGAACTGTCGGTAATGACTTGTAGGTTGTTGAGGCGAACCAGAACCAGTTTCCCAAAGAATCTTAACTCTAAGACGATCTTATCCCACAGACTTAAAATGAGGTTATGGCCATTTTAGCCTTAAGATACTTTTGGGAAACGGTGCTCAGCTCATTTGGCACATTTTCAGTCAGTTTCAAGAGGTGGCCAATCCTGTAAGATCTGTTTAGTGTTGTTCAGATCATTGTTCTAGTTTTATGAACCACGACTTTACTGTTGTGGTTCAGTCTCCCAGCAGCAGCAGACAGCTGTTTCCATCAAACAGGCTCTGATACAGCTACTATCCACTACCTGCAGACAGACACAGTCAGAGAGCAGCTGGTGAACATAGTGGAGCATTTGACAGCTAAAGAGCCAGATATTTCTCTCAGGAAGTGGTGAACTTACCAGACACTGAATGGATTGGCTCCTTCCTACATCTCCAGTTTTATGACTCCCTATACTCCATCACATCCTTCCTTAACTAAAAAATCTTTTTGGGGGTAGAGCTTCTGTTGCTCACTGAGCTCCCCTTGTTTGCAACACACCATTTTTCAAGCAGATACTTAAACCTGTCGTAACAAGAAAAAGCAGGTGTGTTACTAATAATGATAACGATGTCAGCTGAATGGCATGCAGCTGTGTTTTTAATGTTTTCAGTTACACCTGCGCTTCTCCTGCTATGACGAGTCAAAATGTGTGAATGCTGTGATAAAGGTCAACAAACAGTTTTTCAAATCCAGACTTAAATCTGTTTTCCCCGTGCATAACATATTTAACGTCCTAACCTCAATCCTGTTGTTATAGTAACATTTTCACCTGTATGTTTGGGATTCTGCCTGTGTGTGTGTGTGTGTATGTAGGTATGAGGTCTCATAGTTGTGTGTCTGATGTTATATTTTAACCTGTGAAGTGTGTTAACTTATGTGATGTGAAATTTAAATCTACTGAAGATGGCCAGTGAGAAAAGGACAGTGAACACTGGACTAAGATTCATCAGGGGTACACAAACACAACTCCAATGGGATAACATTGCTCTATCTCTGTGTTACTGAGAAACTAATTGCTGACTCATTGTCTTATTAGCTTCATAAGGCTATATGCTGAGTTTAAAGCTTGTTTTGCTGCCCCCAAGTGGCTAAAATATCTTTTTTTTTTTACACCTTTAAACCTGTATTATTTTTATGGTCCAACCTCCTGTCACCATGAGTAACACCTCTCATATTACACATGGCAGTAATATGAGCATATGGCAGTGTAAAAATGAATCTTACATGGTCATAGACTATCCAGGGCCAATGATGCCAATGAAAAGTCATGATAAAATTGTAGTTCTAAGGTGACAAAGGCGAATTTGGCACATTTACCCTATAAAAAGCCTTTATTTACACCCCTCCATATTTACAGAACAGTCACTTCTCTGTTGTGTGGCTTTTCATGTGAAGCCTCACATAAGTCTTTCGGTGGAAGCCTTTCCCGCAGACCTCACAGCGGTGTGGTTTCTCCCCGGTGTGCGTGCTGCTGTGCTGCTTCAGAGTGGAGTGGTCGCTGAAACACCGACCGCAGACGTTGCACAGGTACGGCTTCTCGCCCGTGTGCGTCCTGATGTGTCGCATCATGTTGTGTCGGCAGTTGAAGGATTTCCCACACTCACTGCAGAGAAACGGCTTCTCCCCCGTGTGGATCCTCATGTGCATCTCCAGGTTCCCCTGACTGTCGAAACACTTGCCGCACACTTCACAAACCTTCCCGTTTTTGTGAGTTTTCAGGTGAAGTTTTAAGTTTTCCTCTGAATCGAAATGTGTCCCACAAACGCCGCAGAGGTCTGTGGCGTGACTTTTGGCGTGATTAACCAGGGAAACCATGGAGTGGAACATTTTCCCGCACACTTCACATATAGTCCGGCTCTGCTGCTTTTTTAGTGACGAAGTTTTGATCTTCCTCTCGCTGTCGTTGCCGCTTTCATTCTCGTTTGCGGACGTACTATTTGGGTCGAGGTTCTTCTTGTGCAAATGAACCTGCAGGTGGCGTTTCAACGTAGAGTAGTCATTGAAGCATTTGCCACAGACGGAGCAGGGATACGGCTTTTCCCCCGTGTGTATCCTGATGTGTCGCATCATGTTGTGGCGACAGTTGAAGGATTTTCCGCACTCGCTGCAGTTGAACGGTTTCTCTCCCGTGTGGATCCTCATGTGCGTCTCCAAAGAGCTGGAAGCCCCGAAACATTTCCCACAAATGCTGCAGATTTCAGCCTTCACGTGTGTTTTCACATGAACTTTAAAGCTCTCCTCGGTCTCGAAATGTTCCCCGCAGACACCGCACACGTCCTTGGGGTGAACTTCCATGTGATTCACCAAAGAGACGTTGGCGTGGAAGGCTTTCCCGCAGACTTTACAGCAGATTCGTGATTTGTTTTTTTTTGTCGGATGCAGTTTTGGGGCCATCGGTAGACGGGCATCCTTCTTCTTCCATTTGTCCTTGATGTCGCTGTCGTCGCTCTGAGACCCAATGCTGCCCCTCCACTCCTCGTCACTCTCGTCGTGGTCGGTTGCGGAACAGCTGGAGGAAGCCCCGTCGTCGCCCTCCACCTTCGTCTGTTCCTGCTCAGCTGAGGTGCTCGGCAGAGGATCCCCTCCTCCTCCTTTAGTACTCTGATAGCTGGGATGAAGCTGGTCGAGCTCACTCTTCACATACGGAGGCGTGAAGATGATCCTGATGGCGTTGTCTTCCTCCAGCTCCTGAAGCTGCTCCTGCTCATGGCTACTGGGATGCTCCTCCTGGTTTTTCTCTGTCTGTGGAGGCTCCTGGTCATCCTGGTCCAGACCGGAGCTCCAGTCCGGCTCACACTGCACCTCCTGCTGCTGCTGATCGGAGGGGAAATCCTCGTCCCAGACAGACAGAGCCAGCTGTGGTTGGTCTGCAGGGGGAAAAAAAAGGAAAAATTACTTTCATTATTACTTCATCATTATTCATATGTGAAAAATATTCAGTAGAAATAAAGTGTTAAGAATAAATAGAAAGTCAATCAGAACAGTGTGTGTGTGTGTGTGTGTGTGTGTGAAAGAGCTATAATTTATAATCTGATTACAGCCAGCAGGAATTGTTGATCTCTTACACAGCTACAATTATTTTATTCATATTTCTTTTTTCTATTTCTCATTTTTCACACGAGTCTATTAGGACGACCTTACGAACATGTCACACCGCATTTCAATGCACATAGCACATGCAAAATAAACCATTCAATCTTGCTGAAATTGCTTGTTTTGTCAAGCTAATAGTCCAAAAATCTAAACAAGGAAATATGTTTCATTCTGGCTATGAAAACAGTTCGAATTGTTTCATTTCTACTTCCAACACGAGTCGGAAATAATAGTGACCCTGATATAACACTGTGCAGTGATTTTCACAATCCAGACACATTCAGGTTTATGCCATGATGCTTCTTACTAGAATATAAAAATGGCTTTGGCCTTTTAATATCTGGTTTGAGACTGAAGTTTTAAAACTTTCAGATCTTTTGAAACTTGACTGACAGATGTGCTGTGCTATTACTGATTAGATGGTCCCTGCAACCTGATTAACATGATCAAAATATCTAATTAACCTTGAACTGGAAATTATTTATGCCACGTTTTGATCACAACCCAAGCAAATAAATAAATACAAGCAAGACTAAACTCAAATCACTTGACCACATATATTTTGATTACTGACTGATACTGTATAGAGTGGTTTGATAGAGTAAAACTGATTTACTATGTTCTGCAAAGAAAAGATAAAGGAATGTTTTTCATCTTTTGCACTTTCATATACACAGTCTTTGGCTTTCACCTGTTCCTTTACAACATTAAACCTGAAGAATGTCACTAAGACAATGTAATGTTTTTTTTTAACCTACAGGATAACATTGTCGGTCTAAGTTGTGAAAATTTACTTTTGCCAAATGATTTGGATTAAGTCTTTGATTCGGCACTGGACACAAATGTCAACCGAAATTTGTTTCTATATATTTGTTGTTGATAAACGCTGACTATTGCCTACAATCGTCTGTCATTAAAATAAGTTACCGCTGTGTGACCGCTGACGGTGACCAGGTAAAAAAATTTAACTTTTTTATATATGTATAGCAGCTTGGTAAATCTTTTTTTTTTTTGCCGAATACAAAAGTATAGATTTGCAATCAACAATAAAACTTAAATCAGGGCATATCACGTTCATAGATTTGCCGATAAACAAGCAAACATTGCATTTCTAGATATTTCAATGGAGTTTGGCGTCTTGGGGTCTTTCCCATTAGGCAGGTATCATCTTACCCCGGAAGGGCCTGGTTAATATGAGGCATGGTAATGAACCTGCTTTAGCTTTCATCAAATTTAGCCATTTATGATAATCTCGTGTTGAGGGGAAACTGAGGGCATAGCCAAGAAAAGTAAAGTCACTAAACATTTCTGACACCGCTTAATTTTCAGCAGGAAAGTGGGCGTTAACGGGACTCGTGATGATAGCGGCTCAGGACATAGTCAGAGCCTGGCATATTACCAGACATGGTGAAAGACCGAAGACATGCCAACGATTCACAAACCTGAGTGTTTGTTTATCTTTATTTCTGGTTTTGAAACTGTCTGCAGCATCCTGCGCTGCCGGCGGATCTCCCGTTTGGAGAGCAGGATCTCCTCCTCATAGCCCGCGATGGTTTTTTTAACCGCCTCGAAGATCTCCTCGGCGGCCGCGGACAGCCGCTCGTTAACGAGGACTCTGAGCACCTGGATGCTGGACATGATGCGGGCGGACACTCGGCTGCGTCAACAGATACGGATCTCTCATCACTTTTAAACGCTGTTATTGTTGTGGAAACGGCGACTCCACATGCAACGTTTCTCAAGTGTCGAGTTAACGCCTGTGTCCACCTGGCATGAAACATTTCCTGTCAAAATACTATTCTTTTCAAAATAAAAGCGACATTTCTAGAATCGTAGGAGATTAAAAAAACCCTGACTTTCCATCTTCTGCATAAATGATTAATTATTAAAATAAAAATATCAAAAACTACAACTCTGGCTCAATGGATACTGCAGTGTTTCACTTCAAAAAAAATTAGGAACTCCTTTATGGAGATTTTAGACGGGGAGAAATGTATTACAGCCTTTTTGCCTTGAATTATACTTGTCACGTGCGTGCGTACCGGTCACTCTTACTTCATTTATGTAATTTTGTGTTCATTTTTATGTTAAATAATGTATGAGTTTCCATTAGGTAGTTACTATGAACAGATTTACTATCAGGGAGTAAATGTGTAATCTGTTAATATAAAACACCTTCCACATATACAAAAAATAAATTTGTAAACTCACAAAAATATCTTGCAAATATAAAACTGATCTGCAAATAAACTGACAAATTCCACAAATAAAAAATATATCTGTGAATACATTCAATTACTTTACTTATAAATGAGAAGCATTTGTGGACAGACATTTGTGAAGCAAAGAAGAATTTTCTATTTATGATGCAAGAAAGCATTTGCATTGTACAGAGTTTTGAGACAAACTTTCTGATAGTCTGAATTAAAATCAAATTGTATCACTAGGCCACTTTAAACACTGGAATTGACTTTAAAGTCTAGTGTAATCCTAGAACACATACGTGTGTGAAAAATTACATTGCTATCGTGGAATTGCATTTTCATTTTCAAGTTTACACGATCATCTTAATTAAAGTCCCCAACAGGCTTCTATAATGACTTAAATATTTATCATTTTAGCCTGTTATTTTTATGCACCAGATGCTTTGAGGATGGAACACTTTATCATAATCATGGATTGTGCATTTAAAGGAGAATCTAACCTTTTTAAGAATTCACTTTTCTTATTCTTGTGCCCCAGAACAGATTGGTGAATATGTGTGAACATGCAGCACTCTCCTCTAAAATTAGAAACCAAAGGAAGAACCTTAAAATGTGTAATGTCATCCCAGTTTGCTCTATAATAAATTAATGGGTCTCTGACACTGTAAGGCCATGAAATGTTTGTCTAATTTCTGACACCAAAATTAATGTTTTATATCTTAAACCTTATGTCCAATTTCAAATCTGGATGAGACCTGTTAGGAGGTACACTACACAGCTACTGTAGATCATGGGGTTAGTGAGGAAACATTTCTCACAGTGGCTCAAAGTAATTTCAGCTTTATATTTCAGTAGCCTGACTGATGAAAACAAGCCTTTGACTTTTTTAGAATATGACATTTGCAAGTTTATACTTCCAGAGTCTGTTTTTCTACTGTATTCGTTTATCATTTGCTCTTAATTTGGGGGGTTCCATTAAAAAGTGCATTTAACGTTTTAATTTGCCACTTGCGACATTTAATCGATGTTTTAATGGAATACACAACTGTTGACACAGAAGTCAGTGTCCTCCTGTTGTCTGTGGAGGATTTGAGGATTCTCTGTTTGACATTTAAGCCTTTTATTTAGTTAAAATTGCTTTCAAATGAATGAACTGTATGTTTATGAATGTTGTGATTATTATCTATTAGTCTTTTGAACTTCATACACAGCTGCTGTTGGACTTTTACCTTTACTTCCCGCTGCAGTTCGTGGATTTCAGCTGCATCTTATGAATTTTGAACGTTCCTTAACGGACTCCATGTTTGCTGGTTCACTCTTTCCTTTCCTGTGTGTCCATGAGACAAAGCGGCAAAACTACTCACAACACCGGATTTCTCGGCCCAGTCATATGAATAACAGCATTAGAAAAGCAAACTGTGGAACCGTCGATGCGGGGAACATGGATGTAGGCCTATTATCAGACATATTAGGTTGAAATAATACAACCACGGTGGGGAACACCTGGGGAAGAGGGAAGAAACCGGAAGAAACCGAGCAGAGGGGAGCTCTGCACTGTTATACACTGCCCCCTTGCGGTGATTGGAAAGAGTCAGCACCATTTCGGATTTAAATACGGACGGCTAAAACATGATGGCGTCAAGTCAGGCAGAGGAAACAATAATACACACAACACACACCAGCGAAGGCAACGATCATTAGCCAATCAGAGGCCGTGTAGGGCGGGTCATGTCAACTCTAGTAGGATTCCCAAGTTTACTTCCGGCTGCTGTAACATTGATAGCTAATCGAAGGATAAAGTCACAATGGAGGAGAAACATTGCTGATTTTTTTTGGCAAACCACCAGCTAAAGAGAGCATAGACAGCGTCCAGTCTTCCCAGGAGAGCAGCTCTTCCAGCACTACGTAGTTTTAGTTTGGTCGTAATTTTCCTCGGAGAGATGGAGACACCCGCCGGACTATCAGCGAGGAGCCTGCTGCTAACAGGTGTCAAGCTAGGACTGACTTGGCGGCATTTGAGGAGCCTTTCCAGCCACCCAACTTCAATTTCCCGGCCAGACGTTTCGATAAAGAAACTTTCAGCCGTGCATTTACACTAAGTTGGTTTGCTAAATATAAGTGACCTCATTACGTGGCGGAGTGTGGTCGGGTTGTGTGTTTTTCCTGCGTGAAAAGGCAGCAGAGGGAAACCGCTTGATTTGGTGCCTCTTCACCTTCCCGAGGAGTTGGACCCAGGCCTATGTCACCAGAGAGTCTCGTGTCACAGTTCAAGATGAAGCAACATGTCTATCCGAGCTCCATCCACAAAGATGAGCTCTGTTTACAATAGTACATAGTTAAGTCTGTGCCTGCTCATCTCTGTGGCCTCATCCGAGCGGGCCTTCTCCACCTTGTATCGCGTGAAAACATGGCTGCGGCACCACTATGACCCAGAAGAGACAAACTCACCTCTCCATGATGCATGTCCACATTGACATTTAGAACTCATTGGACATCCATGCCCTTTTTGGATTATTATAACTCCTGGATCACCTGGCCTGCAGCTTAAGGTAAGATATTTGGTTTATTTTAAGCTGCCGCCGAGCAGTGTAATATTCAGTTGTCAATTACATTGAACACGCCGCTGATGGTGATGATGAAAAAGTGAGTATTTGGATATGTTCTTATGTGCCATGCGCTATGGGCTTTTGGACATGTGTATTGCAATGTTATGGCATTATTGTGAGCTATTATTGTGCAATATCATTTTACTGAGTGAGTTTTATAGACCTGGCTGCTGCTGGTGTTACTGCTGCTGCTTTCTTGGTCCTTGTGGCAGTAGGATTGTTGTAGGGCCTATGTTGTATTTGTATGGGTTATATCGTATGGGTTGGGGTAAAATGCTCCTCCCACTACAACACCCCATCTTCTCTCAGCCCTGCCTCCAAGCACCATCTGTTCAACAAAGGGTCTTTCCCAAGTTCCCCTGGTGTGAACACCTTATCTGACACAGGCCTTGCACTGGTTCTCTGTGGTCCCAAAATCCTGAGTATCACAGGTCTTGCTGTGGTAACTGTAGCAGTTGTAAGCCCTGCAGTGCTGGTTTTCAGCCCACTTTGTATATTGTCATTTCTTTTTTCTAGGTTAGTGGGATTGATCAGCAGCTCAGTTAGGGAAAGGGGAAACAGGTGTGTGTCATTAGGTCCTATTAGTAGTAGTGAGGGACAGAGCAGGTGGCAGCTTTCTGTGAGGCTGCAGATTTTTACTTCTTAGTTTAAACATAATTTTCTTTTGTTTCTGTTTGGTAATATTTTTTGTTAATAAAATCAAATTTTTTTGAACACATGCTCTTCCCCTCCTTCCTTTGGAACATCCCTTTTAAAGTTTCCAGTGCCCAAACACCATCAACTGTCCTTTTTTGTGGGTGTTGGCACTACAACTACAGCTGCGCTCTCACACTGTTCTGTCAACATGGAATTCAGACCTGAAGGATGGAGCTAAGAGTCGCAGCTGTATAACTCCTAATCCTCTTTCATTAACACTAAACAGAAAGCTCTGCACCAACCACCATGCCTTTTATGAAGCACGACTTCGCCAGGCTATGATTTGTATCAGACAATATCAGCGGGTTTCTGGCAATGTTTAAAAGATCTTTGACTTATTCATCGTATTTGAAACTTTCAGCAGAGGGAGAGAGGAAAGCTTTGAGCCTGGCAGGTGTCAGAGAAACAAAAAAACTAAACAGAGTTATTTAATTTGTAGTCTTGAATTAATAACTGATTGATTGAATTAGTTGAGCGTGCAGTTTGCGGAACATAAAATGTGATCGCTTTTGTTTTAATGTTAACATATGCTTAAGGGATCTCAAAGACAACATAATTATATTAGTTTACAAGCAAAATCTGAAGTATATCCACATATCTCTGTCCAAAATCAAAACAAAACCACATTAAACTCAAGAAGCTCATTACTGTTCATGTCCTGACAGCTGTCACTGTTTATCTTCCATCAGGCCCCACGCTGATAGGCCTGTGTAAGGTATAGTTTTAGAACAGCATCTTTCCAGCTGTTTATAATTTATATAATTCAACGTCTCAGTTCATAGTAAATGATCCAAAATGCCCCAAAATGTAATGGGTTCTTCCCTGGATCATGACCCATCCTTCCACCGGTGAAAATCCTGCTGACAAACAAAGACACCGGTGTAAATATAACCTCTCTGGCGGAGGTAATGGACAGCTGGAGATTTTAAAGCCAAGGAATCATGGAATTGTCTTGTTGGATTGAATTTAATCTAAATTTTACCAGCTGAACTCACTCGTGATATTCTTTCTACGATGGAAATCTATTGTTCAGAAAGTTCGTCCCAACCCTTTTTGCAGAAGTTCCTACAAATGTGTTGAACTTGAAGGTTGAAGGTTTAGTTGTTTAGTTGTTGTGACGGTGAAGTCATGTGACTGCGGTGTAGTTGGTTTATAGCCTAACATTAGGTTTTTACTTCTGGTGATTGTATTTAGGCTTCAAAAATCATAAAAGTGATGTGAAGATTGTCCTTCTAAACAAAACGTGTCAGAATCAAAAACTTTTGTTTGTCACAGAGTTTATTTTATGTAATAATCCAAAAGCCAATTTAAAAATCCCACTGGCTTTTTTGTTGAGGGAACCAGGGTGACGCTGACATCCAGGTTGGCCTACAAAAATACGTCATCCCTGCAGCACACTGTAAAGACTATTGCAGTCGCACCGCAGCAGTTTATTCAGTACTGTGGTGGAAGTTTGGCAGCAGGCTTCTGTAATGAGGAGAGAGATCCTCTTTATTCCATCACAAGATATCAGAGCAGTTCTCATCCTCCAATCCAGAAGCTCCTGCTCACTGTCTCTGCTGTTCCTCAGACGCCTTCACTGACCCACAAACCATAATAATACTGAGACCGGCCAAAGTCATTCTGACAACTAGTTCAGTGACTCTACCAGCACTTCCATCTGTTTATTATTTGTAGTGTAAAAATGTGCTGAGTCTTTTTGGTCAGTTCATACGCTTCATGCACTTCAGTATGAGCGCCAAATGTATTTATAACTCTTCCTGGTCATCACTCTTTGATGACATCATGCCTCTGTCTCTGTTTCTTCCCTATCTCTGTCTGACATCAGGCTAGATGCAGTGGACTACATCTGCCCTGGCTACCCTCAGGCAATCACACACTGCGCTCTCTCTCTCTCTCACTCACACACACACACACACGCACACACACACATACACACACACACACACACGCACAGATACACTCAGTGAGGGCAGTGCAGAGGTGCACGTACTGTGTAATCTTCAGGAAGTGATTAGGGGGTGTGAGATCAAAGGTTTTGTGTGACGGGAAAACATTCCTCCCTCCATGTCCCCTTGGGGCTGGAAGGACAGACGGCTTGCTCATGTTTAACTCTGACTGCCTCGACGCAGCTGACACTCAGACAGCTTTTAATATACGTATATGCAACTGAAAAGACTCTGTAGAATAATCAAAATACACATTACAACAGCTTTCCCATATAAGGACAGGGGCCTTGTGGGTAACATTTGAGTCTGATGTAGTCATTAAGGTGTTATGGGAAGTAGATCTCTCTCTCTTGTATATGTGAAAGAGTTGCCACCCGTCCCAGTTTTACTGGATTGTTCTCTTTTTTGAGCGACGTTCCCGGAAAAATTAATATTCTTTCCCGGGACACAAATTGTTGTGGTTCTAATTCAGAATTTCATAGTTTCAAAAGAAACTTCATTTGTTTCCTTCTACTTCTATTCCGTTTTCTTCCTGGTTATGTCCAATCTTGTGTACGAAACGTATTAAAACAGATACAACAGTGACGATTGTCCAATGAACATGCCTATATACTTTAATTTAATTGGTAGCAGAAATATGAAAGTTTATCTTATTACCTAGCAACTGCCGCACCCTTTCACATCCACGAGCCCAGTGTGAATTCAGGCAGAGAGTCTGAGGCAGGTGCCAGCAGGAGTGTTAGTAAAAAAAAAAATCCTTGAAAATGTGAAATGTGAGGAGAGATGTCGCAACAAAAAGGCGAAAAAATTTAACCCCTCCAGCCACAGTTAAACTGCACACTACAGGTAGTCAGCAAAAAGTGTCTAAGCTTAAGGTAGCGGCATAAAAGTGTTGAAAGGCCGGGAATTGTGTTCACTGCCAGAAAGGGAATAAAGTTGTCCCAAACTCCACTTAAACACCTCATCTTTCTTCAGCAGTTATGAGCCAGGCTAAATAACCCGAGTGCTCCCAACTACAGTTTGGGGCCTAACGGCGGGAAGGAGGTAAAACAAGTATTAAGTCTTAATGTGTATAAATGTATTAATAAATGCACCTTAGAAAAGGTTAAACTAAAGGATTGGGAGAGGTGTAAAAGTTGGTGTATCGATAGAGGGTAAATGCGACTAAGTGCAATGGAAACGGATTTAACCAATGAATGATGACATTCATAAATCACGTGACTTGGGCTTCCGCTCCAGGAGAGATGAAAAATGGCGGCAAACAAAAACATCAGGCACATGTGGGGACAGATGAGGAGTTCCTCCAGTTTCCGTGGCGTGCTCTCCGTCAACAAGCTTTCCACCACGTTAATACTGTCACGGTTTTCCTTTGCTTGACGTTTGACTCGTGTCTCTTCTTCTGCAGTGGAATAATTTCACCTGACTGGCGAATTAGTGCCACCTACTGCTTATTTCGATGAACCAACTCATTGTATTTGGATAACAGTATAGTGGATGGAAACGCACATAAATTCGCATTTTCTTTTTCTGTATTTTCTGATTTTCTTTCTTTAATAGATTTGGATAGAAACCTGACTAATGTTATAGGGTCGGTGGAGTACTTCTCAGTAGGTTGTGAGCTTTTTTCTGACAGGTTGATGTAGATGTATTGTCCAAAACTGGATGTGTGCTCTGGCCATGGAATTAGCTTAAAGTCAACTATATGTTGATGTTGTTGTTGTTGCAAAGCTTTTTTAAAAATGTAAATATAATTTCTAAGGTGGATAGAAGTTCATGCACATGCACAGTTTTTAATAAAATCCCACCACAGTTGGTGCCATGCCTCTCCCTGAGAGAAAGCAGTTTACATTGGTGTTATCTGTTAATCATCTATTAATTAATATTATTTATTATCCATTGAAACTCCCATTAAATGTTTTCAGTTGACACAATCAATTCACTATGTTCATCATTGACAGAAATGTATTTTGTCTTTTCTTCATATGAAGAACAGTAGAGGGCAGTAGACACCAGGTGCTGTGTGTGTGTGTGTGTGTGTGTGTGTGTGTGTGTGTGTGTGTGTGTGTGTGTGTGTGTGTGTGTGTGTGTGTGAACATGTGTGTCATTGCTCTGTTTCTAACTCCCCTGGAAGCTGGCCCAGCCACTGCTTGACTGACAACACTGAGGAGCAGCGTACCAGTCAACACAAACTGAAAATATGATGATGCGGCTCAGTGGATATTCAAGTTAAAACAGCTTTCACTGCCTTTGAACTGACATGAACTTCAGATGCAGTTTCAACTTTCTTTATGAAACATGACGTTTATTGTGCATCAATTTTCAGTTAGTCTGATGTCAAAGTATGTGTCACTAGAAATCTTGAAATCATTTTCAATTCTTTTTAACATGCAACAACTACAAAATGAATTTCTTCTGCTTAAAAAAAATTAGAAACATTTTTCATGTGGTCAACACTTGCTCTGCAAATAAATATGTTTAAGAGTCTTGTCAAAGCGAGTAAATGACATTTAATTTAGTTCCACATGAGGTAAGACGTAGAAGTCCCCCTCCACTGGAACATCAGCTACAGTGACAGTTAGTGATCATAGTGCAAACAACCCCTACGATCAACATTACCATTGGATGACATTTAAAATAGCTCTTACGTAACTTTCATCATTTGATACTAGTATGATGCAATCTACAAATGTATACAATTAAACCAACCTACCTACCATTAAAACCACTCAATATTGTTTTGAACTGGACATCTCTGAATTAAGAAGAACTAGCTTATGATTTTTACTGAGTTCAATGATATATATATTTTTATAATTTTTTTACAAATTAAAATTTAATCATTAACTATTTAATTGTACCCGAACAAAATGGATGGATGGTTGAAGAGAATTATCAACTAAATAATTCATTTGTCAAGCAACTGAATTTTTTCAAAAGTAATTTTCAGCATTTGCAGATTCCACGTTGCAGGATTTACTGCTTTCATTTGTCATATAGTTAAATTAATATCTGTGGATTTTCAACTTTTGTCTGGACAAGACAAGCAGTTTGAAGACGTTGCCTTGGGCTCTGAACTATTGCATTTTATAGGTTTGACAGTTTATTGAGAAAATAATTTGTAGATCGTTTGTTAATTAAAATAATCTTTAGTTGCATTCATATTGTAGATGGATAGACCCACTGGGTGAGATCAGCTTGAGCAGATGGAGCCAGAGAACTGCAGTTTTTCACAATGTAAGTTTAAAAAGTAAAGATTCGTTCAAGGAAATTAATAAAATTCCAATAAGTCTGACTTTCAGAAAAGACTTTCATCCCAGACAAATCCCCTGTTTACTCCTTTACATTTGGTATAAACTACAGTGGCCAGATGTTGCAGGAAATCTATATAACACCCAGCGGGCTCAGCAGGAAGAGGACAGCTGGTAATTTAACTTACTGTAAGTACAGTAGATGGTCATGATCCTGTGACTGTGTGTTCAGACACTAAGTGAATTATAAAGTCAATGGAAAGATGTGATTAAACCGTTTTGCCCAGGGCAGCGTGAATTAACACAAAGACACCTCCACTTGAGCAGGACATGTTTCAGCTTTAGTGGAAAATTAGCGCGTATCCCAGGGTTTTATGAATCTTCTTCATAAACCTACAGAGACAGGAGGAAAGAAGAGAGACTGAAGGGAAATAAGAAAAAGAGCTGGATTTTCAGTCAGAGGCTGAGCTGAACATGAAACACTAAGTCTCTAAGTTGGCTATTGGGTTAGCTGCAGTCGTCATGGCTATCCTTAGCTAAAGGTAAAAAACAATCCACTTATTGAATTTTTTTCCTCTGTAAATGAAACAGTCTGTGAACTTTATCACAGAGAGACAGCCAACTAGACGGATAAAGCGAGAGATCTATATCTGTGTGGAAGCTAGCTGGTTAGCTACAGTAGCCATTCTGAATAACAGGGCATGTTGGTTTTATTCCACATAATTAAATGAAACAGTAGCTAAATCTGGGCCACATGACCTATGTACCACTAGTCAACATCTTGAGGCACATTAAAGATTTCTGTTGTTCCGCTAGACGAGGTTAAATATGGTTTTTTGCTGTACACCCTCTGAGAAAGTTTTTCCATTTTCCTCTCTGTTTTCCTCTCCCCCCACCTGCCCACTCCCTCTGCTTGGTTCCTACCTGTCTGCCTGCCTGCCTGTCTGTCTGTGTGGGTGGTCATTTAATCACAGACTCTATGTGGTCCATCATCCCTCTGAGGGCGAGAGGGCAGATTGAATTAGAGCTCTGGAGCATCTCTGATTAGACACGCAGCAGCTCGTGTGTGTACGAATCCATCAACACGGGGTGTCAGAGTGATATTTCTCTGTCTATCTTTTTTAAAACACATGACAAAACTCCGGGCAGTACCTATGAATTGTTGGTGCGTGACATATGGTTTCAATACTGATGTGATTCTAATTTGCTTTACTTGAAAACAGCCTGCCTGTCATACACCCACATTACAAACATTGTAAAGATATTCAAAATCTCCCTTTTCCATTACAGTGAGTGAAGAGTGTGAAGTGTGTGCTAACAATATGGAGGTGAGAAAAGATAATAGCCCAAATAAAAAGTTATAAAATTAAGTCTTTATAAGATTTAAAAGGCACATGTCACATGGAGATGGATTTTCAACTTTTGAAATTTGGGGAGTGATTGTTTGTGATTAAAGTGCCATATTTTATTCTGAAAGGAACAGGAACAAGTCAATGTACTTTTAAGCCACGTTATTGTAATATACTATGGAAACTACTATGAGTTATGAGGTTGTATAATTCCTTATTTAAAAGCGTGAATTTGTCTAAATTATATGTTTGAAAAAGTCTTAAGTTTCTTATTGTCAACAAAAAAGCCCAAAACCATCAATGATTAATAATCAATGTGGGCAACATGTTGAGGATTGAGGATATTGTTCATATTGATAGGGGCTCTGAAGTGTTGTGTCTGTCAATGGTCTGCAGTTATCATACGTTTCACAAAACTATTGAGATGAGAATGAACCCAGAAAAAAACAAAATTACTATTTTCACTTTTAGGCAAAAATAGCAATTTGTTCTGATCAATGATCCGACTAACAAGTGCCTGTGTGGAGTTTGATATGTTTTGTTCATCTGTGCCACAGAGCTCCAAAAACCTTTTAAAAACACATCAGTGAGCCACTTTGACATGCTCCTTCATTACCATCAATATTGGTGCTGTGGTTGATTTTAAATGAGTCCCACATACACCACTGCTACTACTACTGCTGTAAATACTAAAGCATCAACTGTGAAGCAATCCGCAGCTGAAAATAGTCCCCAACGAAGGCACTGTCCATCCCTCATTGAGTAACTTTTGATTAAAAACTACAGTTTGGTTGAAAACTGTTGACAGTGTGTTCTGTGAATTAAACAGTGTGACTGTGACATTGTTGCTATTGATTTTTTACCACCACACTGAAATATTGGGTCAATTGGATGGATTGACGTGAAACTTTGTGCAAACATTCGTGGGCCCCGGAGGATAAATCCTAGTGACTTTGTGGATCTCTCCTCCCAACTTTTCTTCTTGCGCTACCATGAAGTAAACATTTGTCGTTTTGAGTGAAATGTCTCAACAACCATTGGAAGGATTGCCATGAAATTTGCTAAAAATGTATTTTTTCCTCATAATCGTCTGAATTGATCAAATGACATTCACGTAAGCCTCAGCTGTACTCTGTGTTTATCACCAATTAGCATGCTAACATGTTAGACAAAGATGGTGAACATGGTTTAGTCCTAACGTTATACCCACTTAACAGCATAATGTTAGCATTGTCACTGTAAACATGTTGGCATGCTACATTAGCAGGTCACAACCTCACAGTGCTACTAGCATGGCTGTACTCTCTTGTTTCCTGTTAATGTTATGTCTATGCTGTAAGCACCACAAATGAAAGTTAATTTGCCTCGATTGAATGGGGACAGCAGCAGAGATCTCAGGGATGGATATCACGAAGCCTGGACAAATGACAAAAACTATCCAACTAGCCAGATTTTAAAGGAAGTAACTAGGAACATTCATTCATTTATTTATATCAGGGACCATGTACAAAATATATTCATTGTACAGAAAGAGAAGATACTTGTATCAGATTTAGCTACAAGCTAATTTCCATCTGCAGGTAAGGGTAATGGTGAGACAGAGCAAGACCCAACATCATAACTACAAAATGACCAAAATCCTATTCACAACAACGCAGACACACACAATAGCACACTTCATATGCACAAACACAAAACAGAATATACATATCAAAGTGGTACATACAAGAATCCAATGTTATAAAATTAAATCACATTAATGCTGGTTAAGACTGGTTACTTAAAATATGAAAGCCTGAGCAGGTATCTTGTTATCTGTGAACACTTTGTTCTAACTACCACTGAACAAAGAGGCAGTTACCGACATACCAGCCCTCATGTATACCTCCCCTTCATGCTGGCACTTTTACAGAAACAAACTAAAGTTAAAAAACTTCACAACAGTAATTCTCAAAGTGCTCAGCAGAAGTGACAGTGTGCAGCAACATTTTTCACCAAACAAAATGAGAGGCTGCTTTGAAGCCTGGCAGACAGCTTGTGGGCACATGCCCCCCTGGCAGCGTAGACACCCACAAATCCCCAACGGTGCCACCCTGCCACTCTGCCACCCTGGTGCCACACAGAGACTTGAAACGCTAAATTAGAGCCAGTTGGGACGGCGGATTTGGATGCAGAGTCAGGGTGGGCTCATTGGTGTGGTTGGATATGTTGGTGAAATGCGGTTATGTGTGGGTATAAAGTATTTATTTTGGTGATAGCGGGCTGTGTGTGTGTGTGTGTGTGTGTGTGTGTGTGTGTGTGTGTGTGGTGTGTGTGTGTGTGTGTGTGTGTGTGTGTGTGTGTGTGTGTGTGTGTGTGTGTGTGTGTGTGTGGTCAGTGGCTGTGTGTGTGTGTGTGTTGAAACCAGGTCTAGTCTGTATGTCCAGCCATGTGATCTCCTAATTAAAATGTCACTACAGAGCAGATTGAAAACTAAACAGGCAATCAGGTCGAGTCACTGTATATTCTACTACATAGTAAATAAGCACCTATATCTCCCCACTCTGTTTTAGCATTTTAGCGAAATGCAGTGAAAATATACATTAAAAAAATTACCTTTCGCAAATATTGGTGCCGCCTCATATTTACTCTCATATTTTTTTTTAGTTCATTTACTCTGGTTTTTATTTATAGTTTATTTGGTTACTTTTGTGGATAATATTTAGAGCTGGGGTTTTAAGTTTTGCAATGATGTGAGTTTTATTTGAGGTAGTAAAAGATAAGATAGAGTCACTATTGAATTCATTCATAATTTCATTGTTTGATATTTGGCCTCACGAGAATACCTACACCTATCTCATCAGGAGACGTGAGAGCTGCGCATTTGAAGAGTTACACTCGATGAGAATTTGAAATGCAACAAACAGAAGAACAGAAGTTTGTTAACATGTTCATTTCAGTAAAAGACTCAGTGATTTAGAGTCTCTATTTTCCTCACAGATTTCCAACAGGACCATCAGTGTCTGTTTGAGTCTGGAGTCTGTAGTTAGCTGACAGCAGCGCCTCAGAGGAAACTGGAGCAAAGTGAATAAGACGGATTAAAAATGGTTGTTTATCATTATTGATTATAATGTTTTCTGATTTGTTTATCCCTTTCAAAGATTACTGCACATTAATATCAACTCAGTGTTTTAATGATAACACTCTCTGCATTTTGTTGTGTAAATATGTGTGTATGTATATATATATATATAATCAGTTAGCCTATTAGTTAGCAGGGTTGTATTTAAACTGCCGTGTTATTAAATCATTCTTTTTTCCTTTTTGAGGAATGAGGAAACCAAAACATGAGATAATTATTTGATTTTCAGTTATGGTAGGAACCTCTTTTTAATAGGGTTAGGTCAACAGTGTCACGTCACACCGTATTTCAAAATAAAAGCTCAGCATTTTTAACTTTTATTTTACAACTTTGATGTATCCCGACAAATAAATGTATATAAGTATGTATTCCAAATATTAATTTTGTGGGTATATGAACATGATGAGTGATGCCTAGGCAAAAACAACAATAAGACTTCCGGCCTGAATTCTGTTATAAGTTTTGCTTGTTTGTTTCTGGTGTTTTCATTTTGCTGAAATCAAACAGTTAAAACGTGCTCCGGTGCTCTGTGTACGTTTTTGTCCTTTCCTCTATGTTGTCATAGGGAAAGTGTGAGATAAACACATCTGTTGAATTACTTCCATGTGTCAGTTCAAGCAGTGCAAAATTGTAAAATCAACATTTTTCAACACTGATTCATTAATTTTAATTTATTTTTTTCATAGAAGTGCAAATGAACACAAAGTATTAGTATTTAATTTTATTTAGTTTAACATTGTAATTTAATTTTTTTTTTCTTTAATCAGGGATAATAAGCCGCAGTTCGTTTGTTTTGTCTTTATATACATACACAAAAGGGATTTGATAGGTTCACCCTCACTGTTTGAATGACAGGTGATCTCTGGGAATGGAAGTGCAGAAGCAGCCATGCTTCTGCAGCCATGTCTGCAGCTTAAACTGCTGCCAGAATAGAAAAAGACAAGGAGCTTGTGGAGCACCACTTCAAGTTTGAGCAATTATTCATTAAAAATCATTTGTTTTCACTTAGTGCTCTGTCTTTTGGTAGGAGCAGTGCCTGTTACAAAAGAAATTGGTTCCCATTTAATTCTCCTCACAACTTAACTTTGGATCTGCAGCACAGCTATTAGAAAACACCTTCAACACACACACACATACACACGCCCTCTTTCTATTTCATCCCATCCAAGTGTTTTTTTCTTCTTCTTACACACAGAACACCCGTCTCTTTTGTTTTTGCCTAAACTCTGGTGAAATTCCAACTCGAGGCGAATGGGGCAGGAGAAGGACGAAGGAAAAACATGTTGGAATTTTCTTCTCCTCTCAGATCTTCAGGGTTTCACAGCAGCAATTACACAGAAGTGTTACCAGATGCTTCTCGCCATTGTCGGACCAAAAAACCACGTATCTGCACAAAGTCAGTCTGTCTTCCAGGATCGGGAAAAGGAAATGCTTTTTTTTTTTTTCTCTTTACTTTTCTTTTTTTAAAATTTTACGTCAATGATGCAGTTTTGAAATTTCACTTTGGATTTTTAACAAAATACCTCAGGGTTGATGAGGCTCACTCTGCGCACAAACCGACGGTGAAACATCCGCTCTGAGGAAGAAAAACACTGAAATTGTAGTTACATGGTTGTTTCCTGACAGCAGCGTTTGGTTTCTGCAATCTTATCTTATCCTTGAGCCCTGACTCCAAGCTCTCTCCAATTAGTTTAAGAAAAACACACTTAGACGACACACACACACACACGCAGATGGTCTTATGGACGCACATTCATGCATATACTGTTTTTATCTTGAGTGTACACACATGTATTAACATACAATAAGAATGTAGATAAACACACACACAAACGCTCTTACCTAAAACCACATTTTCCACTCACACACCAGGCTGCAATGAGCAATTAATCACTTGCAATTCACTGTGTCATCCATCACACAGCTAAAACAATGCAGAGTGAGAGTAAACATGGTTATCTCCGTCTTTAAAGCATCCAGAATAAAAATAAAACATCCCAGCCGTTCATACATGTGACCAGCAGTTCAAGAAGTCTTCAGAACCTTTTATTTAAGTACCAATACAACAATTCAACAAGACTCCTTTACAAGTAAAAGTCCTTTGTTCAAATTCTTAATAAAGGAAAAGCACAGACCTATTATTCATGATGTCTAATGTCCTTTCAGAGTGTTATACATATTATGGGATTATTACCACCATTAAATCCAGAATATGTAAACCTGTTTTTAACTTACATCCACTTGATGATTTCTGGAAAAAGGTGTATTTTGAAATTGAAACAAGATAGAATAAGAAACTGTATTGTAAGTTCATTTTACTAAATCCTTTGAAACGAGATGTCTGGTCTCTAGGTTAAGGTCCGGGCTCTGACCGGGCCACTCCAACAGGTGGATTTTCTGTGTTTGAAGTCGTTCTGTAGTAGATTGATTTGGATGCCGAGCCGTGTGGCATCACCCAGACTTTGATAAACTTGGGGATTCATTCTCCAATTAGCTTTTTTGATTTGATTAGCCAAAGGGGTTCACATACTTTTCTAACCTACACTGTGAATGTTTGAATGATATTTTCATTATGGACAAGAACAATACGATGATTTGTGTGGTATTTGTTAAAGCTGATTGTGTTTTTTAATAATTGTTGGATAAAGGAGCTAATTGCAAGGTTTGCTATAGCTAATGTTAGCAACAGCTGTTTACTTACCAGTCTAGAAGAAACGTTGCAAGTTCAGCATCAGAGTTAATTCCTTTACTCACCATTTTGTTGTACTGAAGTTAGCATGCTAACCAGCTATCCCTAGCCCCGCCTCAGTGGTCTCAGACTTTTGGACCCAACTGGACGTCGCTGTGCAGATGACACCATTTTATGTATATTATATTCCTAATCTGGCCATTGCAAACTCAAGTCTTTTTCTGATACATTTCTCTCCACCAATCAACCACCACAAGCTTGTTTTAAATGCTGAAAAGCTAAATGTAGACTGGTTTCAAGGACACTGAAGAGAACCCTGTCTACTGTCCAAACCCTTGTCAAACTGAAACTGTTGAATGCTCACCCACACATGGCCAAGTAACCTACACACCATGTATATGTTTCAGAATATGATAATTATTTTCATATGTGACATTAACTATAGTTTAGCTCTGTTTGGCTCCGTGTGAATCATACATTGTTTATCTTCAGTGGTCAGAACAAAACCCAGTATGCAAATAAAATATCATGATACCACTTTAAAAGTTTCCGGTCTTGCTAGTCTAAGCTAACCTGCTGCTGGCTGTAGCCGTATATTTACATACACACATCAATTTTCTCATCTAACTCTCAACAATAAAGTGAATAGGTGTATTAAAATTAGATTAGATTTTTTTAGATTTTTTTCCAAACTAAAATATAAAACAAAAGTGGAGCCCATGACTGATGTACTCTACAGGTAATTTAACTTGCTCAGCCTAACAGGTTGTCCCCACCAGCTGCACTAACTCTAATGGAAAAAAAAAAAAAGGTGATTATGACAAATCAGATATATCTGACACTGGTCGTTGTCTCGCTGACTTAACCTCAGAGCGTATCACCTTTCAGTTTTCAAATGGTGCAGAGCTGGAGGCCGTTTGTAAATGGGGAAACTAAACACCTAATGTGGGCACGCGGAGGGATTATGGGTATTTTTGGTTATGTGTGTAAGATCACTATTCTGACACAGTCACACCGGGGTTTCGATTCAGAGCAGAAACACATTTGATATGGACACACACACACACACACACACACACACACACACACACACACACACACACACAAATGCATACTATAGCATACTGTAGGCATGCACATACATCACCCCCCCCCCCCTTCATAGCGACCTCCTTCCCACACACACACTCTCTCTCTCATATTCATACACCCACAGAGAAGCTGCCTATGCTCTCAGTTTCTCCATGGTGTCTCCAGGGAGGAGGTAATTGCTGCGGAAGCGGAGCTACTGGGCGCCAATCGTCTCTTTGGTTGATAGGGATCAGTGGACAAAGAAGTGTGGAGTCTAGAACTCTTCTCAACCTTGGACCCAGCAGGCAACAGTTCCCCACCTTTCTCTCGTCTGATTCTGCTTTTTCTATGGAACTTTTGTTACTAGTGAACCTAATGAATGCATCGTACTAGTCTTACTCGTTACAGATTTAGTTCCAGTTTAAGGGAGAAGTAATTTGTGTTTGTGTTCAGTTCAGCCTCTGACTGATACTTTTACATGAAGGATAATCACATGTTTCTTGTTCAAAATGAAAAATTTTCAACTTGCTTGGCCACATCATCCTGTTGATTTTATATGCAATCGCACAATCTAAAATTCTGTCCGTGCTCTGTCTGTAAATAGCTACAATTAAAGATGATTGGCTCATCATTTGGCCCATTTATTGTTACTATTGAACTCATCAATGCAACAACATCTTACTATACCAACCATTGGTATACTCAGTAACAAATGCCAGTAATGAAAGGATAACAACTGTCTTGCCATGCATGATGGACGCATAACTTAAGAGAGCTATGGATCAAACATTTAATAAAAACAATGTATTTTTATAAATCTGTCAGAAATCAACCAGCATATCCATTCAAGATTTTGCAATCTTGAAAAGACCTCCGTATTAGGTCCTTCTGCTGTCAATCTGCGGATTCTGGCTACCGTCCTGTGAAATGACACGTGATTGTCAGTCATCCCTGTTAACAATTTTTTTTTTTTTTTTTTTTTTTTGTAGGTGAGTACAGGCAAGGGAATTTAATCCAGTAAAACCAGCTTGTTTACTTAAGAGTGAAAATCGCATCAGTGTGCTTTGATGTGAAGATTCATACATGTTGGCAGGTGTGCAGATGGATTGGCACAAACTTTGTACAACTATTCATGTTCCTGTTTGACTGCAGTGTCCTGCTGGAATTAGCACTCCATTTGTTTATCTGCCTTGATTATCCTCTGAAAATGTACAAATTCCTGCAAATTGCACACACTCCTATTAGTTTAATTATGTAGTGCTAATTACCTAATGTTACTCCATGTTAACAGACATATCTACAAACATGATGAACATGCTAAACCTGCTAAACATCACCATTGTCACTGTGATCATGTTAGCATGCTAAGATTAGCAGATGTTTACCTTTGGTTTCTGTAGCGACTTTCTTTTTCCCCCCTCAACAGATTGCACACTGCTCTGCTCCAGGATAGTGCTGATTTTTTAAAACACCATAGTTTCCTCCTGTGTTTTGACTGACTGTCTCATGCTGCATGCAAACAAAGTTTCACCACCTCTGCCGAGCAGCCACCTGCTCGGATCTTCTTTAGGGTTCTCCGCAGGGGAATTTAAAGCATGTGTTCCCTGTTCGATGCAGCCAGGGTACATGCAGATCGATGTGGTTCAAAGACCAAAGTTCTGCCTCGATAACTTTAGATCAAAACACCAACTGCAATTTTTTAAATTCCACCTTTCTGGCTCACACATTGAGTCATCTTTCTGTCCCTTTTGAGTCTAGTGACAAGATTGTCAGAACAGGTAAATTTGTAATGGGTCTCAGTTATATATCAGTTTTAAATTTAAGGTTACTTACCTCTTAAACAGTAACTGATACAAGATTTCTCCACATGGAGGATAAGACAAGACTTAAATGAAACAAATTGGCTATAATATGAATACTACTAATAATCACCCATTCTTAGTGCACATGATGACAGTACAGTCATGTTCCTTGTTGCCAGATGTGTTGCAGCTGCCTCTTCACATAACTACAGTCAGTTATTGAGTCACATGTGATCCATCAGTATATATATATATAATATATATATAACTGGTAGCTGCTTCATATCTTGAGCCGAGTGTGAAAATTATGACTAACTAGCTGAGAGATACATTGGAGGAGTAAAGAAGCAAAAGAGTAAAACATAGAAACAAGAAGACAAAAGTAAGAGATGAAATGAGTAGTAAAAAGATACTGAAAGAGAGAGACTGATAAAAGAGAGGCCAACAGAGAAAAGAGCTGAATCGTGAAGAAACGATGATGTTAGAGTGAAAGAAGTGACTCAGCTCTAGAACTGATTCTGTTAATCTAGGGAGTTTTGTGTACATGTGGATGTGTTAACTAGGTATTTCCCACCCCCCCCACCCCCCTTTTTTTGGCAAATACAACTTCATGGACTTGTTTTATACAAGTATGTATGTACCTTGTGCTTCTGCGCTTACTGTGGGTTTTTCAGAGCTTTTTAGCTAAAAAAAAAACAAAACAGTTACTTGTTGTGGCTGCAAACAAAGTTCAGAGTGTGAAGACTGACCTGAAACAGTGAACAGTAAACCAAAACAATGAGCTCAAAGAGGCTAAAACGTTCTAGTGCTGAGGGAGAGGTAGGTGATAGTTGGGTGATAATTCTCCGAATATAAAAATATTGACTACTGTAGCTTTAAAAATGAAGCAGCAATTTGTAAAATTGTGACCAAGATGCACGTTAGGAGAAGCCGTCTCTCACTCTTAGATTCATCCCTACAACTGAAACACTCAACAATAGTAAATACCATTTGATGAACACATCATCCAGGTGTTAAAGTGGGATTTGAATCGTGGGGTCTCAGGATTTATGGCGTTAGGCTCAATGGCCAGTTCAACTCTGTCTCGCACAAGCACTATCTGTTCATACCAGAAGCATATTTCTCTGCGCCGGTCAAAGAGATTCTTCTCCTCTGCTCTGTTTTAATCACATAGAGTTGGTCTTTATAAAACAGCTCGTGTATTTACATGTGTAACATAGAGTTTTTATGCGTTCCTGGATAAGCGGGGCATTACTTCCTCTGCAACAATGAATTATATTTGTGGGGTCTGCTGATGATTAAAGTGACACTGACGCTGAAAAATATGTAGAATATGTAGTAATTTAACTCATTTGACATTATTATTTATGAAACTGCCAATCAGATTTAACTCCTGACAGCATCCATGTTAGTGCATCTGTTCTCCCTTAGAGTTAGAGTAATTAAAACAAGGTATTCTCTAACCCAATTGTAATCTTGAACCTAATACCAGTTAATTACGTAATACTCATTGAAACTTTACACATGCTCTATTACTCCTTTTTGCCACTCTTACATTTTTTGGGCATTTTTTTTTCATCATCAGTTTCATTATGACGAGTGAGTTACATGCTGAAGTACTTCCTCTCTTTCATGTGGTCGTCATGCTCCACACTGGAGGACATTTCTCTTTTCATCTACTCTACCTTGCTGTAACAAACTCATCTGGGTGGTTTGAGAGGGCGCGGCATAAACAAGCTTTCAGAGGGACTCGGTTTGATTTGATTCCCTCAACAGTGGGAGGACGCCTGCACATGGGGTGGACAGCGTGTTTTGAGTTTTGAAGCCAAATTGAAGAGAGGATAAGCTGGAGCCACACTAACAACAGAGAAACCGAATGATACTAACATTTATACAGAGAAACCACACACACACACACACACACACACACACACACGGATACACGGATACACATGCACTGGGACACAAGGTTACTCACCCTCAATCCCAATATACATATCCACAAGAAGATATGAAGCGGCGTATATTTGAAACACAGGAAGGGAAAGATGCCAACATTTACACTAGAGACAATGAACACACACACACACACAGATGGTGGCAGCGGGGCAGACCCCCTAGTCTGTGCACATATGGCTGCAATTGACCAATAGGGTGGGTGGATAAATGGCAGCCGACCAACCGGTGGTATAATTATCTGACCAGCCTCTTTATGTAGCCTTAAATAGCAGTCTTGTTTACACTAAAAATAAACTGTCATTTCAGCCTGCTGACATTTGACCCCTGACACCTGACCCCAGGCCAGAATGGACAAAGGTCGGCCTTCTTGGACTTGGCGCTAAAAATAGCAGGCAGACTTTTCTTCACCCTTGAACCTGATTCCAAAAAAAGGTGTTTTGTTTTTTCTTGTTAGCGAAAAGGGACCCGTGTCATCTCCTCTTACAGTTCAACTGAAAACACCAAACCCAGACAAAAGCTCTTTGACATGCTACTTAAAGGAAACTCATATGTTTCAACTCATTCTCATTATTGTGTCCATTCTAACTATAGTTCATGTTAACTTTCCCCCACGACTGTCGTTGTTAAAGCTTTCCAACTGAACATTAGTTTTACATAACTCATTTCAAACACTTGTTTCTGAGTCCGACCAAAAGTAAAGACAGAAAGCTAAAGCTATTGTAGCTAACTGTATAGAGCTACGGTATTTCCCGGACAGCTTACAAGCAAACTAGATGGCTATTTGCATACACCAATAGGTTGCGTGTGTGTGGGTGTAGGTTACTGTCGACTGTGCTTGTGGACATCCGTGAGAAAAATGAGGGAGTTTATTTCCTTTTTTTCCAAGGAAATTCAAGGCTGGTTTATCCAGGGCTTATGGAGACAGTCATAGGGCATTTCACTTTGATGGCCAACTATTTTTTTATTCAAAAAAGAGTAGAGGGACAAGGAGCAAATCCAAATGGAAAATGGAGAATGGAGGTGAAGGGCAAAAACAGTACTGTCTCAAAGGACGACATGCCTCAAGAAGGTGTTGGTGTTCCTGTCGTCGCTGAACCCACAGCTGACTGAGAAGGAAAACCTTGCTGCAAAGAGGGACCAAGAGGGACCCATTAATGACGGACATGTCCACCATGAGACTGATCCCAGCTGCGTAACTTCAACAAATTAATTCACGGCTCTGAACGTGGTTGCCTTGGTGCAAACTCTCACTCCCACCAAACAACAGCTGGACCGAATGGTCAGTTTTTCATATGGTCATCAACAGCAATTACAACCCCCCCAAAAATAACTCAAAGCCTCAAAACAGAATTATTAAACTATATATGTGATGGTGTGTAATACATGAATGATTTACTGTAGATCAAGAGGAAGCTATAGCTTGGTTAGCCTGGAAGTTGTCTTTGAAGTAGATCCCAATGCAGTTAGCTACAACAGCAGAATTTCTGTTTACATTTTGGTTAAATACAAGTCGTGCCATGATGTCCTTTGTGTTTCTTTTATACACCGGGCGAGGACCTCTAAATGTATCAAGTATTTCGAGTTTTCCAGTATTTGTTGTTGTGCACCTTTTAAGGCCACAAGAGTTCAGGGCACACTAACATGATATATGGAAATCAAACGCATATAAACATCATTATCCCAAAATATTAAACATACATAAAGGTGATAACATATGAAATCAAGAAGTGTTTTTACTCGAGAGTAAGCAGCAGAAGGTAGAAGCTTTTTCTCAGTGTCAGACTTAAAGTGTGAGCATATGGCTATTTCCTGGAAGCAGTGCGAAACCAGAGTAAATTATTCAGTAGTTTCTTTTGGGGCAAACCCTAAACTCAAGCCTTATTTAAGAAAAATAACTTATTTGGAAAGATTTAGGATCCTCTGACTGTTGCCACAATATAGTATATGCTATTATGCAAAGTTAGCATGACTCACTGTTAAAATGGCCACAGTTATGAGAATAAGACCCAAGTTGAAGAATACAAAGGTGAATACAGAGGAAAACTTTGGAAGCATGAACAAACATTTAGAACACACTTCAAAATATGGAAGTAGTGTCAGTGGGGAGATGAAGCGCACCTCAACTCTGTCTATCATATTGCATTTTTTAGGTAGAGCAAAGTGATGTTTTTTTCTCTTTAACACACTCTTCCTACTCTCTCCTTCTGTCTCTGAAAACCAGATCTCCACCTGTTCACCCTCAAAACACCCTCCCTCTCTGTGTCTCACACACACACACATACACACACACACACACACAGAGAAAACAGTTAATGACCTTGACCTATGATTATGATAGCCTGTGGCTTTCACCTGCAGCTCCGCTCCAGACACACTCACACAAGCAGCAGCTGCAGAGACCCAGTCGACCCCTGACCCTGCAATAACACAAAGGGCCAGATGTGGTGGCAAAAATCTCTCTCATACACACACATACACCCTGCAGACACACACAAACACAGTGTAGTGGATGGAGGATATGAGTGAGTCATTCTCACAGCTGAACAGCTTCTTATTTCTAGCTGCGGCGATCATTGATTTTTGCCGGCTGAAATGACAACTGCTGGCAGCAGATTCTGTCAGCTGGAATTAGTAAGCTAATTAAGCTAATGTTACCTTTATGAAATGGTTGAAATGTCGTCTCTGGGAAACAGAATGCAACACACAGTGTGGAAAAAGTGAAGGGGTCTGAACACTCTCTGAAGCCACATGATATTGTGCTTTAAAGGAGCTACTTGTAAGTTTTGCTATTGTTACATAGCTAACGTTAGCATTAACAGCTGTATACTCACCAGTCTAGAACAAACATTGAGTTCAGCATCAAACTTCATTCCTTTACTCAAAACTTAAAAATAACCCATTTAAGACTGATGCTAAAGCTAACACTGCAGAACCACCGGCTTGTCAGCTGCCGAGCAATGATTTTTAGCCTGGTTAAAGGCTGTATGGCACTAGAATTGGGAAGATATCTTTCTCTCACTTCTAACTTGGTGATAGGAATATAAGCAAAAGAGGAGGGTTGCTTTCCACCACTGACGACAGCTGTTGGCAAATAAAGGAATGAAGTTTGATGCTGAATTTGCAATGTTTCTTCTAGTCTGGTAATTAAATGCTGTTAATGCGAACACTGTTTTAAATAGTGCAGGTTTAACATTCTTATTTAATATATTTAAAGTCAAAGTAAAAATGAACAGCAACATATGTAACAGAAATATTGAGAACCACTATGTGTGACCATATTTCCAGCTCATGGATAAGTATACTGTATGCAGGGAGTTTTAGCCGCTAGTTATTACTAGGATATCCTCTGGGTATTAAACCAAACACCCTTTTCCCCAAATATGTGCTTTGCATTGATATGGTTGGCATGTCTCTAATCAGTTTGATTTTCTTCTTTCTGTACTGAATGTACAGCAGCTCAGACACTGGAGAATGGAGTGTGGGGTAAAGTACTCTTTCAGCAACGTCACATTTGATCAGATATGACATGGAAATTACTCTTTACAAAATCGCCGCCCTGGCAAAGAGTTCATTACAATACCACAACTCTGTTCTAAGGTTAAATATTTCTCTTTTCCCTTCTTTGCTCCTCTTTGCAAGAACATCTCCTATTTCACATAACCACACATACACTGTACACCCATACACATTTGACATCTGTGCAGTAAATTCTCTAAATTATTGTGTAGAATTTACAGCACAGATATCTGTGTTGTAAATTCTACACAATAACTTCTCCTGAGAAGATGAAACCATTAATGTTGTGACATATTGCAGCGTAATGATTTTCAATTAACTTGTAATAACTTAAGCGAGAAGGTTGCTGCATTTCTGTTTTCAAAAGAAATACAGAGGTCTATTGACTCACTGTTTTCGGAGCTTACAACCGTACATCATAGTACTCAAAGATCTGACAAGTCCTGAAAGTGCTATGTATGAAAACATAACAGCTACAGAGCAGATCCACCTCCATGTAAAAAGAGCAAACTCTATCTGCTGATGATGACCGTGTGATATGCTTAAAAGCTGCACAAAATCCTAGTAAGTGGGCCCTGAGTTGGGATTGAAAACAAAACATTTCAAGCTGATCTAATAAAAGCCACATTTGTCTGTGAAAGGAATTGTGAGATTTGTTGGATCAGAAATAAAGTTTTTATTGTTGGTGGTGATGTTTCACAGACTGAAGATGTTAGAGCTGAAGATTGAGTTGAGAAATTTTATTCAACATATGGTACCATAGTCAAAATGGAGGAGGCCATATTCAGAAGAAGTAGCTTTGCTTTCTTGTTAAATCTTCTAATGTTTGCATGAGAACCTCTGCTGTACGAATTACTGTGTCATTCATCAGGTCAATATGTGTCAGTGTGTACTTTTCAAATTAAGTCATATTGGTGGCTTTCATGGGTAAAAAGCCTCATGACATCATTGATAATTCATGAAGGTGTTTCAGCACATGGCTCTGAGCTGAGGTATGTACTGCACTGGTGTGTCACTTCAGGTCTTACAGAGTTACAGAATGATGTGTCTTTTCACTCACGGGCTATTCAGAGAGTAGCTACATTAACCAAGAACAGCCAAACTTTTCATTTTAGCCATTTTGGACTAGCTCCTCGAACAAAGGAGGATGAATGCTGATGACTTTAGAGATGTCTTAACTTTAACTCTTTAGTGCCACCATGAGTACTGTGGTTTGCGACTAAGTACCTGCAAATCCCCATCCTCAGTTGTACTTTATGTTTAGCGCTAATGAGGCAATGTTAGCATGCTAACACACTAAACTAAGATGGTGAACATGGTATGCATTTCCTTGCTAAACATCAGCTGATGTTTGCAAGTGGCTTTAGACTCCTCGTCTTGTTTTGCGGTTGTAAGTTATTATGCTAACAGATATAAAAGCACATACAAACACAGCTCTGGCCCTTTTTTTCTCCCCATATTTCCTCACAGGCTTCCATACTTCCTCTTTCCTCTCCTTCATCCTTATCCAAAAACATATCAGCCCCTGCCACCTGCAACAAAACTCAGACATCTAGTGCACTGATCTCCTGATCTGAAGATTTGTCTTCGTTTTATCGCCATCATTTAGGGGTCACCTCGCTGGTCTAATTCCCCACAGCATGCAGACAATATGGTCAAGGGGACACACTAAAGGACAGATGTCTATACATACTCACACACACACACACACACACACACACACACACACACACACACACACACACACACACAGAGGAAGCTGGGAAACTAAAGGAAGCTATGGTGACAAACCATTTCCCCTGTTCAGCAATTACCAACCATTCAACTCTGCACTGAGACTCATTACATCCAGGCCTGGAATGACATTTGGAAACGGTTGAAGGGGGCCCGTTCAGCGCTGCACTTTGTTGTTGTTATTATTATTGTCTGTGCTGAGAGCAACGCATTAGCACATACTCCGGTCCTCCCTCTGCCTCTCACCACCTGCAGCTGTTAAAGAAGCAGATCAAACTGCTGTCCTACATTTTCGACCCAGTTGAAAATGATTTGCTGGGAAATAGATCAGTCCTGCATTTCAGTATATTAATAAAACATATAAAGTATATTAATCCATTTGCACTGAGTAGACATGTTTAGAACATATAAGAGTCAGGGTTAATAGATATATGTCTGTATGAGGAATTTTAACAAACTTTTATGAATTAAATGATGATCCACTTGTGATTATATCACTTCTTATTATTATAATTTCTTCTTGTTATTAATTATAATTTATTTCCCAATTCTGACTTTTCTTCTTCTTTTTCCAATGGTCAAACAAACGTTTCAAATATCTTATGCTCATAAGCAATAACGGTGCTTTGCCACATAAAATTTGTTTTTAAACTTAATTGACAATTACATTCATATATTGTATTCATATTCATTCAATGCAGTGAACCTTAAATATGCAAATATATCCAATAGTTTTGTTCATTTTTCTGTCAAAGAATTTTTCTAACTTTCTGTTTTAGGAAATACTTACTTACTTACTACTAAAATATTAATTTCTATAGATCCCTTTCTTTTTGAATGCAAAACACAATACTGCACATATCCAGTATATATAAAGAAAGTGTAAGGTAAGACCTATTGATGTTTGGTACAAACAGAGAGAAAAGACTGTTTGTGGAATGATTTAGGTTAAAGGCGTCGTCCAGTGTAATTCATGTTCATTATACAGTGATTTCATTGCTGCACTTTTTGGGAAAATTTCTTGGGTTTTCAGTTCCTCTGGTTTGAAGACTGTAAAAATAAACAATTGAGCTGTGTTTCAGGAAGGGGAACAACAGTAGACAACAAAAGACAAACTTCTTTGTTTGCAACAAAATGTCACATATAAGAAGTTAATCCATGTATTGTGACAGTGGGCAAATATTCAAATATTCAAAGCTCTGTTACACAAATTTACGTTTACCTTTTACACTTTTCTCCAATCTTTGCTTTTTGTGAAATATTGTTTGAATTGAATGTACCAACACAAAAACACCTGAAGCGTGACAGGGGGCCTCACTGCCTGATTGTTTTCATTGTCTATTAATATACCAATTATTTTCTTGATGAATAAATTAAGTCCATAAAATGTGTTTATATTTCGTATTAAAAGCACCCACAGTGTTATAATCCTCTTCCCTGTTTTCCTTAAACACTTAAAACCCAAAAATATTCAGTTCAATATGGAATAAGATTTAAAAAAAAACAGCAATATTTTTGTTTTTCACTGGATAAATGACTTGAATGATTGATTATAAAAATAGTTGCAGACCATTTTTCTGTCAGTTTACTAATCGATTATTTGCCTTATCATTTCAGTTGTAATGTTTTTTTTTATGTCTAATCTTAATTTGAAAAACAAGTAAATATAGCTGTCAAATAAAAAGCACAAGAGTAAACAGTATTTCTGTCTGAAATGAAGTGGAGTACAAGTAGTAAATAGTGGAATGGACATATTCAGCTTCCTGAAAACTACTGAAGTACATTACTTGAGTAAATGTGCTCAGTTACTTTCCAGCAATGGTTTAAAGAGTAAACACACTGACAGTGGCTTCTAATGACTTTGCAGCTGTTGAATTAATGACTATTGGTGATAACAGATGTTCACTCTGATGTGTAGGTGAAAAATACTCTTTTATTTCTAATTTTATTTCTATAGCATTTTATCATATTATGGAATTTAAAACCCAGGATTGGAAATTTACTGTTTCTTTTCTAAATATCACACATTTTTTTTCTTCTTCTTATCGGCTTCAGCCTGACCTTTGTCTGACACTTTGAAAACAAAACCTGGACTGTACTCAGACGGTCAGTGCCTCTACAGGGGATGCTGCACCGCAAATACACCATGGGCTCTTTCATTGTCCTTAACAGGAAACATGAAACTTAACGTTGCTGATCCCAGTCTCGTGGTACTGATTGAATAACAGGTTAAATGGAAAACAATAAACTAATAATACAAAAATGGAAAAATAATAATACAAAATAAATAAATTCAGAATAAGAGTCAGTTTTCATTAGAATTCTTTTTTCTACTGATGAGATAGTTCCATTGAAAACTGACTGTGTGTTCTGTGCATTATTCAGAGGTCGGAAAAGACAGGCTGCTGATTTAAGAAAACAACAACAACAAAACATAACATTTCAGTCAGCTCCACTGTATTAGTGTCGCAGCAGAAACCTGAGTTCTAACCATCTGCCCGAGTAGATACAGCAGAGGTGAGTTACAAGACAGACAGACTCGCTCTAACCTCAGGAGGGAGGTAGAGGCTTCCAGGTTTCACAACCTCTTTTATGGAGGGAAAAGTGTCAAAATTTCCCCCCAGCTCTTTCCACTGCTGACACACTGTGCCGACCACAGACACACACACACACACACACACACACACACACACACACTAACTGGCCTGTTAGAGCTGTGGGAGAACAATATCACAGACTCTGAAGAATCAACAACAGTTGAGTGTGAAGACAGCGAGGAAAGCGAGGTAGTACGTGTTTTTGTTACCCTTGTCGGGACCAGTGGTCCTCGTGGGGACCGAAACCTGGTCCTGATCAGGCAAAATGTCATTTCTGAAGTCCTGGCTGGGGGTCGGGGTTTAAGGTGTGAATTGGCACATTTTTCCAACGAAGACACTGCTGCCCCTGATGATGTGTGCTGTAGCTATAGCGTCTGAATCATAGAATCAGTATCACGAGAGAAACATGAAAACATTCTTTGCAACTTTAATCTTCATCAGTCAAAACACTTTTTCTTTTTCTTTTCATTTCAAGTGTGTCTTCTTCCGTCTAAAATCCATCTGGAATTTAACACTTTAGCCAAATATATGTTGCTAAATCTGGTTATAGATTGTTGTATACAGTTTTCTCTGCTACATGTAAACCAGGGTCGGACCTGCTCCGGGCCAGAGGCAGGTGGTTATGCACCTGAAGCTGTTAAGTAGCTGCAAAAAAACACCAGCAGAAGAAGAAGAAGAAGAACCTCTGCACTTTAGTAGTTTCGTTGCAACAGCATCAGTTTACTTAACATCAGCTAACACGTATCCATAACCTAACATTAACACAGGAATAAAAAGTGTGGGGTGTAGCTCATGCCCCTCCCTCACCCATACAGATCATTCAGTGCTCAAGTGACATCAGTGCTTTTGTTATGTGCAATTGCTCATTTCTTTAACTGCTGGATTTACCCATAGCTCAGAATGGACTTCATCTATTTCCCCTGTTTTTTTTTTGAGTTGGAGGATGTGAACCGTGGACTTTCAGAGGTGTTCCCCTCCACCGAGAGGATGCCTTCTCTGTTTGAATAAGAAATTATTTAAAGTGAAACTTAAAACGCTTATCAGTGACTTGCCTCATATTTCACACTGATCTGATATCGCAGTTATCCAATCATTTTTACATTATATGAATGTTCCTGAGAAACCGTTATCGCTGTGCAGCTGATGACACTTTGACCTGGACTAAATGTAGCTGAAAAGAGACAGTTTAATAGAATACATGTAGCTGTAATATGTAGTCACTGAATGTTGTAGAACCACAATAAATATATGGATTAGATGTCCAGTCGGACTAACTTGGATGTATTTTCAGTTGCAAATCACTATTGTTAACGGGTTCACCTATGAGGGGGTCAGAGGTCATTAACTAAAATGGTTGTTGGTAAGGAAATAATAAGGAATGATAAGGAAAGGAGCTTCAATGCTTCCTATCTTGTTTTATGTTTGTGACACAATCCAAACCTTATGGAAATCCTTGTATGATCGACTGAGCCCTGAATCCTTGACTATAGGCTAGACTTTATACTATTATTATTTTAATGGCTCAACTTTCTCTGTTTGTAAATTTCTTTCATGATATCGTATTTCAACATTTCAATCCTCTTTGTCGTTAGGAAAGGAGTATTTATTGTCCAAGTGTTATAAATAAAGTTTGTCCTTATGAATTCTCCTTCACATCTTTCCTTGACCTCAATGGAAAACATCATGAGGTCAAGGAAAAGTGGTTCGGAAAGGAAATTATTTTGACTTTTCGACTGCAGCCCTCGACTGCTGGGGGATTCCCATGATGAACTGAGCTAGCGCTCTCTCTCTCGCTCTCTCTCTGCCTCCCTCCCTCCTTCTCTCTCTCTGGCTGTCCACCCTGAGTCTGGTTCTGTTGGAGGTTTCTTCTTGTTAAAGGGAGTTTTTCCTCCCCTCTGTCGCCAAGTGCTGCTCATTGTGGGAACTGTTGGGCTTCTCTCTGTAATAAAGTAAGGTCTCGACCTGACCCTGTAAAGTGCCTTGAGATAATGTAAATTATGATTTGGCACTATACAAAGAAAATTGAATTTATTAGAAAGCAACCCTCTAGTTTTGCTCTTTTTCTCTCTCTTCTTTTCTTGTACTAAAATTAGCATGCTAACCAGTTAACTCCGGCCCGCCTCCTCATTTTCCCATCCCGAGTCACTGTAGCCTCCAGTCTGTCCTGAAGATGTAGTAATGCCCATTTTCACCATCTGTACCCTCTGATTGTTCATTCCTCACTTGCCACACTTCGTCTTGTTTAAAGGTCCATATGCACATCGTTGCACACAGATACACATTAATGTTTTATTAGCTTTGTTTTTACCTTACCTGTTACCATGGTGAATGATGGCTATTTTCTGTCAAGGATGAAGGAATGAAATAACTGATCAGCTGTTCTGGGACCAAGAACTCTGTTTCTCACCTCGTGGTTTGCCAGCTCAGAGTTCAGGGTTTGGTCAGAGTTTATTAAACCTGAATTCTGGAGCAGTCAACAGAAATATTGATTTATTAGTATTAGATCACAGTATTTTTGATTCTTAATGGTGACACACACGCTCTCACACACACAGAGCTGTTGGCAGTGGGATCAGTACAACACACCGAGAGTTGAGTCATATCTGATCTCAACTCTACAGTGTAGTTCTGGTCTGCTGACTCTGTGGCCAGGAGGGATATTTGTGTGTGTGTGTGTGCGTGTGTGCGTGTGTGTGTGTGTGTGTGTGTGTGTGTGTGTGTGTGTGTGTGTGGCCCTGTGTGTGTGTTCCGTCTGGGTGGTCAGCCAATACAATAATGAGCACAGATGTAAACAACAACCAGCTAATGAGGCACAGTAGCCATGAACCTGATGTTTATTTGTATAGTTACACATCAAAAAGACGCCATCAGCTACAGAACCATAAATCTTAATACATGTTGATTATATATTAATACATAAACTGTATATCATACTGTATATACTTTGTGTATGTGTATATATATATATATATATATATATATATCACATATTGCAGGCTTTAAAATGGTGAGATGTAGAAGCCAGTCAATAACAATAGGCTGTATTCACACTTAAACAAAAAATATATAGAGAGTTGAAATGGTCATGCAGCTTAAAGGCTCATTTCACCCAAATCACAGCAAAAACATACTTTCTTGTTTAACCCAGCTGTAAATATTCCTGCAGACAGTTTTGAAATTCTGCAATTTCTGCCTCCTCCCAAATGCAGGTGGATGAAATTTCAAAAACTATTGAGAGATCCGTTTATTATCTGTGTACGTATGTTGTCATTGCTTTGAGCTGAACTACAGCAAATAAAGTTGTCTGCATGGTTAGATGTCTGTGTGTGTCCGTGTATGTGTTTTGCTTGAACTGACCCTTTTGAATTTTAAATTTTATGGCTATAGATGTATTTGTGTATATCGGTGAAAAGACTAATTAAAGGATAACAATAAAATCTGTCTGCTTAGAGAGGATCTGAGTAAATACAGTGGCCAAATTACTATGAATGGATCAGGTGAACATATAGAATGAGCAAACAAAGCCTTGAGGGAGTAAGAGAGAAAATCATCCGTCACGTTCACTCCTTCTGTGTACATTGTAGAATTAAGAGATTAGAAAGAGAGAGAGCTGAGATTACCACGGAGACTCTGAGGATTAAAGTGTTCAAACACGACCGCCAAACGTCACGCGACTACCATCATCATATGCCTTAACAGCAAACACTGGCTGTCTCTTTTTGGCACAAGCGAACCTGCCAGATCTTTGTATGTCCTTGTTATTATTATTTTCCCTTGTAACAACTGAAGCCAATTTTTTCCCCCACAAGAAAACAAGTTTTTTAGCCAAACGTAGTTTCTACAGATTAACTACCTTTTGTAATCTAGGCACACGAAACGTGACGTTATCTGACTCTGCAACTAAATTGTTCATAACAAATGATGTCCATTGTACTTTTTTCATTTTGATGACCTCACATTCCAGTATCTTCTGTGCAGCTGTATCATCGAGACAGATACCGGCTCAGCCTCTCCTGCATGTTTCTCCTGTTCTGCTCCCCTCCCCGGTGTTTCCTGTTTGTCCCTGGTTTGTCTGTTTGTCTGTTTATGTGTTTGTGTGTTTGTGTGTTTGTGTGTTTGTGTGTGTGTGTGTGTGTGTGTGTGTGTGTGTGTGTGTGTGTGTGTGTGTGTGTGTGTGTGTGTGTGTGGGCGGGGTGTTGGNGTGCTGGGTGTGGCCTTCTGGTTCCTCCTCCCGCCAGCTCACCTGCAACTGATCATCTGATCATCTCATCAAGCTACAGCTGTATTTAAACCCTCTTCACCCCCCTCTTTGCACGATTTTTCGTTCACCTTCGTGGTTCAAAGCTTCAGAACAGACTTCTAGTATTTTTGCATTTCGTCTTTTGAACTCTGTTTAACTGTTGTTTCAGTCCTGCCAGCCCTCCTCCTCCTGCCTCGTCCAGCTCACTGTCGTAGCTCATGAACCCGCACACGGCCTGCTCAACATCTGTCGACAGCTCTGGCTCGGCCTCCTGCTCAGCTGCCAGTCCTGCTCTCCAGCCCCATTCCCCCCAAAACCATCTCCACGACAATATGACAATAAACAACTTTAGTTTGAACCGTGAACACGTCTCTGTGTCTGAGTTCTGCTGCTAGGTCAAAAAAAAAAAAAAATCTGACTACATGGTAACAAATCAAACAACTGTCTTTCGCTTGGTGATGAGGAGAACGGTGAGAACTGGAGTTGTAATGGATGTTCACACACCACACGGCTCCACGTGACTCGTTTATATTGAAGTGTATAAAATGATAAAAGTCATACTCAGAGAAGCAGCTTGATCGCTGGCTACCCCGACTGCTAGTCAGCAGGCAGGCTGGATCTTGCCTCCTCTGTCTCTCCACCCTTTACTTTGATTTAGAACTGCTGTCATAAATGTACACATGCACACGCACACGCACATGCACACACACGTTTTCTTTGTGTGTAAGAAAAGAGCAGGTGACAAAGGTTCATCATCATCACATTTCTGACTCCTGACACTTCTACACTTTGACTGCTTTGTAACCATTAAACAAAGAAGGCATCATCAGACACCTGTGTATTCTAAAAATCTACAGTAGATCAAAATATACAGCATGCCACCAATTTGAAACAGAAGAGACAGGGTTACGTTTTTTTTTTTTATCAACAAAATGAGGAATTCTATTTCTCTCCCTCTCCATAACTCAAAATATGAATGACAAAAAGCTGTCAGTTGCTTTGTCCCACTGTAGTATTGTACATCTGGATGAAGTTATGTCACTGTCTTTGTCTTGCTTCACCAAGTAAAAACCAAAACAAAATGAGGAAAAGTTGTAAATTAAGATATCTACACAGCTGCCAAATGTTAATACTGAGTTTATTATTGATTTATTAACTGACAACACTTTATTTTCCACACACACAATTCAGCAAAAAAAATAGAAAAGCACCAGACTTCTCCATCTTGTCATAAACTGCTCTGTGAAGCTTCAAGGCCTCGAGGCCTAATAGTTTAATTTAGTAGGCCTTTATAGTTTATTTTTTTCACTGGCGCCCATAATCCTCTCCAAAAAGGAAAACTGGGAGAAATGTGCTTTAACTCGTTAATATAAAATAACAGAAAACATACTGAAGCATTTTGATGTCTAAGAAACCTTTTGGAACCATTCAAAACAGAGCTGATGCCTGTCTGTCCTATACAGCTCAAGCTCCAGGCTCTCAGCTGTTTTTACACCTCTCAAAGCCTATTGGTCCTGCCTCTGAAGTGCCCAACCCCCTTAGTTTGCTCTGATTGGTCTAGGGAGAGTCTATCTACAAGCTAGTCACTAGAAAAGCTGTGAAAAAAACAGGCTTTTTCCGACGTATAGAACACGCCATTACATCTTACACTCGCCATCTTCCACCCCCTGAAGTGAAATCTGCTCCGATCTTTACTAGACTCTAAGCGATCTAAGGAGGTACAGCCTGTCTATATTGACATTTAACATTAAACTTCCACTGGGCCCGTATACGGTCCGGCGGGCCCTATGAGGATATTATATTATGTATAGCTCTTATATTAAGGAAGCTCTTGCTTAAGGTTAGAGAAAAATAAAAAGTCAAAGGTGACTGGAGACAAAAGTGACAACACATTTGCTTATCCACAACCAAAATCTTTCCCCAACTTTAACCAGCAAACTTTTTAACAATGTCTGTAGGGAGGTTTTCATCCCTGAGGTTTCCTCTTGCACCACCAGGGAGCGGACATCTTTGGTTTCTGTTGAAATATCACAACAACTACTGGATGACCTGCCCTGAAGTTTTGTAGAGAGGTCAATAGCAGTGTTTCCTCTACATTCATTTAGCTGTGGCGGCCCGCCACTGCTAAATCATAGCCGCCCTAAAAAAACCCCCCCCCTTTTTTTTTTTTTTTTTTTTTTTTTTTTTTTTATTGTCGCAAATGCACCACCGCCACATCTCTCCACCTTCACAGCACAGCCTGTGTGATGATGAGCGCAACAGCGGGGGGAGGAGAGGGGAGGGGAGGGAGGGAGTGGGGTGGCTGGGGGATCCTATTGGAGTTAATTACTCGCGAGAGCGCGGCCTTGAATGTGACATCACGTCAGGTACCAGGTCAGAGTCAGAGAAATGTAGTCGTGAGGAATAAGGCAGCGAACCCCCCGAGAGCATGCCCCCGACTGCTGAAAAAAATCCTAGAGGAAACACTGAATAGTAATATTGATCTACCAGCTCTTTCATCTAGTGGTGTCAGGAGGTTAAAATATAGCAAATGTTAGCATGCTAACACGCTAAACCAAAATGGTGAACATTAGCCTGCATCGTCATTGTGAGTAAGTTGGCACACATTGTCTTGTCAAAATCATACAGTTTTCCCAACATCCACCTCGTGCACCTCCCTGTGCTGTGTTTCCCACTAAACATGATTCTGGCAGGAATTACATAACTGACAGGACAAATGAACAGTATATACATGTTATTTCTAAATGACTGGTTGCATCAGGTATGTTCTAATTATGGTCAGTCGCCATGAAAACAGAAGATTGACAAACATTTTGACATTTAAACTATAATTATAATCAAAAGGTGGTTTTGATTTATTATTCCACTTGACATTATCAATCTAAAATACAATGAAGAGAAGAGGTGTGTCTCCCTATGCACGGCATGTATACGTACCTGCAAGGAGAGACGCACACACACCCTGGGTGCTGCACACCTCTTCCCTGGCATTACTTCAACACACACATATTTCACATGGGAAATATGATCATGATAGCGTGTGCAGAATTCCATTTCGCCATTGTACTATGTTGGTAACGTAACTCACTGAAACAAAATTTTTTTCAATGGTTTTATAATCTTTTTCACAAGCTGTCACACCTCAGTGTGTTTGGTAACTGGATTAAGTTACTGTCACACATTAAATCAAAAGCACAAACAAAACATTACTCATTTAAAATCAAGTTGGTCTTACTTTAATGCTTCTATTTTATACTTATAAATTCAGATCTTAGCTACTCACATATGTGCTGGTATGGGAATTTAAATATGGGGAGCAGCAGCCTTCTCTGTCTCTTTCTCTCGAGACACAGCGAAATGAAAAATACACTTTCCAAGGTCCCGTGTCTCTGTTTCTCCAATTATCTCTTCTTAAATGTTAAAATGTGGCTAAAAAGTTCAGTTTCAGCACTTTTCTTGGATGTATTAAGGGACGAATGCGTAAAGCATTCAGAAATGGCATCCCATTTACTCCTATGAAAGTTGCTTACTGGGGCTGACTGGGTGATCCTTTCAAGCCGTCTGAGAGCATGCGTGTCTCAGACTTCCTGTTGGCTCTTCTTGACTTCTCAAATGGGTTTGTGACTCTCTAAAAACATTCATTTCACAATTGCTCCTTTTCCAATCATTACGTACGTTTTTTTAGCCAGTATGCGTCATGTTGTAGTAATGCAGTCACTCTGCCATTCCTGGGCTTTTGGTATTTTTTTCTTATATCAAAATCCCTGTTTCCTCTTCCTGCAAAACATAAAAAACATTTACAATTTAATAAATGTCACATTACTGAAGCTGAAGACGCTTCAACTTCACCGTGGCTTTAATTCAACATCCTTCCATCTGGTGTCTTAGCTCATGCAGATAGTGACGTTCAATGACGCTTTCTCCAGCACCAAACAGGAAGCAGCAAACTGAGAAGATGGTGAGCATGGAGGAGTCAAGTTTATATAATAATAATAATAATAATAATAATGATGATGTAGAATTTCAAAGAGCAAAAAAAGTATGAGGGGAAAAAAAGAGATTGAGACTTAAAACTCTGTGAGTTCTGTCACAGTCTTTGGATGTGAGAGTCCATCCTTAGTCTTCTGGTGTATGGAAAGCATTAAGGTCCACTTAGTATTTTTTGAAGCCTTCAGCTGCAGTACAGTCTGCTGATGGAGTTTGACCAAATTTGGAGTTGGAGTCTGGAGCTGAGGAGTTTGTTGAAAGCGACTGCAGAACACCATCAAGTGGACCTGGAGTTCAGCAGATTTCTTGTGCAATGATTTTGGAATTGGAATTATTATTATTATTGTTACTATTATTATTTGTGCGCGGCAGACACGGTATATAAAACAACAACAACAAAACATGATAACACTTACCTCAAATTCCACAATATTTCATAAATGTTTTCTATACGATATACTGTACATGTCTGTACAAAAGAAAAGCGTACAATATGGAAAATATTGGTTCTGTCTCCGAACAGTATGGGAGTCAGTCTGATTTGTATCTGATCTGTACGCCTCCAAGTTCAACTCCAGACAGGCTGATAAATGACGGCAATTAGAGCTTTCTCATTAATGTTGTTTTTAATTCAGTCCATCCACAGAGGGTATTCATCATCTCCCTCTGGTACGGCGCATGCATGTGCATGTGTTTGTTTATGTGTGTGAGTGCATGTGTGTTTTGATAGCGAAAAAAAAAAAGAGACAGAGTGAGGGGAAGAAGGACAGGGCACAGACGGGAGTGAGAGAGAGAAATCAAGAAAGAGAGAGAAACGAACGCCGACTGTCCAACTCCTCAGTCTGTTTCTTTTGGCTTCGTGTCTGTTACTTGAGTGGGGTGGGAGAGGGGAAGTGAAGAGTGAGAGAATTGCTCAATTTGAACAGACGCACGCAAGATCCATGACAACTGAACACACACACCTCTTCATGTTGAGTCTGTAATGGTGGAGTCTCAGGTTTTTTATTTTCGTTCTCAAACACTAATTTTTCAGTCACAATTGGCCCAATAATAAATTTAAAGATCTTAAGTAAGATTCAGGATGTATTACTATCATTACTATGATGAATAATGTTGATGATGATGAAGAATATGGCCATGATGATAATTACAACAGTGATGGAAAAGGTATGATATATAAAGACGTGTTGCCCATGATGACCATACCTGCCAACAGCCATAATTAGCATGGCGCTAAACCTTTATTATGAATAATGTCATACACAGATCTGTACATTTTATATGTTTGTCTTATTAAGTTTCCAGATTGTGTATGAAACACAAGCTGGACACACAATCTGCATCCATACATTTGTGAAATTAATCAATTATTGTTCAACAAAACCTGTAAATTCATGTTCATGTAATGTTTATCTAATGATAAATGTTGATATTAAGATATAAGTAAGATTTAAATGAACAAGTTATAGGAGACAAACACATGCAATGGTTCATATGATCCATATGGAAAACTAACAAAAACAGTGCACAGATATGGTCAGGGTGAGTTGATTCTTCACATTTATCATGACCTTTTTAAATGATTCAATCACAACGTTTAACGTTAAAACTCAGTGAATCTAATCTTTAACAACTGTATTTAATATGTGAAACTCAGTTCAGCTGCTTCGTTGCAGTATGACGTCTCTGATGGGTATCGACTAGCATTATCATCTCATTATCTTACGTTATTGTTTCTGCCTTGTCACAAGATTTATGGGTCATAAACAAACTCCAGAATCAGATTCAGGTCCAGCCACAAGACTTAAAAATTCAAATGTAATATGAAACCATATTAAAATTAAAAACAATAATATATCCTGCTGACTTTTCACCTGGACACCAGAATGTGGGAGGAGCGTTCAGTGAAAAGACCTAATTAAATGAGACGAATTGGAATTACTGTAAATTAAACCATATACAGAGCCTATAGAAAAACCTTATTTACAGTAAAATCTTTTATATTAAATGACAGATGTACAAACAGTCATTACCATGCATATATACTGATCATTATGTTGTTACACTCAGTACAGTGAATGTATACATATGTAATTATGAAGATTAACTGCATTAAACAGTACTGCAGCTGCCTATTGTGTCTGGCCTTTCAGCAGTTGAACACGCGGGGCCGAGGAATGTCTTCTCATTATCTTCTCCTCAGACCAATTAGCTGAATCTACTCCTCAAAGTAGGCACACCCTCCGCACCCCTGTGGCTTCCAGCATAGTTCAGAGGACACACACACACACACACAGCAGACCCACACCAAACCAGGAAGTAACATTCACTCACACTCGCAAATAGAAACATATGCCCATTCACAATCAAACACACACACACACACAGACACGCATCAAGCACACACCTACAAACATCAAAGTAACGTGCCCGTAACCACCGCCCTGTGCGCACACACTTTGAAATGGAAATAGGGTGTGAAAAATAATAAAGATATCAAAGACATGATGGCGTGCACTTGTACACTGACAGGAAAAGCAAGTGCACATTCCTGTAAACCCACTGCATCTGATGAAGTTAAAGATTCTGGCCTCAGGTCGTGCTGCAGATGGCCTCCAGCCTCATCACATCAGTCTGTGTATAAGGAGTACTGCAGGTGATTAAGTCCTGTATACCTGTGACAATGAAAAACTGCCGCATGACTTTCCTGGTGCGAGTGGCAGGGTGACCAGTAAGGGAGTTAGATCAGGTGACGGACACCTGCTTCATGGTCCGACTTTGTGTGTCCCTCCTTTGCTGGTCTACTTTAAAACAGTCGTTGACTAGTCTTCCGAACCGTTGTGCATTTGCATAATGCGCTCTCCATCAAAGTGCAGCTGTTTATCACTGTTGCCAGGATACAGAGAAACACCTGTTTTGCAGGGGATATTAGCAAACCACAGGCAGGCGGAGACACGGAGCCGCATGAAAGAAGTTAAATCTGTAAAGCCACATTCGCTCATGGAAAAGCTTTGGCACTAAATAAATAGAAATATGTAAATATGCACATGTAAAATGGGAGGATTATCATGACACCAAACCATCTACAGGTGTAGTCACATTACCGCAGACGGAGCTCGCGCTGCACGACCTAGCTGCAATGCTAATGTTCCTAGCAGGAGGTCGCTATGTTTTGAGATCTTCAAACAAACCTAATCCAAATGAATATCTTTTTTGGCTGATCCCAATGAAGCAAATTTCATATTTTACATTTGTGGGAATTCAAAACCACAACAGATATTTTATTTTCCGGACATCTTTCGCTTCAAATAAATGGTTGTTTGGCGTAATTAGCGTTTGGCTGTAGCCATAAAAGTCAGTGCTCGCCTCCCCCGCCCAGCATACGTCTGAATACAACTCTTGGTCGGTTTTGTCCAGGGGCATTCCATTAATGTTCGTTCAAACAAAATGGCTACATCCTCGCCCAGTTGTTGATTGTTCTGCCAATGAATCATGTGGCACGACCTCACTTAAAATTCACATTAAACTACGCAAGGATTAGTCCAGTGTTCGGCTGTGTGTTGTTCAAACTTGATATTAGACAAGTGACAACCCCACTGTGTCAGAACAGCAGAATAAAGCCTTCACCAAAGGATCCAGGTTTGTATGTCAGCAAACACAAATGCTTCCTTAGTGTCCTTGAGCCAAACGATGACTACCTCCCAGCTCCAGGGGCCTCATTCCCAGGACCGCTTCACAATAAATTTGTCCACAGTGGTGATAATGATAATTATGAGCTATGTTGTTGTTTTGAAGTGGTTCAGCAGAGTTTTAATGCAGATGATTTACAGGCAGTTTCTCTGTGTAATCCCTGGATTACCAGACTGCATTTGTACACATGCTACAGATGAATGAATCATGTAGAAACATGTACACACCTGTTTTCATAAGCACAATGAAAAATGTGTCCTACTTAAGTATTTTTTTGAGTATTATGTAACAAACTTATTATACCCTCGATAAGTAGAGGCTTACAGACTGATTTAATTTCACATGCTTTTCTTTACACAGTTTTTAAACCTACATAATATAGTTCCTGCAAACCTGAATAACAAGACATGGGCTGGAATCTAAAAAAGAGCATCTGCTGGCTCATTTATGTGTCGTTCCACAGTGAGCAGTCACCTCTCCGACAGATAAAGGTAACCTGTGAGAATGAGGAAGTTATTCAGTCTCACATTTATAGAAGCTGAGGAAAATAACATAATTGTGGCATGATTTCTTCTTCCCCTTCAGGATGGAAACTACGGTGGCCCTGACAGATCACCACAGTGCAACTTAGTAAAACACCATGCAAACAGAGAAAATACAAAACATCCTCATCAATTTGACAACACATGCGCTGCGAATACTCACAACACAACGGAGGTGTTTCCAGGGGTCACAAAGAAGTGATGAACCCCGGCAGGGACGCACTTACATGGACATATCATAATACATTCAAGTGCACTTGTTGTTCAATGCTTTTAACTTCAGAAGTCACAAAGCATTTAACAACAATCGACAAAATCAACAAACCCCTGGTAACGCTTCTGTTGTCGTCTATACTGCTTGCATTGCGTTTGTATTTGGTTGTGTTGTGAGTACAGCATTGAGCCCTATGGGCCACTATAGGAAGTCTTATTGCACATTACTTCCAGTATTTGCTTTCTCCTGCTGATAAACTGAAATATATGAAAGAAAGGCTTGTTTCCATCTTTTCAAAACATCATTTTAGCTTTGTGTGCGGGGCGTGTAGTTTCTGGCTGTGCCAGCAGAACGGCTGTATGGACTGTGAGACAGTTTGCCTTTAGCCTTTAATACCCTACCTTTTATTTCTGCTTCTACTCACTTCAGGAGTGAGTTTTCTTTGTTTTCCAGTCTTCTGTGTTTCCTTAATGCAAATTTATGAGATTCACAATAGTGTTTCCTCAGTTCCTGTTATTATTCTCTTATTTTTATAGTTTTTATTAAATCGTTTATTGCTCTGTGTGTGGATGAGGGTCGGGTTATTTTTATAGCTTTTATTCTGTAAAACACTTTGTTTGTATGGAAAGTGCTATACAAATAAAGTCTGATTGAAAGATATGTACTTGTCGGTTAAACTACATTGAAGTGTTTTACATTTGTGGGTTGAGTAACTATTGTCCCAACAGCATTTTGACTTACTTCCTTAAAAGATCTCCTGCGTATATTTCTTTAACAAAAGCACTTACAAACACTTCCGCGTTAGTTTACTCTTATCGATGACCTCAGTTATATTAGCATTGCCATTAGAGTGTTAGCTAGTTGACCTACACTGCGTTTTTTATGTAGCAGCTTGAGTGCAAGGCTAGTGCTGTTATGTTTACGCGGCTCCACAACTGTTCTGTTTAACTGACCCAATCAGATTATTTCTGTAGAAATAAACGTCCAATCAGCCTCAAAAACAATGGCGGTGGGCGGGCTCTTTCACAGAGAGAAGCAGTCTGTCACGATGAACTGCCAGCATTTCACGGTTAAAGACTCGCTGCATCTGGTCCCTCTGTCAGCTGTGTGAGGGGACAATTAAGACATGGCTACACTTTCCCCCAGACATGTTTCCAGTGTTAGTTTAAATAGTTTCATAAATACCCCGGGGTCAACTGGAGGATAAGGGAAAGATCTGAAAGCACAGCTGCTGAAACTGCTATCATCTGCTCTTTCATCTCCTGTTTTTAAGTAGACTTTTAAGTTCATGCAGTGGTCAGATTTTAGTAATTGCAGTATCACAATATTACCTTTAGCAAGCAAACAAGTGAGTGCAGGAAACTGATGCTGTGTGCATTTCTGGTTTCCTCCCAGTTTACAGTTTTTGGTTTTACTCACCTGTTAGTTAACACCTGAAGAAGCTTATGCAGAAGCTTATAAATTCAGATTAAAGAGTCAGAGTAGTTTGACTTGGCAAGTCGGAGTGCATTTCTAACGGTGCAAAATTACTACACAGTAAAACTAAATACCACGCTTTGTTTTGGCACCTGAAGACAATCGGCTAACGTTACACGTCCACGAAGCCAGCGAGGTTTAACAGGCTATCTAAGCAGAGCATCGTCCACATGTAATAAAGCCTCAGTAATGACATCTAATCCTTCACAGGGACTTCGCTTCACATCATGTCATTATGATGATGGCTCTGTATGTTTTGGTGTAAGCGAAAAAAATTTCAATCACGTCTTTTCTTAATGCTTGTTGCTGTCAGGGAGGATGAGGAGAAATGTACATCTAGCCTGTAGCCATGGTTACACAGTGTATCCTACACGGAAATCATGTGATAGCTCCCTCCACTGTCAACGTCATGACGGGGCTATCAGCAGCTTTACTGCTGTGATCTCACAATCACTGTGGTTACCCATGACAACAGGTGGGATTTAACTCAAGTATCAATAATGTAAAAAAATACCGATATAAAAAGTGCTCACTCTGCAGAACAATGGCACCTGTGGCTAATATTACTTATTATATGTGACATATTTTGATTGTTAAAGCATCAACGTGTCACCAGTGTTTCACTGTGCAGCTGCTCGTTTTCTTTAAATCACTGTTACGTAGCCAGAGAACCTCTGAACTGAACTACACATTAGTTTATCATATTTTTATTTAGATAAGCTGTCACTACACTACAGCTGTCGGATAAGACATCGCATGAGCATGTTCAGCACAAGAGAAACCTCGCCATCGTAGACAGCTGTATTTATAGAGATGAATATCAGACTGAAGATAAAAATGCAACAGAAGCAAGTGTGAGAGCAAGAATGAGCACACTCAGGCAATTATGACATGACATGACATGACATGATGCCCTTATATCAAGAGTGATGTTTCTATACACAGTATGCCACCTATAGGGGGATATATTATTATCACATCCTCTGGATGTATGAAGATATAAATTTATGACATATATGAAATACCCATAGTGAAATTCATATATGTTCACAGATGATTTTTTATATGTTCTAACATGTTTCAAGCATATGTGTTAACAATATATATTTAATTAATATATGCAAGTTTATGAAAACACACATATATAAAAATTCTATATATGCTTAGTATATGATTTTCTTTTTCCTTTTAAACATGTTTGGCTTTGGGATGGATATGCATTTTCATAACATGTCTAAAATATAAGCATATATAAATAAACATAGATATTTGTATGGGCTGGACATATATGTCAATATATGGAATTGTTCTAATTTCTAATAGATTTTATAAATGTTTTCAGCTTACCTGTACATATATTTCATATAGGCTATAGAAATCTATAAATGGATTTCTCTGCTTGAGTTTCAGGGTCCTGGTGTTGTACATGCTGGCTCACGGTCACACTGTGACGGCGTACTGGACACATGAACAGAGACGTTGTTGATGTCATTAGTAAAAATCTGTTCCTACGACCAGTCTGAAAGTGGGAGCTGCATCGTCCCACTGAAACACACTATAAACAGTTTGTGGCGCATGTGCACAGAATGATGAAGACCTTGTTTTGGACATCACGCTGCATGGGAAAACATTAGCACAGTAGTTGTCTAAAGAAGAGTAATTACGTTCGCCTCAGATCCAACTTTCTCTTTGGATTCTTGTCAGGTGATTGTCAATGACAAAACTATTAGCCTCAAGTTAAGAGCATGATTGGCTCATTTTACGGATGAACTCAGCTCTGTAAACTCACAGCATCGCAGTGCAGGCCAGTGGCGGAGGACTTCAAACCTTAACCTGTCCTCAAACTCTCTCTCTCTCTCTCTCTCTTGTCTTTCTCCGTCTTTGTCTCACGCACACCGTCTCCCCTCCCTAGACTCTGTCTCTCTCTCACACACACACACACAAGGAGACACACGTGGGAGGGTTGACGCCGCGCTGTCTGCAGTGCGTTGAGGAGTATTGTTATTAACTGCGGTGTGAATAGAGGCAGCAGTACATCCCCTGCTCTCCGGCTGCTGCAGGGCTGCAGGGCTCGCCTTTGTTCTGCGTCTCATAATGGCATGCCATAATTACAGTCTTAGCGGAGAGAAGGCACACAGGCAGAGTCTACCTTATCCCTCGCCTCACCTCACCTTGCAGGGTAAGAGAGATACACACAAGTCGCATGGTTCTCTCATGTGTACACACTCATGTTAATATGTCAGTCTGTGATGTGTGTCACTGTCACTGGGACATGTTGTTTCTGGCAAGTTCTAAACGGCCTGTTTCTCTTCCTCCAGGCGGCTAATCATAGACCATGGTTGACTACTGATGGTGGGAAAATGCATGTAGGACTCTTCTTTCTTTTTTGTTTCCTCTATCACCAAAGGATCCTACATACATTACAGGTATCTCAAACCAACGTGTCACGTGGTCACGCTCCAAGAATGGGTGAAAAGCCTGTCATCACTGAGGAACAGCGACTTATGGGGATGACAACATTTTCAGACAGCCTCTCTCCTTAAAGCAAAGCTCATTTGCATACACAACAAGTGACTGAGGTACTTGTGTGAGGACTGAAAAAAAAAAGAAAAAAAAAAGGAGCTTGCGAGAGAAGATTACACCGAGCCTCTGACCTCCTCACACTCGGCAGATTTCTGTGTGAAGTGAAGGTGGTGTGTAGGTTGTTTGTTTTGAAAAGTGACTAAAATTGACGGACGCAGCTGCCCCCAGCTGTTCAACTCAAGTTGTGCAAATTTGACTGCATTTGTCCTTGATAACCAACAGTACAGACATTAGCTGTAAGCTAGCTAGTGGAAGACACACCAAGCCAGTGTGGAAGTGTCCTTTTTCCAATTCATAAAGCCCAATAAGTGCAAATCTTTGTGCTTTTAAAGTTTTCCTTGAAACATTTTCACGCACGTTAGCGTCCGTTGGCACCAGCAACAAACTCACACAGGATTACTGACAGTTTTTACAAGCTAACACAAACTGCCTCTTCTAAAATAGATGAAGACATTCCTGGAGAATATGACAAATATAATTTTGTTTGCTTTATGTGGATGCTTTTGTAAATGTTGTAATCTTTTGGTGCAGTGTATACTGTAATGAGTCGAACGGTTATTACTATAATAAACCTTCACCAATCAATATTTTTAAACCAACAATGGATCAAATAACGAGGCCATGTGTAGTGATGAATCCACAAAGAGTCATCACCAACTATTCAGTACGGTCGCCCTGAGAGCTCAATGCGCTGCAACTTAAGAAAACTCATGCAAAAAGACAAAAACGCTGCAAATTCAGAAAACACAACAGAAGAGTTTCGACGGGACACTATGAACCTGGCTGGGACTTGTTCAATGCCCTGTTGTGACTTTAGGAGTTAAAAGCATTGAACAACAAGTGAGTCCAAGCCGGCTTCATCATTTGTCTTTATAAGTCATCTTTTTCCGAGTGTGAGTGTGTGAGACAGAGAGAGAGAGAGAGAGAGAGAGAGAGAGAGAGAGAATGATATGGTGCATGGTGTGTTGTCAAGGTGATGAAAATGTTTTCTGAAGTTGTTTGTGTCTTGTGTGTTTGCATGTGTTTTCATTAGTCGCAGTGCGTCGAGCTCTCAGGGCCACCGTACTTCAGCTTCTTTCAGCGCTACAAACTGTTATAGTGTCTCTCAGCTCATTGGTTTTGGTTTTGATTGACTCTCCTCGCTCTCCTCAACCTGTTTCCAGCTGCAGTTGTTTACCACACAAGAGCTCGGACAGACTCACTGTGCACTTCCTGCCCAGCACCAAACACCAGACAGACAAAGTTACTGCGACTATGTGATAAACACTGTGGAGCATTGAATTCACAGACACTGTAAGATACCATATAACGTTGAGCGCTTGTTGGGAAGATTGATTCATTATAGGTTTGGGTCTTTTTATGGGATTTTTTGACAACTCATTGAAATTGTCAGTCCGCCTCCTCCTCTCGTTCTTCCTCCCTGAAGCTGTAAACTGACCTGCACGTGTTCCCACAAGCTTCTGTACACGAGCTCCATCTCTTGCTGTCGGACAGTAACTTATCTCCCCCTGACACTGGATGACAAATTGCCTCCCTGCAGGCCAACAAATCAGAGCGGTCGTTTGAGTGCAGTCATTAGCTGGTGTTACTTGTTGAATCAAGACCTGTTTGCCGTGTTCATCACATGCATCTACATTTGTTCTCACAGAAATGTGGCAGCCGACATTCACTGCAGAACATGGAATAAAAGCTTAAATGTGAGGAATACTGAGTGAAGTTTTGCAGAATGATTTAAGATGGATAAGTCTTTATGTTTAGTGCCGCTCCCTGAAGTAAACGGTTGGATACTTAGAAACTCCTGGGCCTGAACGCCAAAGAAAACCTTCAATTTTCAGACTTGCACAATTGAGTTTTAAGAGAGCGATAATGTGCTCCCATGTTGCACCTCTCTCCAGCCCTGCCAACTGACTGCTTCACCTTTCAGTCTGTGTGTAAGGGGGGAGGGGGGAGAAAGAGAATTTGACGACTTAGCAAGATTGTGCCACTAAATAACAGCATTGACACAGTGAGGAGGGTGTGGCTGGCACTCGCAGAGGTGAAGTCAGGGAGGGGAGGAATGTTGGCTGAGGATGAAAGCGGGAGCGCAGGCTGGGATGTGTAATAACTCTCCACACATCAGCCCGTTGGTATAATAAGCCGGATCCTAGAGGCAGGAGAAGAGAAACGAGGAAGAGGCATGCCAAAACATCTCTCACTCTGACGTGTGTGTGTGTGTGTGTGTGTGTGTGTGTGTGTGTGTGTGTGTGTGTGTGTGTGTGTGTGTCTCTGTCTGTCTGTCTCTCTGTCATTGTCTAGTGAAACTTCGAGCTATAAGTTGTTTTTTTTTTCCAGTCAGCGTGTGTGTGTGTGTGTGTGTGTAAGTGTAAGTGTAAAACCTTACCTTTAGTGCAGTCCACAGTGACAGCAGAGTCTTCAAACAGTCCTGTCAAAACCAAGATTAGTGAGTAAAGAGGGGCCCGTGGGCCTCGGGGGGAGGGGGGGGGCAAAATAAAAATGTATCCAGATCTTTTACTTCACTAAAAAATACCAGTAGAAGAAGAATTTAAAGTCCTAAGTTAAAAACATTACTCAAGTGATATCATGAAAATGTACTAAAAAGTAACAGAAACACGTCCCCTGTGACATATTACTGATTACTGATGCATCAGCAGCGTGATACTGTTGTAGCTGCTCCAGGTGGAGTTGGGTGGATCCATAGGTGCCGCTATTTAGAATTTACAAGCAGCATACGACCATTAAATAAATGCAAAACAGTGTAATGTAAATGTAGTTGTGGGCTGTTAATTCTTTATTAATGTAGTTAGTGTTTATCAGCAGTTATAACTTCTTCCATGAAGACAGATTTGATTTTGTTACTACTTTGTTTTACTGTGTTGTCTTTCATTATCTTTTTTCTGTTTTGTTTTTGTGCTTACAAACACATTGTGTGTTACAAACCATTTATTATATGTTTTTATTCTGCTTATAAAGGCTAAATAAAGTGTTTCCATTTACATACAGTTAGGTAGCAGTTCCTCCTCTAATGGCCATAGGTGATGTTTAAAGAGGAATAAATAAACTATTACACACACTTATGTGTCTCTCCTCTAATCTTTGCTTTTTGTTATACAGTGGACATTTCCCCCTCTTTGATGGAGCTGCTAACACTTTATCTGAAACACGATTCAAAGCAGACAGAGATGTTTTCTTTGTTTGTTTTTTGTTGTGAGGAGCCACAAACCAAAACGAGTTGCGAACGTCTGTTTTAATCTTTAAAGATTCTTTTGAGCTTATTGGTAAAATCCTCAGTTGTCAGACAAAAGTCATGGAGTGAAAAAAAAATACAACATTTACCTCTGGAATTGAGTGAAACAGAAATAGGCCTATAAATTAGCTGAAAGTGGAAATAGTCAAGTAGAGCAGCCTCAGAAATGTAGGCTACTTGAAGAAAAAAAAGCTACGTAGTTAATTTCTACAACTGAGCACCAGAACACCACCATCCACCACAACCATCAGCCTGACTCCATGAGGCCTTGTCAGCTTTAAGAGATTCCGACTGCATCTTGTGTTTACTGCTGCTTCAAAATAAAAGTAATGATGCCTTCAAAGTGTCAGTAAGAGTCACTAAAGCTAAAGGGGGATAAAGACTGCGTATGGTCCAGGCTACACTGAAATTAAAAGCAGTTATCCTGCTTGATTAGTTTGATCTGCAGAGGGCCTACACTTTGGATAATTGTAATAATCTTCTGCAGTTTGTTCTGGTCGTCGATCGAATATCATTAATATGGATCCAATGATTCCTCTGGAAATGACTTCACTCTACAGCAGCCTATGGATCTATTTTATCTGGTGATCCTGAGGGTTTAGTCGTTTAATCTGAAGCAGGCCCATAGTCCGGGATTTCCACCTTAAATGAGCATAATGACCGTGAGCTGAGTGAAATTACAGTGTAAGAGTCTCTGCTCTGCTAAAATCACAACTTCTCAGTTTCTCAAGAGGAGCGACGTTTGTTGTAATTGTCCCCCGTGTGGGACCACAGGCGGTGCGCTCAGCTCGTGTACGTGTGTTTGCGTGTGTCTTCTTTTCGTGTATCTAAAAAGGTCTTGTAGTTGTTGATCTTGACTCAGAGAGAGTCTTATCTTCAGCTTCATTTTTAGCGAAAATAAAAACAGAAAAAGAAGAATAAGACGTTTTTTTTTTTCCTTTGGTAATCGGATTCTTGTGGATCAGTGTAAGTGTGTGTTTAATAAAAATAATTTGGTTAAAAGGGTCTGCGGCCTTTCAGCAGCAGCTTATCAAGTTAATTTGGTCTGATCCGCCTTATTTTGCCTTTGGCACGCGGGAGGAATTGTATTCTGGAAAAGCGCCGATGGTTTATGAGCCAAACCTGCCTTGGTCCTTTTATAACCAATCATGCGTGGGCAGTTACTTTAACAAATACAGCCTGTGTCTTTATAATCACGCGTGATTGCAAAAATTAAAGATATGCCTATTTTTAATTTAATTTTACGCGAGAAACGATCTTAACCTAAAATATGTCTGTAGACTTGTAAATATCCTGGTGCCTATAATGAGGATCATGTGACTCAAAGGCCGTAAGTCAACCTGTGAAATTAATAACAGTAACAAACTGATATAAACCGCATTTTGTTTTCCTGTTGGTTTGATTATTTCTTTTTAATTTCTAGTCAGTTCTTTAATTTTAATAAACTGGGCATCTTGAACTAGACAATTGTTGACTTCATGAAAGGACTCGGCGCCTGTAGATGTTTTTGTCCACAACTTAGCATTTTGCTGAATCACATGTTAATGGATAAAACGGCTCCTCACTTAAGACCTCTTTTCAACGTGAGTATAATATTAAGGCCTATTCTCTGTTACCGAACCCGGAGGAGCCGGTCCACCGCCGGCGCTGGTTGTGATTTGTTTGACACGGTGCAGCGCCGCAGCCAATGAGCGCGCCGCGTGTGACAAGTGGAGGCAGAGCGCGCGGTGCGAGCAGAGCCACAGCGCGCTCTGAAGGAGAGCAACACACTCCAACAGCCGCTTCACAACCCCGGGAGCAGACGAGCACTGGACTGGTTGTTCTGGACCGAGACAAAGGAGGAAGAAACAGCCCAGTTTAAAGGATTTATTATTGTTTTTATTATAATTTTCAGCCTCTGTGTCAGGAGTTCCTGTGTCAATTTCCTCTGAGTGAATCTTGGCTCGCCATGCGTCTTGTCTGTTTCAGTTGGACTCTACGTTTTGAGCTCTGAGCGATCTGGATCCTGCTGCTGGGATGTAGCGGAGGGCAAACCCACACAAACCAGCTCCACCGCCTTTTCACCAGACAGGAATACAGCGACATTTAAAAAGGTTGATGTCGGTTTATGGAAACTGAAACACTTCTCTGAAAGTCTCCTGACTCTTTAACGTTGATGGTGGGTTGCCTTATGATGACTCCCGCCCGGAGGTCTTAGCTGACCCTTCTTATTTCCCTCCACACCACTGCCCCTCACCCCAATGATGACTATGAGCTCTATTTCAGACACTTTAGTCCCGCCTGATCCCTCCAAATCGGCGTTTTTGGAGTTTGGCGGTCACGGCTACCCCGGACACCCCGGACACCAGCAGCATTCCCCCGGTTTGTCCCACAACCATTATCCGGTCCACGGTCTTCACACCGTCGGGCCCTCGCAGCACGACGGGCCCTTTTCCTCCGGTGCATCCTCATACGGTCGCCCGCTGGGATACCCACCTTACCACAGCCCCGTGAGCGCGCACCACCCTGGCCCCTACCTGCCGTACCAGCACGGGGGTCACGGCGGCGCGCTTGGACACACCAGACTGGAGGATGCGGGTACGTTTACACACATTTTCATTGAAAAAAAGGAACACAACTGATTGCACTTTACTTTTGATTCTACTATTTGGCTTTATCACCAACATGCCCTGTGTGTTTACCATGCGGCATCCTGGCTCATACAGGCCTAACAGTTATATTAACGGAGAGCATTTAGGAACGTCTCTTCTGGTCGTAATGAAACAGAAATGATTTTTACTGAGCCCATCATACTAAATCTATGTTTCACTAATAAACCAATCTGATGGTTAAAGTTAAGATTATATAGAATTTAGCAGCACAGACAACATTGGATGCATCAATACGAACAAAATAATTCCCAGAAAAAGCTGCGGCTCGTCCCATATTTCTTCTTCAGGGCCATTAAAATAGTTGAAGTGCGTCAATAGAACATGAAAACATGAAAATAAACCACAGTGGAGAAGGCTACAATAATTGGATCCACACTCAGGTCTGCCACAGCGTTGTGTTTAATGTACTTTGGGGTTGGACGGAAGATGAGTTCAAGGCCTGCACACACTGAAACTCTCCACAAGAAGCAGCCGACACCGGCCCTGTGGTGTCCCGCAGCGGGCCGGAGCTGCTCCCTCTCCAAACCCAAATCCTCACCCACCATTCCCCAAATAACAGCCTCCACACTCTGCTGCCTGCGGCCTACAATAATAATAATAATAATAATAATGATGATAATAATAATAATAATAATAATAATAATAATAATACAATTAATAATAACAATGATAATAATAATAAGCCTCTATCATTTTCACACCTATAAAGATTAACAAAATAATTGTTGAGTTGACTTTAATTAAACCAAAATGTCAAATGAACCAAAAAAATATTTCCTCTGCGTGATAGATTTAAACTATTTCAAAATAAAATGTCAACGATCCTAACCTTCACGAAGAGACAGATGAGTTCATTTAAAAATATCCTATTATTTTTAATTTCTTACTGACACATTCACTGAGGAATATTGATTAATTTAAGCAAATTCATATACAGGCGATTCTAATTGAAATATGCACTTCAGAGCCTAGAGTAGGCCTAACGATTATATTTTATGGCTTAAATAAAAAGTTACATAACATCCCATAAAAACGAAAGAAATCTAATAAAATGATATGAATGGTATGATTTGAGGCAAGAGCAGAAATCCACATGGCACACACAAAAACTAAAGTCAAAGATATTAAATTTATAGATCCACTCATTTTATAAGATCCTCACAGATATTTGGTGAAGAGCAGCAATTAGACTGCTGTCAACTATCATATACTGTATGTTAGCATATATTACTTATTAGCAGATGTACAGTCTGATTATATAGGCATCTACTACTACTACTACTACTACTAATAATAATAATAATAGTTATAATAATAAATTTTTTATAATAATAATAATGATAATAATAATACAGCTTTTCATACACATTCAATTAAAGAAATACTTGACTGCAGGCAAACACACCTTGTTTTTTCTTTCTTTCTCGTTTAACCCAAATGTTCTGTTCGGGGCTCCTGGAGACCCGAGCCCTGTTTAACCCGTGTAGTCCACATCCATCTTGGTTCATTTTTGCCAACATTTGATTTATTAACGTTCATCTTTTATCTTTGTTCAGCACCGTTTGCATTGTATTGTCAATTTTAACAAAGTATAAAGCTGTCAGGAACCCACAATACAAGACAAATGACAGTAGTGTGTGTAGAAGTACAGGCGTATAGTTTCCCTGTTCATACACACAAGTACAGCAGTTACAGTAATGTTTATCTACATGTAAAGAGATTTTATCGCAGCTGGTTTTCATGCCTTGTTCATTGAAAGTCTACGGCCGTAAATCACTGAAAGTATGGATAATTCACAATTTAAAAAAGTTCTTTCAAAAGATTTTTTACGTCAAACATAAATGAGACACTGCGTGAAAAAGCCCCACATCAGCACTTTCAACTGGCTTTCTCAGCCTGTCCCCACATAATGTATAAATAAAGTTATAAATAAATCAAACAGCAATGAGCAGACAGACTCCAGCTCCAGAAAAACACATAACATTATTTTATTATCGTTACATTTCACAAAATATCCTGATGACATGTTACAGTTTCTATATTGGTGATCTGTGTTGACAGTAATTTTTTACAACATCCAGGTCCCAAATCAGTTTATTCAAAATCTGTGACTGGAGTTTTCTGACCCTTTGTTCTGTTCAACATAAGTAATGTCTGCAGGAAAACACACTCGACATTTATTATGTCTGTCAGTGTTTTGGCACACAGAAGAAAATAATACTTGTTCACATATACCTCATATGACATGTAAAACAAGGCTTTATGGTTGTCTGTATGTTTTCAGTCCAGTTTGATGCAAACAGCAGGGATACCTCCGCATCTCTACGTATGCGCTCTTAATGAGGTTAGAAATAGAACAGAAGAGATGAAGGAGGAAAAAACGATTTATTTCACAATCATTGTTAATATTATTATTATTACATTATTACATATATAGCAGTGCAGTCTGTGGAACCGAGATAAAGGAAATGTCAACAAAATGTAAGGGTTAAAATCAGTGATGCTGATTGGAAATGTATGCCCTCTTGCGTTTTCGGCGTGTCAGTCTTTTTTTCTTCCTTTGTCGAGCTTCTTCAAAATGCTCTAAGTGTAGTTTAGTTTTCCTCCCCGGCGCTGATGAGCGTCAGTGCGGTGCTGCTGTCTCTCTCCTGAGCTGCAGCTCAGTTACAGTCTGAGCGTCTTGTGGGGCCTTGGCTTGTTCACAGCTGTTCTCTCCTGCCACTAGAGGCTATGAGCAGATGTCATAACAAAGATCAGTGTGGGAGAACGTACACACTTGTATATGCTTTCTCAAAAAAAAAAAAAAAAAAAAAAAAAAAAAAAAAAAACAGAAAGAAAGAAAGACGACTCTTGGTTGAGTTGCAAGTATCACTGAACAAACTGAACGAACTGGTTGGAGAGGACCCACTGTCATACAGATTCGTTTTGCTGTGTAGTTATATAGAATATATGTCACTGAGTTCATCGCAGCTCGGGCGAAAAATCTACACAAGTTTTAATTACATTAAAAATCACTGGGTCAGTCTTTAACGTACCGCGGGTTAACTTACCGGTGGATTGTTGTGACCCAGTTTCCGTCTCATTTCTGTATCACTGTTGAGTTACTGGATCAAACAGCCCTTGTGTTGGGTGTTTTTCCACCCATGGGTGCTGGGTAAGTTCATCTGTGCTATATTCACCCACGATTAAGCAATTTTAGAGATTTTGAGTGATGAGAAGTTGTGATTATTTCATATTACACAAATTGAAAAGCCCTGCATTTTATAACCTCATTACAAATTATTATTATGTCACAAATCAAATGCCACAACCACTGTTTTTATTTTCCATTTGGTGCTAAAATTTTGGTAAAATTTTGATAAAATTTTACATGGCTAAGGTCAGATTCACCGTCAGTTCTCTATACTACAAAAAAAAAATTCAAACATAAATACAAATTTTCTGTGAGATCAGGCGGAAAATAAAGTACGTTTCTATATTTCAGATATATATAAATATATTTCTGGATATGAGTCTCATATATGTTCTAATGTTTCTGATCAAGCTGATCAATATGAAACACCTGGTGAATAGGACAGCACAGCAGGCTCTGGCAGAAGTAACAGCAAAACCTGTCAGTAAAAACAAAAAAAATGACCAAAAAGCAGGACGGTTTAATTTTTGATGGTCCAAACCATGTTGGATCTATTTTCTAAGCATTTCATGAGCATAAAGTTCTCTGTAATGCTAAAGTCAAACGTGTGTCCCCGCTGAAACCCCTGTGTTGATATTTATCTCTTCTCCAGAGCACGAGAAGCCCACAGCGGTGATAGAGAACGGGGAGGTGAGGCTCAACGGGAAGGGGAAGAAGATCAGGAAGCCTCGGACCATTTACTCCAGCCTACAGCTCCAGGCGCTCAATCAGCGCTTCCAGCAAACCCAGTACCTCGCCCTGCCCGAGAGGGCCGACCTGGCAGCCAAACTGGGCCTGACGCAGACCCAGGTAACGCACTGGATAACGCACACAAACACACACACACACACACACAGAAACAGACACAGAATAAGACAACGTCTTACGTCAATGTCTAGTCTTTGACATTCAGAACAGAGCAATAACCCATCCTATTTTAGCCTTTAAATAAATAAATAAATACATTTCCCCATGAAAGCAATCACCAAACAACGGAAAAATAGGGAGGTAACTATTCTAATATCAGGAATATTTGAATATATTATATTGCCGAAGGTAAAAACATGAGAGAGTCAGAATGATTTCTAATAAGGACTAAGTGTTGGCAAATTTTTCTAATTTCCAAAGTATAAAGACACAATGTGAGGATGTTGACCAAGATATCATTTGCATGTATGATTATATTGTTACAAAGTACAGAGTGTCATGTAGTTTTTTGCTGAGGGCTGAATAAAACAGGCAGAGGTGCATTCTTCTTTGCTGGTGTCACCGCATGCTCCTGCAAGTGTAATTAGGTATGGCATTTATAGATATGTTTTAATGTCATGTGAGTCAGTCTTGAAACCGACAGCAAAAAAAACCAAGCTAAAACAAAGAGGTGGGAAATGCAAATCACAAGTTCAAAAGAGTAGGAGTACAGCCTGTGTGTGTGTGTGTGTGTGTGTGTGTGTGTGGGTGTTTACACGTGTTGGGTGTAACTGTCTCTTCAGCTGAGGTTGAGGAGAAGACTTGTTTTACCACTGATCATCTTCCCATCTCAGAACTTTCTGTTTGTCTGTGTACACACACACACACACACACACACACACAGACACACACACACACACACACACACACACACACACACTCACGCAGTCACAGGAAAATGAAAGCCCAACGGCAGCCATTTTGTCTGTCACATGAAGTCATTGAATCCACGTTGGATGTTGTCATGTTAAACAACCGATGATTTTTCGCCTCTCGTTTCACCATTTGAGGTTCATGTTACATTTTTATCAGACGTTTGTAATTTAACAATAATCCACAACATTTTCCTATAAACAAATATTTGATTTGCCGCACTCCATTGGTATTAGACAACAGCAGCTGATGAAAGCTCTGATAGTGTCTGGGAAGTCTGGGAAAAATCCCCAGATGAACAGGATACTGACGTTGCGTTTTTATTTTTTTTAACCTCACCCTAAACTGTCTGAAAATATTTTTTTTTCCTGTTCTTTCCTGTCTGTGAACTGTTTAAAACAATTTCAAACTGTGTTAACACCATATAATGACAATAATAATAATGATAATGACACTAGTTATTATTATTATTATAGTTTGTGATCAGATATCTTCACGCTCGTGTTAATTGGTGTGCACTGTTTGATGGCTTTGGCTGTGATTCTCATTTCCTGAATATCTATTAGAGAAATACATGACACCATTATTAGCTACAAGCAGGAAAACACTGGGGTCATGTCATTATAAACAACATGGTGTCATTCCTAAATTGCCTTTTGAACAGTCACTAGCTATTTATTTCACTAGCCTTACTATTTATTTCATAAGGTAGTTCATGTAAAGTACTGCAAACTATTAATGCTGTTCATCAATAATTTTATTTAAAATGATTTAATACGAAATGAATTTACAGTTGAACACATTTAAAGCCATTTAAATGCTTAGCTCAGTCTGAGAAAATTTAACTCCACTAGTTAGAAGCTGAGGTAGCGGCTAAGCTAGTTAGCTTCAGCAGTTAAGAGAGAGTTAAGCTGGTGTTTTTCTCCATCCTGATTAGATTCAGCTCCTGCCTCATTTAGTTATGTTGAATAACAAACTGAATTACCAAGATATCAGTTCATCAAAGTCGATCTTTTAGGTAGGTAGGTGGGTAGATAAAAGATCATTAACGCATCAATAACTGCAAATTGATAAACACTGTTTTTACAGAAATTAAACATTTCTACGACATAATTACAGTTTTACATGATAAAGCAGATGTGAAAAAGGCAGATTCAGGTCTAAACTCAATTTTGATTTAATATGTTAGCTAGTTTTGACGTGGTGGTGCAGTGTTGTTATTATATGTAAATCAGTGGCTCATCAGTTCAATGACATTATTAACATGCTGTCATTAAAAATATTCTGAACTGCTTTTTGCACTGGGACCAACAGTGAGCAGGTGAGGAAACATTAGATAGGATTGTTTGGGAATACGTTATCTGAAATATGATATGTGTGTGTGTGTTTGTGCGTGTACTGGGTATACATAAGCAGCTGATGTCATCAGATGAACCGTCCTAATCCATGAATTCACCACAGCAGCTCTATTTACACTGGGAGTAAGAGATCATCCATTCATCTGACTTTGTCTTTTGTAGTGGCAAAGTGGTTTTGAATGTGGTCATACATGCGTGCTTACCAAAGAAGCACATTGTTTTTGTTATTATTATTTACCTTTCGTTCCTTACCTTTCCCCTGTGTGTGTATTTTCTCAGGTGTTTTGGATTAGGGAAAGTGGTTTAACAGACTCCATTACAGTCTTTACAGTATGTCAGAGTTCAGCTGATACTGGAGTGCAGTTAAAGGATAAATGGCTGTAGTTTGAGGAATGCAGACACATTTTTGTGGGCTTGGAACAAAGAATGTGGGCACTTTTTTTAAACCACTTTTTTCTGTGAATGCTTGCCCTGGATTATGTTTCCCTTTTTGGAGACAAGGCAAAAAGTCAGTGTCAAGATGAGACCGTTTTAAATGTAGAAACACTACAAAGGGGTTTCCCAACGATTTTGTTCAAAGAAATGTTTTCGGTTTTGGTTTGACATCATGACTGAATTTTTGAACCGGTTTTACAGATTATTTATTATTTATAAACTCGGTCCTGTGTCCTAGGAATTATGTTCATATTGGACAATTCCACGGCTCATCATTCGAAGGATTATTTCTAGGAGTCGTGTCATCACTGTGAGGTTGCCAGGCAACCAGCAGAGACTCCATGAAGTCAGTGCTCAGAGAAACACAACTATTAAACACACAAGGTGGATTTAGGTGGATTTTGTTACCTGTGGACAGAGTTGGGCTAGCTTTTATTATCTGGATGCTAAGTGAAGCTAACCAGCTGCTAGCTGTTGCCTGAGGCCACGTTCATGACATTCGCTCTTCACGACAAATGCAGCATTCATTTGAATGGGGGATGTGCGCTGATGCAGCAGGGGGGGGGGGTCATCCAAAACCATGCTACATCATTGAATCTGTTTCAACTCTTGCTGAAACCCAGATTAACATGAACGCTGTATTTCTGCTGTTTACCTCGAGGTCATCGCTGTGAAAGATTTAACATTAGCCGCTGTGATAACTACCCAGAATTGTAAAATCCTGTCTGTGAGTATTAAAACCACTGTGCTGTGTTTTGGTGTCTAATAAGCTTTTAAACACATGAATCCTTTTCCTCCGACTGGGCCTCCCAGTTTTTCATTGTCTTGTGTAAATTGCAGTGTGATGCAGCCTGGAATTTATCATTCCCAAAATGTCAAACTATTCCTTTAAGCAAGCATTTTAGTTGCCTAACCTTAGCACTACTTTCACCATAGTTTATTCTGTCTTAACCAGAAAGGAAAACTCTGGTCTATGACAACTTGGGTTTTATTTCAAATGACACAGCACTTCTAGTGGATCAAATTCTGATCATACAGACTCATTTCGAGGTATTTGTCATGTTTAGAGAAAGTTACACAGCTGTTCCTTTTCTAATGGTTGCTTATGGGAAACTCCCTGTGATGGATGTTTCAAACAGACAGTTTAAGGTGATATTTTCTCTTCCAAGTGCATCTGGGTTGTTTTCAACCTGTTTGTTTGTTTGCCTCTTCATCCTGTTGGCAAGCTGTACTTTTCCTTCAGCCACCTGATAGTCATCATGTGCAAATATTGTACATTTTTATCTTCTTCACTTAGGTTCACACAGGTTTTTAGTTTAGATGTTTATTAGTGCTAAATGCATTAGAATATTACTGTTGGAAACATTTGTGGAAAAAATGGGTATTACTTTAAAAAAATATATAATGCAATTTTGTTTTTGCGGGCTTGTTTTCTCTCTTCTGGAGTAAACACAGAGACAGAGAACAGCTTGTACTGAAACACGCATTCATGTTGCTCTCAGTCAGCTGTAATTAGTGTATTCATATGTGACTATACAAGTGCATACAGTATGTACCGTGCACACATTCCTCACATGCATGGGTGCACTTTAGTCACAAACACACACACACACACACACACCTCCATCATGCATGTACTCAAACATATGTAGCTTGTGTCCATTTTCTAATGCATATACACATGGAAACATAAACACACACACACCACACACACGCACGCGCACACACACGCACGCACGCACGCACTTTAAGATAGTGATCATACACCAAGTCTCTCTCCTGCCTTCATGCCATTAGGCTGCCAGCCAACCACTGACCACTTTCCATCGAAATCTCTTAAGTTCCCAGACGCAGCTGAGAAATGGCACGTAGCACAGTTCTAACGTTTTCCCCTGAAACTCTCACTCTCTCTATCTCACTTCATCTCACACACACACACACACACACACACACACACACACACACACACACACACACACACACACACTGCCCATACAGCTTCAAATGGAAGCCTTTCATTTCTAAAATAAAAAACCTCACAGGATAACCACTGATCAAATTTATTCGTCCATATACTTGAAAATATACAGACACACACGTTCAAATTCATGGCTGAATATGTACACACACACACACACACACACACACACACACACACACACACACACACACACACACACACATACACACACACACACACACACATGCACACTCTCAGTGGCACCTGGCCTGCCTCTCAGCCACCCTCCTCCGCTAATGTCGGTGTCATTAGCCACGCTCTCAGGGAAGCTGTCAGCTCCATGTTGCTGCTGGAATATGAAACCAATAATTACAGCAGAAATCCTCTCACTGAGGCTGCATTAACTTAACGTGCTGTTGATTGACTCCTGGGCTCATAAGCTCCGCTCCACATACTCACTGTAGGTTTTCATCTGCGAGCCGCCACTGTTGTGTTGCGCTCCAGGTAATTATTACACTGCAGGCATTGCGGTTCGGTGGCTGTCATTATTATTACATTAGACTTTAGATTAAAGAGCCGCTCACAGTTTTGTCGAGGTCTTCGGTTTGTAGTAAGGATTTTCTTTTTTTTACTGTAAAAATGGAGAAAGAGTTTAAAGTGAAACTAGAAGTCTGTTTCTGAATAACAGCATTATGCGGTGTAATTATAATGGTATTGCATATTTATGAAGTGATGGTTTAATTTTATATATTTACCACCATCCATACTTACTTCTAACAGGCTGTGATTGACGTCAGCAGATACACTGGAACAATAGAGATCAAATTAAATGTCAGATTTCGCTCTGCGTGACGTCTTGGCTGTTCAAACTGAAAGCTGGGTGTGATAGTTGGGTGCCTTTTCTGATTATTGGGTAAAAGGATAAATTTTTTCCATATATTTAGAGTCAATTAAACCAGTCTGAAATTAGTTTTTTTATAGAATAGAATATCTTCCATAAACCACTTCAACCATCTTCATAAATACCCATAAAATCCCAGGGTAATAATTCCCAGGACTGTCAGTGTGGAGGAGAAAACAATTCCAGTGCCAAAAGTGTTTTCTCCTCTTTTCCCTCGCCCTTTTATCTTTCTCTCCTCTGTTGCTAGCCAGAGCTGTTTCTCTGCGCAGCACCAGTGCTTTGGCCGTTCGTGCTTTCCTTTACGGCGCAGTTAAAACCTGTTTCAGACAAAAGTATCGTTCACTGACTGTGTGTAATTATTGATGATTCATCTGGTCCCGCTAATCTGACAGGTTCCCCGAGAGGCATATTCGTGTAATTTGATGCTCAATTTGCAATTATGATGGAAACACACAACATGCTAATTATTTCAAAAACAACACACCTGAATCATCTCTAACCACAGATTAATGAATGAAGGTATATTCAGCTCAACATTTTTGGTCTATTGGAATAGTATCATGTCTGTTCATCACTGTTGGAGTTCAGTTATATAAACTTTAATAGTACAGCATTAAAGACAGGAATCACAGTGTTCTACAATGACCAATAACCAATAATCACGCTCCATGTGCTGGCGTTTCTAGCTCCTGTTGTGTCACAGTATCATATAGTATCATAATAGTTCAACAGGGGCAGTGTGTGTGGTAGACAGTAGGAAGTGATGTTATTATATGCCTTTTTTAATGGTATTTTTTTTTCCTGTTGGCTTGTTGTGCTGTAACATTTAACAATCACTTGTTTGTCTGTTCACCTCATTATTATGTAATTGTAGGTAATTTTATTGCAGTGTTATTCCTTGAAGGTGTGTTTGTGGCTCGTGTTGTTTGGTTTAGCTAACCTGAGACGAGCAGCTAAGATATAAAAGCATTAATATTCTTTAAGCTCAGGCACAAGGGCAGATATAGATAGTTGACAGCTGGCATTAAACTTGCAGCCATCCTTATGATAGTCCATGAACACGACTGTTGAATGACAGTAACTTTTATATCGACGCACTTTAAATGGCTCTTGATAATGGAATGCTAACGTTAGCTTACCTTTTTCTGAATGTTGTTGGCTAGCTCGTTTGTTTTCGTGCTTTGTCTCAGCAGTTTTGTTTTAGCTTCTTGTCTAATTTTTAACATTTTTTTAGTGGGCTTGTTGATACATTTAGTCTATAAATCTGTTACTTTTTCTTAACACAAAACTTTACTGAACATTAGTGCCAGAGACTTAAGAACCGCTAATGCTAGCTAAATGTTACTGACAGAGGCAGAGATGTATTAATACAAACTTGGTTAAGATATTTGACCTGGTGCATTAATAAGCAGCATCTTATATTTCAGTAAATGCTTTTAGGAATTTTTGGACATTTTAGTAATCAGTAAGTATAATGTGCAAATCACTGAATATTTGCTCATTGACTGCATTGTAATTAATTTCTTTACTCCTCATCACAAAACATTTCATCAAAGTTTATGTTCGAAAATGTAACTTCTTATTCAGGTTTAGTCTTAATGTTTTTTAAGGCTTTAAACGCATATCTTCTAATTTTCATTTATGAAATGAAAACATCCACCTCAGTGCTGGTTAAGGATAAAAAAAAAGAACTCAGTGAAATCAAAGGTAGAGCAGCATAACTGACTGTTGCTCTGTGATATTTATTATACAATACATTCACTGACCTACAACCTAAAAACACATCACAGGTCCATGAATTCAAACTGACGCTTGGAATACTGATCATATAAGTGCACGGTCCCCATTTTGAGTCTGGCTCATGAGGACCTTTGTTGCATGTCACCCCTCCTCTCTCCCCTCACTTCCTGTCTCCTCTCTAGTGTCCATGTATAGGCAAATATGTGAATCAGCTTATAACTCTTATCAACCCGTTTCCTTTTCCTTGTCTCTCAGGTTAAAATATGGTTCCAAAACAAACGATCCAAATACAAGAAGATCATGAAGAACGGACCCTGTGGACCTGAGGGAGACCACCTAGCCCCCCCACCGCCGTCCTCCTCCTCTCCTTGCTCTCTGTGGGACATCAGCATGGCTGCCAAAGGCGCACCGGTGCACTCTGGAGGATATATGAACAATTTTGGACACTGGTACCCAGGACACCAGCAGGACTCCATGCCAAGGACTCAGATGATGTGACAGACAAGAGGACGCAACTCTTCTGGGACAAGTTACGGATTTATGCCAGAAAGCTGACTGGTGCTGTTAGGGACACAGATATGGTCTGAGCCACTCTGGAGGCAGAAATGGTAGAACTGTCAGAGATGTAGTGCGGTGAACAGGTATTGTTTATAGCAGAGATGCAGCGATTGCAATTTTCTTAGGCAGATTCCAATTTCCGATCTCCTGACCTGCCGATTCCCATTTTGGCCGATTCCAGTTTTCTGTCTAAGAACTATAACTGACAGCTACACAAACATTTTGTAACTTTTCTTTAATGGACAATTCAATTGTATATTCATAATAAAACATTGACTAAATAACTGGGTGAAGGGCTCGCTCTCTCTCTCTCTCTCTCTCTCTGAAAAAGGGTAAACAAATATCACGTGACCACTTTCTGGTGGAGAGTCGTTAAACTCTATGTTTGCTCGGGCCGCTCATCAACAGTGGATGATTATTATCATCGATGGCCATTAACCAAGCTACAACAGCAATGCTGGCGGTGTGGAAAACACCTGCAGCAGTTCAGCGAGGTAGCTGTCGTGCACAGGTGGGGTCAGCAGAGGGCAGTAGTTTTAGCCGCTTTGTCTTTGCTAGCTTCTTGAAGCTGGACATGTTCATCGTGGTGAAGGTGTTTTAAGTGTCTGATTAAGTTTGTTGTTCTGAATGTTTTTGTGGTTCTTCCTCCATCGTTTACTTTGACCTCACAGGTGTTACAAATTGCGAGCTTTATGTGTGTGTGGGTGTGTGGGTGTGTCTGTGCCGCTGTGTGCACGACATGGGGCGCATGAACGTAAATGTGACCGACACAGAATCTGATATATGTGAGAGTGATGGCTAATCAAGCTAAAAACTGCCCGACTCCAATCGCCGGCAGATCAATTAGTGCATCTCTAGTGTGTAGGGCCCTTCAGGTAAACAACATCAGTAAATGGCACGTAGATGTTGATTGTTGTCAAATCATGATTCAAAATCAACATAACAGCTGACCAAAACTGGTCAGTGGCTCAGCTGTGCAAAGCTATAGCACAGATGCATGCTGGGTAACTAGTCTCTGCTTTAAGTACTGACTTCAACACCAAAGAAATCATATATTTTTTATTTTTTTTTATTTCACTGTTATGTTTTTATTGTTCATTTTGCCAGTTTGCTAATTTGAGATTTTGCATATCTGACTCCGCCTATTAAGATTTATAGTTATTTTTTTGCCTTGCACACGTCTTAATTAGAGGATGATGATAAATGATCAAATCCAGCTTTACAGTAGAAGTGAAGGAGACCAATGGTCAACAAACAGACCCAGGAAATTCCTTTACACAGCAACATCCGTCCATGTCAGAGTGTGTGTTTTTTAACATAAGCTGACAATAGACACTGGTCATCCCTGACTGTGTAAGGCTGTAGCAGCAACCCATAAGTGAACTGAATGGGATGAGGGTTTGTGTAATTGCTTATTAATTCAACCTTTTATTTTGTAAGAGGAAGAAAATGTTATTTCTTCAAATATCTCCATCAAAAGTCACGTAATCTCACTTTAAAACAGCCAGTCAGGTTATTTCTGCCTCCAGAGCGGCTCCGCCTGCCAAGACGTTTTTGGTAAAGCTCCAAGCTAACGCCAGTCACGTATCTCTACGTTTGGACATTGCAGGTTTTTTCTGTCTTTTCAGTGGGGCATGTAAACTTGTTTTAAAAAAAAAAAAAAGAAAAAAAAAAAGGGTTTTCAGGGTTTTCTTCATGGTTGTTTTTAATTGAACCATACTGATTCTGACAACCCTCATATTTGTTAAAAACAGATCAAATTAAATAAGTAAAGAAAAGATTAAAGTTGTTTTGATTCTATTTCGTGTATTTCATGAATTCTGAATTGTGTTTTGTGTGACACTATGATGGCTCTATGTAGCTTATAAACCTATAAAGAGCCAATATCAAACAGGTGATCACAGCACCAACAGGTGTTCTGATAAGGTAACCAAAGGGAGAATGGAAACCGGTACTTTATTGGATCTTTAAGTTTTAATTGAGTCAAATTATATACATATCTAAAATATGATTAAGCCAAAAAGGAAAATGCCAGAAATTCATTTGAAATCCTCATGTACACCAGGTCATTCAGAACAAAAGTGCTGATTTTGCAGTTCCCATAATTAATATAATTGACAAAATTAAAATAAGTGGGCCTCACACTCCTCGCAGCTTGTTATTGTTCATTTTTTTGTCCCCAGAAAGTCCTTTTTAATGGATTTGGTGGTTTTGGTAGTAAATAACGGACTGTTAGATGCAGGGACGTTGCCAAGCGACATAACAGGGTTTAATTAATTGTGAACAACATTTCATCTTTAATGCCTTTTAATTCTGAAGGTTTCTTTGATTTAAATGTTTCATGCTAACACTGTGTTTATTCTACTCCCCCACTTGAGACCTGAAATAGGAAACTCCTTATGAACTTCTGTTTCATGAGTCACAACCTTTTAAAGTACTGAATTAATATTTTATGATATATTGATTATGGGTCAGGATACACCTATTTGAAATAAATCAAACCCAGTGATCATTGCCACCCTATTTGATTTTGTTTATTCAGCTTTCACATCCAACAGCTTGTGATTTGTTTTTGCATCTTTAGCCTCGAACAGATAGAATCAAAACGAGGCTTCAGTAATGTATTGCTAAAATAACAAATTCCTCCTCAGTGGAAGGTCTTTGTGCGCCTCATGTGGCCCGCGGCCATTTTCTCTAAAGTCGTAAATCAGAAGAAGTGGGTCACATCTTTGGCCCTGCAAACATCTGGAAAAGCAAAAAGAGTCGTCAAACATCGTCAATGATTTTATAAAATGACCACGTCAATTATAGGTAATTTAGGACACAGCTTGTTAAATAAAGCTTTAACTCCGACACTGTAATTATCTGTAATTGTCAGTCAAGGGAATATCCTTCTGCCTCAGGCCCTAAAGCAAAAGGCTAGGAAATAGAGGATTACATCAAACTGGATTACTGAGGGCTAATCCTTTCACAACAAATTGATCTGTTTAATAAATATTACAAGAATGCATTAATACATTGTGTTTAGGTTTTTATTATTGGGGGGAGGCTTTAATATATTCCATTACTGTGTTAGAGTAATACAATGGTAATGGGACTTTTTTGACTGGTTTGACTGGACTGTAAGGACAAAAAGAAATTCTGGCCAAATGATCTTCAGGTGCAGTTGACAGCATATGATGCATTGTGTACATTGTGCCTGTCCTAACTTAAAGTCATAACTATGTTTATTACATTATACAATATGAACACCTACACATATTATAGCATATCTCGTCCCGGATTTTTAATTATAGCAGTCAGTCAGGCCCGAAATGTTAATGACCCACCGGGAATTCTCCAGAGCCTCCCGGCTACCACGTTACATGTCGACAAACTAACATCTAGCAACAAGAGCAGGGAACAACTGTACCGATGAATTATGTTATTCAAGAGGCTGATGAATTAAAGAAAGCAACTGAGATACGTCCGTCAATAAGTATAGTTACTATCAGTGGTAACATTGTGACGGGTCATGCTAGAATATAACTAACTATGAATGAAACTAACGTTGTTTACTCTGTTGCATTCACCCTCCTAACATCAGGGTATTGAATCGTGGCCATAAACAGCAATGACAGAAAAATTCCTTCCTTCCTGTTTGTTTTTTCGTGTTTGGCTGCACAGGTTTAACGGTATCTCTCAGTCAACACATCTGGAAACATTTTAGAAAAAGTAGGATTTAATGGCCAAAATGAAAGTAATGGTGGTTGAGGTACATCATTGTTATTGCTTGGAAATTTACATTTTTTTTTCTCTTTTTGTGAGACAGAATTGACTTTTTGTACATTTAAGATAAGAAAGATAAGAAGTTACTTTAGAACAAAGTGAGTTTAATGACTGGACGAGTAAGTATCCATGTTGCTGCGCTTGTGGGGTTTTTTTCACGAAGCTGTAGTTTTTTTTCCTCACAAAGTAAATGATTTTTAACTTTGTTAAAATCATGAAGGTTTCAGCTTCAACTAGTTGGTGCAGTGGATGTTGATTTGTCTCAGAAAATGGGAAGTCGACCGCAGGAACGCGCTTCAGATGAAAGAAATGCTGAGTGATTGATTGCGCTGCGCTGCGCTTCAGAAGCAGGTGGGACTGAGGGCAGCCTGGGTGTGACGTCAGCACAACATAGTCTCAGACCTCGTCACTGTGGATAATGGCATGTCAGACTTCAGCAGGACGTGAAATCCACTGTTGAACCACCTGAGTGGCAATGAAACCAAGGTCGTCTGGTTTTTAATGATGTAAAAAGAGAGATAGAAATCTGAACCAACACCTGCATCATTTGTGAAACCACAGACAGACAGTCTCTTGTGATGTGCCACCTCTGGTCTTCAGTGTCTTTCCAGGGAGGGTTTATATAAAGTTTTTTTTTTTAAATTAAATCCATTTTAAAACTAATTCATAGCTTAAACCCCGGTGTGCACAATTTTACATACAATTCAAGCACATATTATACATTATACTAACTATAAGACTGTAAGAATCTGTGTATGTTATATTTATTAGCATATATACCTACCTGGTAACATTTTACACATACTTTCATGTTCATCAATGAGAACTCGTTAAAGTGGGATGAACACACTTGTTAGCACCTCTCCACACATGAAGAGCAGTCGTGTCACTAACATGTAATAATAAAAATGACAACATATAATTATATATGATTATAATTTTCATTCATTAACTGTTTATTCACCATCTATGATCGAAGCACTGAGGCGGGCGAGATCAACAAACACTGGTCCTCATCCAAATATCTTTATATCTGTTAATATAATGAGTATAAATTCTAAATGGGGTGGGAGTGAGTGATACCATATAACTATAACGACGCTGCTCTGCTGGTTCAGTAAGTGAAGCAGCAGTGATTTGTACCTGAACACGACCGTCCATAAGAGATGTGGGTGGAACAGTCCTGCAGACTTCATACACCGTTCTTCCTCTTCCTCTTCAGTCCGCTGGAGACAGTTAACTGTTGTCTTTTTAAAGGGAAACACATGTTGGGGAACCAAGAATATAAAAGCAATCATTTATTCAAATTTCTGGCAAAGCCCTCAGTCTTTGAGGAAGCACGATGTACAGTCCGTGTTGAGAGAAATTATGATTCATAGACTGATTATTTACATATTGTGGTAGAACTATTATAAAGTGAATGGCCTGTTTCTTTTTGGAGACGGTTCTCCTGTGCCTCATCGCCCTTCTAATAACTTATAAACTTTTTTAATTCTTTTATTTTTTTTGCAGTTTTTCTTTTCTTCTGAGGATCAAACGTCTCCTTCACAAAGCCGCACGAGGAAGGATTAGAAGGCCCTGACTTTTTTAATCTGCTACTGGGAGCAGCATCCTGTTGCCTCTGGCCAAGTTCACACTGTCGAGTTTTATAGAATAGTTTTCTTCACAGACTTCAGACACGTCGTATTGTCCTAATGAACTGATGGAAACCCGTCGGGGGCCGAGGGAACATAAATACAACACAAGCTCTCGGCAGAAAAGAGGAAGACAACAACGAAAAGAGAAAGCTGAGCGCCTGACACACACAAGTAGCTACAGAGAAGTGGTTTTCACTTCATAGATCACGTATTGTTTCTTACGGAGATTTTACAAAACTGTCCTTTAAGATCAGAAACTGTATTTAGATAAATTATTGCTTTGAAATAAAATAAATCTTTCTTTAAAGCTGAAATTAAATGTTATGTTTTTATTCTGTTGCAGCAGCACTGTACATCACATGAGTTCTCCTTTGAGAAAAAGTTTGAAATTGTTATTTCTTTATTTTTGGTTTCATGATGGCGCCCCCTATCTTTACATTCATTAGTGTGTCTATATGTAAACAGTGAACTTCTTTCCGTACAGCCAATCAAACTGCTTCACCATCAGCTGTCTCTCTATTAGTTTACATCTTCATTTAGTCAAGTCAACTTTATTTCTAGAGCTCATTTAAACACAGCTTGAGCTGACCAAAGAGCTGTGCAAAGGACGATTAAAATAAATAAAAGCAAGTATAAAATAAGTCAAACACAAGGAAAGCGTAGTAAATATATGAAACATATAAACATACTAACAAAAATAATAAAAACAACAAGGAGCAAATACACAACTTTAGGCATTTAGGACAAATTTTGAACAAGTTTCCAGAAATTCAGTAAAAGAAAAGGCAAATGAATGTGTTTCCATCCACTGCTGAATGGAGTCGGTGCAGAGAGTTTAACACTCGGACCAGGAGTACAATGTAAACAATCCAGAGCAGCGTTCAGTCAGGTAACAGCTGCTGAGGAGGCCAACACATCAACTAAAAACATCTGGTTTCTGAATGACTTCAGCGTCTACACGGACTCCTCTGTTACCTGTTACCTCATCTCATCTTCAGTGAATGCTGTTCACCCGGATTTTTCCTGCTCATACCAATCGCCGCTCCACCACTGTACAGGGTGTTTCATCCTCCAACAGCTGTATTTAAATAATTGTTTCCTGACGCTATGAGACAGCTGTGAAATTAACAAACACAAAAGGCAGATTTTTCATCTATCAAACTGACTTGTGTGTGACGGAGTACCAGGACCACGTTAGGAAAAAGGGATATTCAGAAAATAGTAAACTGTGAGAAAAGAAGCAGCTTTGAAGTTACAGGTAATAAGGACTTAGTTATGTGATTTCAGGATATTCACATGACATTAAAGCAGGTACAGGATGGAGTCCAGCAGGGATTTTGTTTCCTCCAGACAGCTGAGCTAATGAGCACGTGTTCACGGCATCAGAAAAACAACTTTGTCACACAGTATGTTGTGCATTACTTTATTTCTCTTTGCTCTGCTGGTATGTCACACAACGACACGACCATCTGACCAGCTGTTTGCCCTGTTTGAGACTTTCTCTGGATAATGTTTACACCGCTGCGTGCTGGTCTTTACTGCAGATGAGGAAATGGGGTCTTCCTCCTTGAAGCCTAAGTAAAACACAGCTGATGAGGTATAAATATCACCTTTGTGCGGCTGATTGTCCACCCCATTGTTCACTTCCTCACCTCCATGAAAGTGCAGTCATTTACCTAACAGTAGCTTATGAATGGGAAGCAAGTGGGACTGTAGGAGACAAAGGCACCTGGTCTTCAGATGGAGCTTTACCTGTGGAAGAGGTGAGGGGGAAGTGGTGGAGGATGTAGCCACATCCCTCAGTAAAGGTAATAATACCACAGAGTAAAAATGGTTATACATTATGAGTAAAAGTCCTGTATTAAAAAAAACACTCATGTATGTATGATCATCGAAATGTAAAAGTATTAGAAAATTAAAAGATGAATTTTTAAAAACTATTGTACATAAAATTATATTAGATTATTATTACCCATGCATGGCTAAGTAGAATTTAACAGTTGTATTTTGTTGAGGCGGAGCTCATTTTTAATTATTCTGTATCAGACTGCACGTAATGATTATTTTTTTACTATGGATTAACTTGCTGATTATTTTCCTCGTTAATCAGTTCACAATCACCCAAAACTCAAAGTCAGTTCTTCACAATAGTTCTTTGTCCAACCAACAGTCTGAACGTCAAAATTATTAAAAAATATTAATTAATTTAATAATTCTTTAATATAATTAAAGGGAAAATACAGCAAATCCTCACATTCGTAAAGACTGATTCATGAAATGTTTGGTATTTTTGCACGAGAAATGACCGATATCATTATCAAAATAGTAATTTTCTATCAATGAACTTATAGATTAATTGATTAATCATTTTCTGCTGTGCTTGTATTTGCTGTTGGGTAATTTAATTTATATCAAAACACAGACCTATTATATAAGCAGTTCATGTGTTTTGTTTGCAGAAATATTCATTCGTAAAGTAGCTATTACTACAACTACAACTAGAGTTGTCGTGTGATACAAAGTGGAATATTATACACACAGCCCTGTATATAAAGTGGATACTACAGGGGATAAAGCAGCTCTGTCCTGCTGCTTTTCTAATTATTCTGGGAGCTAATATCAAAGACTTTAATCTGACAGGAGCCAATCATTTACTTTTACTTGCCTGTTCGAGATAAATAGAGTTCATCATAAACAACTATCCCCACTACTTTCTAATACTGAAATGATCAAGGTAAGAGGAGACATCAGGTAAATGAGAGTTCATGGTCTGTACCTCTATGTTTTCACCGTTTATGTAGAAAAATAAAAACCAAGCTTGTGTAAGGTCAATGGGAAACAGCGAGGCAAAACTGAAAAGAGGAAGTAAGAGGAAAAAAATGTAAGAAACTATAAAACTAAAGACTTCACAACTTGCTACTGGGCAGATGACAACATGTGACCCCCTAGAGAGAAGAAAGCAGAGGGAGAGAGATTCACAGAACAAAACACATTGAGAGAGAGACATGAAGTAAAAAACATTAATTAAAACAAGTCATAAACAGCGGGGGTCACTTTAAATTTGCTTGTTACACCTGACCCATGCGGCGCAAAGACACATACACGCTTAGTTTTTCAAGTGCAACTGAGATACTGCGGAGCCTGGCCTATGTGTGTGTGTGTGTGGGAACGATGAGCCTTCATATGTGTGTATGCACATGTGTGTGTGTGTGTGTGGGAACGATGAGCCTTCATATGTGTGTATGCACGTGTGTGTGTGTGTGTGTGTGTGTGTGTGTGTGTGTGTGTGTGTGTGAGTGTGCGTGAGTGTGTGCGAGTGGGGTGTGTGTGGTGTTTGTGTGTGTGTGGAGTTGCATAATACACTACACTTCAGAGTTAGACCGATATATTTACGTGATACTGGTCACTAATGTTGTCCACTGTGAATATGACAAAGGATTTTACATCAACATTAAAACATGCAACAAATGTTATTTTCCTTTTACAAGCATAGTCACACCATCTATGTCTTAGCCATATTATATATTGATACTTTCAGAATACATTAGACCAGTGGTTCTGAAACTTCACAACAAGGACCCTAAACTGGCACAAATTAGACCACGGTCCCCAAACTGATAAGATCTTTAATTCTAGATGTTTTATTACAGAAATAGTTTGAAACCCTTGACCAAACAGTCACACATTCTGTCATTGTGTTACTTATGGATGGAATTACAGTGAAAATAAATGATGAATGAAAGCCCCCAAGAACCACCTGAAGGACAAGATTATCCAGGTCTGAGACAATGAACAAAAATATTTCAAAAACACAGAGAAACAAACTGGGAAAAACTGGTTTAAATACTATAGGCTTCTGAGGTGATTGATGAGATTGGCAGCAGGTATGCAGGTGAATTGGAAACTAGAGCGCCACGCCCTGATTAAAACACACAAACACACACACACACACACAGAAACAAACAGGAGACTTTTAACACACACTAGGGAAAACATAAGAAACACTGGAGCTGAGGGAGCGTCCACCCACAGAAAGAATTGCATGTTAAAAATGTACTGCCTTCTCTCATTTAATTTGACCCTCAGAAGTGGCCACAATGAAAAGAAAAATAGCTTGTTCACTTTTTTCAAACAATCCCTCAGTGCAATGTTGTTGTTTTATAGATGCAAAAATGTAGTAATGATTACAATCATCATGAAAAGATATAAAACAGTTATTAAAAATCTGGATTAACTGCTCACTATAAAGTTCCCTATGAGGTTGGTTACCACTAGTAGCGCTATGAAGAAATTTTGTCGTTAGTTTTGTTGAATGCTAAAAGTTTGCACGTGCACGTGCTTTATAAGTCCCACAAAGCAAACAGACATGTCAACAGGTATCTTTGTGCTAACTCACCAAGAGTAGGGTATAAGATAAGATTAAATTAACAACATTTCTGAGTGATTTGCATCAAATTGTCAAGCATCACTGTTTTGCATGCTATAGTGCTAGTTAGCATGCAATTCCCTCCTATTGTCACAAAATACAGGCTAGAGTTTACCAACTCCCCTGGAACACCTACAGTGTCAGACACCTTGTCCATTCATCATTTTTTTAAATTTAAGTTTCTGTAAAAAAAACGGATTGACATGTCGTCAAGGATGGGGAAACCCATTGCCACTGCAATTATCAATTGCAATAGTAAGTAAAGTTGACACAGGTGTGTTCTTTAGTGTTCTCACAAACAGAGCACTCTTACATTCCAATTGATTGCCTCTGAACTGCATAATAGCTTATTACCATAGAGTTGCCTGGACTTCATTTTTTTCTCATGTCCACATGGACCAAGTTCTGCTGTACATGCCACTGACTGGCATGCTGCTGCTCGCCGCCAAGAGATAGAAAATTAAAGAAGGACATCTGATCGCTTTGACGTTCTCGTCGCTTTCTGACTGAATGTACAGTAATAATCAAGGGTGTAGGTTTGCATTTGGACGGAAGGGAGATGAGAATTGTCCGTACCAATATTTGAGTGAACTCGTTCGCACTATATTTGGAGTGAAGTCATATTAGATCATTCCAATTGGCTATGTCTCCAAGACGAATGATTTAGTCATGCTAGCATTTGACTGAAAAGGTGGGGGCTATCTGACAGCTAATGTCATGTAAGAAAATATGAATACTATAAAAAATTATATACTATGACATTTTTATGCCTTACTATACGATGACGTTTTTACGACATTTTATGCCTCACATTTTTTCCTTACTATACTATGACATGTTTATGCCTTAATATACTATGACATTTTAAGGACATTTTATGTGATATTATGCAACATCGTTTTTATGACGTTTTTATGCCTTACTATACTATGATGTTTTTTTTTTGCCATTTTTGCCTTAATATACAATGACATATTTATGACATTTTTTCCTAACTATACTATGACATGTTTATGCCTTAATATACTAGGATGTTTTTAGGACATTTTATGCGATATTATGCAACGTTTTTATGACGTTTTTATGCCTTACTATACTATGATGTTTTTGTACCTTACCATATTGTGATGTTTTTATGACATTTTATGCCTTACTATACTATGATGTTTTTATTACATTTTATGTCTTACTGTACTATCAAGTTTTTAATGATATTTTATGCCTTACTATACTATGCAATTTTTATGCCTTAATATACTATGCCGTTTTTATTAAATTTTATACTATATTATTTAATGACGTTTTTATCACTTTTTTTTGCCTTACTATACTATGACATTTTTATGACATTTTTTGCCTCACTATACTATGCTGTTTTTATGCCTTAATATACTATGACGTTTTTATCACTTTTTTTGCCTTACTATACTATGACGTTTTTATGCCTTACTAAACTGTGACGTTTTGATGACATTTTTTGCCTTACTATAATGTGACATTTTATGACATTTTGTGCCTTACTATACTATGACATTTTTATGCCTTAGTATACTATGGCATTTCTATCACTTTTTTTGCCTTACTATACTATGCCGTTTTTTTTACATTTGATACCTTATTATAGTATGATGTTTTTTTTTTACATTTTATGCCTTACTATACAATGACGTTTTTATGACATTTTTTGCCTTACTATACTATGACTTTTTTATGCTTTACTACATTGTGATGTTTTTTCACATTTTTTGCCTTATTATACTATGATGTTTTTTTGCCTTACTATACTATCATGTTTTTATGACATTTTATGCTTACTGTATTATGACGTTTTTATGATATTTTTGCCTTGCTATACTATGACGTTTTCATGCTCTAATATACCGTGATGTTTTTATGACATTTTATGTTTTACTGTACTATGAAATTTTTATGATATTTTATGTTATATTATTTACTGATGTTTTTATCACTTTTATTCCCTTACTATACGATGATGTTTTTATGCCTTACTTTACTATGATGTTTTTATGCCTTAGTATACTATGACTTTATTATACCTAACTATATTGTGACATTTTTTTTGCCATTTTTTGCCTCATTATACCATGACTTTTTTATGCAGTATTATACAATGCTGTTTTTATGACATTTTATGTCTTACTATAGACATTTTTATGCATTACTATACAATGCTGTTTTTATGACATTTTATGCCTTACTTTACTATGATGTTTTTATGACATTTTATGTCTTCCTATACTGTGACGTTTTTATGCCTTACTATACTATGATGTTTTTTTGACATTTTATGCCTTACTATACTATGTTGTTTTTATGCCTTAATATAGTATGACGTTTTTATGACAATTTTTGACTTACTATACTTTGGCATTTTTATGAAATTTTATATTATATTATTTAATGATGTTTTTATCACTTTTTTCCCCTTACTATACGATGATTTTTTATGCTTTACTATACTGTGATGTTTTTTTTTGTTGACATTTTTGGTCTTAATATAGTATGACATTTTTATGCCTTAGTATACTATGATGTTTTTATGACATTTTTTACCTTACTATACTATGACTTTTTTTTACCTAACTATATTGTGACATTTTTTTGACATTTTTTGCCTTATTATACTATGACGTTTTTATGCCTTGCTATACAATGACATTTTATGCCTTACTGTACTATGACATTTTATGACATTTTTTGCCTTACTATACTATGACATTTTTATGCCTTAATATACTATGACATTTTTATGACTTTTTTTGCCTTACTATACTATGACGTTTTTATGCCTTACTAAACTGTGACGTTTTGATGACATTTTTTGCCTTACTATACTATCATGTTTTTATGACATTTTTTGCCTTACTATAATGTGACATTTTATGAAATTTTGTGCCTTACTATACTATGACATTTTTATGGCTTAGTATACTATGGCATTTTTATCACTTTTTTTGCCTTGCTATACTATGCCGTTTTTTTGACATTTTATGCCTCACTATACTATGATGTTTTTATGACATTTTATGCCTCACTATACTATGATGTTTTTATGACATTTTATGCCTCACTATACTATGATGTTTTTATGACATTTTATGCCTCACTATACTATGATGTTTTTATGACATTTTATGCCTCACTATACTATGATGTTTTTATGACATTTTATGCCTCACTATACTATGATGTTTTTATGACATTTTATGCCTCACTATACTATGATGTTTTTATGACATTTTATGCCTCACTATACTATGATGTTTTTATGACATTTTATGCCTCACTATACTATGATGTTTTTATGACATTTTATGCCTCACTATACTATGATGTTTTTATGACATTTTATGCCTCACTATACTATGATGTTTTTATGACATTTTATGCCTCACTATACTATGATGTTTTTATGACATTTTATGCCTCACTATACTATGATGTTTTTATGACATTTTATGCCTCACTATACTATGATGTTTTTATGACATTTTATGCCTCACTATACTATGATGTTTTTATGACATTTTATGCCTCACTATACTATGATGTTTTTATGACATTTTATGCCTCACTATACTATGATGTTTTTATGACATTTTATGCCTCACTATACTATGATGTTTTTATGACATTTTATGCCTCACTATACTATGATGTTTTTATGACATTTTATGCCTCACTATACTATGATGTTTTTATGACATTTTATGCCTCACTATACTATGATGTTTTTATGACATTTTATGCCTCACTATACTATGATGTTTTTATGACATTTTATGCCTCACTATACTATGATGTTTTTATGACATTTTATGCCTCACTATACTATGATGTTTTTATGACATTTTATGCCTCACTATACTATGATGTTTTTATGACATTTTATGCCTCACTATACTATGATGTTTTTATGACATTTTATGCCTCACTATACTATGATGTTTTTATGACATTTTATGCCTTACTATACTATGACGTTTTTATGCCTTATTATACTATGACTTTTTTTGACGTTTTTATGCCTTACTATACTATAGTAGGATGTTTTTATGACATTTTTATGACATTTTATGCCTTACTATACTGTGACATTTTGATGACATTTTTTGCCTTATTATACTATGCCGTTTTTTTGACATTTTAGACCTTATTATAGTATGATGTTTTTTTATAACTTTTTTTGTCTTACTATACGATGACGTTTTTATGACATTTTTTGCCTTACTATACTATGCCGTTTTTTTGACTGCCTTACTATACAATGACTTTTCATGCCTTACTATACTATGATGTTTTTATGACATTTTATGCCTTACTCAATGACTTTTCATGCCTTACTATACTATGATGTTTTTATGACATTTTATGCCTTACTCAATGACTTTTCATGCCTTACTATACTATGATGTTTTTATGACATTTTATGCCTTACTCAATGACTTTTCATGCCTTACTATACTATGATGTTTTTATGACATTTTATGCCTTACTCAATGACTTTTCATGCCTTACTATACTATGATGTTTTTATGACATTTTATGCCTTACTCAATGACTTTTCATGCCTTACTATACTATGATGTTTTTATGACATTTTATGCCTTACTCAATGACTTTTCATGCCTTACTATACTATGATGTTTTTATGACATTTTATGCCTTACTCAATGACTTTTCATGCCTTACTATACTATGATGTTTTTATGACATTTTATGCCTTACTCAATGACTTTTCATGCCTTACTATACTATGATGTTTTTATGACATTTTATGCCTTACTCAATGACTTTTCATGCCTTACTATACTATGATGTTTTTATGACATTTTATGCCTTACTCAATGACTTTTCATGCCTTACTATACTATGATGTTTTTATGACATTTTATGCCTTACTCAATGACTTTTCATGCCTTACTATACTATGATGTTTTTATGACATTTTATGCCTTACTCAATGACTTTTCATGCCTTACTATACTATGATGTTTTTATGACATTTTATGCCTTACTCAATGACTTTTCATGCCTTACTATACTATGATGTTTTTATGACATTTTATGCCTTACTCAATGACTTTTCATGCCTTACTATACTATGATGTTTTTATGACATTTTATGCCTTACTCAATGACTTTTCATGCCTTACTATACTATGATGTTTTTATGACATTTTATGCCTTACTCAATGACTTTTCATGCCTTACTATACTATGATGTTTTTATGACATTTTATGCCTTACTCAATGACTTTTCATGCCTTACTATACTATGATGTTTTTATGACATTTTATGCCTTACTCAATGACTTTTCATGCCTTACTATACTATGATGTTTTTATGACATTTTATGCCTTACTCAATGACTTTTCATGCCTTACTATACTATGATGTTTTTATGACATTTTATGCCTTACTCAATGACTTTTCATGCCTTACTATACTATGATGTTTTTATGACATTTTATGCCTTACTCAATGACTTTTCATGCCTTACTATACTATGATGTTTTTATGACATTTTATGCCTTACTCAATGACTTTTCATGCCTTACTATACTATGATGTTTTTATGACATTTTATGCCTTACTCAATGACTTTTCATGCCTTACTATACTATGATGTTTTTATGACATTTTATGCCTTACTCAATGACTTTTCATGCCTTACTATACTATGATGTTTTTATGACATTTTATGCCTTACTCAATGACTTTTCATGCCTTACTATACTATGATGTTTTTATGACATTTTATGCCTTACTCAATGACTTTTCATGCCTTACTATACTATGATGTTTTTATGACATTTTATGCCTTACTCAATGACTTTTCATGCCTTACTATACTATGATGTTTTTATGACATTTTTATGACATTTTTTGCCTTACTATACTATGCCGTTTTTTTTTACATTTTATACCTTATTATAGTATGATGTTTTTTTATCACTTTTTTTGTCTTACTATACGATGACTTTTTTTATGCTTTACTACATTGTGACGTTTTTTGACATTTTTTGCCTTATTATACTATGATTTTTTTTATGCCTTACTATAATATGACGTTTTTGACATTCTATGACTTACTATATTATGCCTTTTCAATGCCTTACTATACTATGATGTTTTTTGACATTTTATGCCTCACTATACTATGATGTTTTTTTTTTACATTTTATGCCTTACTATACTATCATGTTTTTTTGACATTTTTTCCCTTACTATAATGTGACATTTTATGACATTTTGTGCTTACTGTACTATGACATTTTTATGCCTTAGTATACTATGACATTTTTATCACTTTTTTTGTCTTACTATACTATGCCGTTTTTTTGACATTTTATACCTTACTATACTATGATGTTTTTTATGCTTTACTACATTGTGACGTTTTTTTGACATTTTTTGCCTTATTATACTATGATTTTTTTATGCCTTACTAAAATGACGTCTTTGACATTCTATGACTTACTATATTATGCCTTTTCAATGCCTTACTATACTATGATGTTTTATGACATTTTTTGCCTTACTATAGTATGATGCTTTTATGACTAACTATACTGTGACCTTTTTTTTACATTTTATGCCTTACTATACTATGACTTTTTTTGACATTTTTTCCCTTACTATAATATGACATTTTATGACATTTTGTGCCTTACACTACTATGACATTTTTATGCATCAGTATACTATGGAGTTTTTTTGACATTATATGCCATACAATACTATGAAGCTTTTGACATTTTATGCCTTACTATACTATGATGTTTTTATGCCTTAGTATATTATGACATTTTCATGACATTTTATGCCTTTCTATACTATGATGTTTTTATGAAATTTTTTTGCCTTATTATACTATGACTTTTTTATGCCTTACAATACTATGATGCTTTTTTGACATTTTTTGCCTCATTATACTATGACCTTTTTATGCCTTACTATTTTATGCCATTTTTATGACATTTTATGCCTCACTATATTGTGACTATGTAATGCCCCATCTTTAAGTGACACAAGAAACTCATAAAACACATCCAAAATAATAAAGGGTTTATTCGATATACACCAAATTAAGACAACAAAAGATACAAAAAAGACATAAGAGAACACAAGAAAAATCCCAGGCTAAGAGGCAACAAAACCAGTGGCCCCCATGTGGAAAGCCTGTCCCCTTCTGCAGCTGGCACCAGAGTTTTTAAACTTTTCTTCCCAGGCCCTTTGGATGTCGTGGAGTAATCGGGGTGAGCCTTGGCGAAACTGCAGGGGAGACAGGACTGGGAAAAGACAAAAAACAGTGGGAAGGAATGCTGCCATAACAATTACTATACTATGGTTTTTTTCTTGCCTTACTATACTATGAACTTTTATGACTTATGATACTATGGCGTTGATATGACATTTTGTACCATATTATGCAATTAAGTTTTTATGACTATTTATACCATATTATGCAATTACGTTTTTATTTCTATTTATGCTTTACTATACTATGAAATTTTTATGACTTTTAATGCCTTACTATACTATGAGGTTTTCATAAAATTCTATGCCTTACTATACTATGACAGTTTTATGCCTTACTATATTGTAATGTTTTTATGACATTTTATACCTAACTATACTACGACGTTTTTGACATTTTATGCCTTACTATGTTATGACTTTTTTATGCCTTACTATACTATGATGTTTTTTTGACATTTTATGCCTTGCTATACTATGGCGTTTTTATGACATTTCATGCCTTACTATAGTATGACATGTTTATGCCTTAATATACTATGATGTTATTAGGACATTTTGTCATGCTATACTATGAAATTTTCATGACATTTTATGCCTTACTATACCATGATGTTTTTATGCCTTACTATACTATGAAGGTTTGTTTTTAAATATTTTGTCTTACTACACTATGGTGTTTTTATGACATTTTATGCCTTGCTATACTATAACTCTTTTATGCCTTACTATATTATGGCGTTTTTATGAAATTTTATGCCTTACTATACTATAACTCTTTTGTGCGTTACTATATTATGGCGTTTTTATGAAATTTTATGCCTTACTATACTATGATGTTTTTATGACATTTTATGCCTTACTATACTATGACCTTTTTATGAATTTTTATGCTATATTGTGCAATGACATTTTTATGACTTTTTATTTCTTACTATACTATGACATTTTTATGCCATTTTATTCCTTGCTATACTCTGGCGTTTTTATGACATTTTATGTCTTATTATACTATGATGTTTTTATGCTCTACTATACTGTGACATTTTTGACAGTTTTGAGTTTTTATGCCTTATTATATTATAACTGTTTTACGCCTTACTATACTGTGGCGTTTTTATGAAACGTTATGCTTTATTGTGCAATGACGTTTTTATGACTTTTTCTGCCTTATTATACTATGACATTTATATGACATTTTATGCTTTATTATACTATGACATTTTTATGCTCTACTATACTGTGACATTTTCATGACTTTTTATGACTTATTATACTATAACTGTTTTACGCCTTACTATACTGTGGAGTTTTTATGAAATTTTATGCTATATTGTGCAATGACATTTTTATGACATTTTTTGCCTCTATGACTCTCTATGCCTTACCGTAATATGTCATTTTCATGCCTTACTATTCTATGACTATGTTATGCCCAACCTTTAAGTCACACAACAAACTCATAACACACCTCCAAAATAATGAAGGGTTTATTCAACATAAACTTACAAAAGGATCAGGACACTAAATTAAGACAACAAAAGATACAGAAAAGACACAAGAGAACACAAGAAAAATCCCAGGCCAAGAGGCAACAAAACCAGCGGCCCCCATGTGGAAAGCCTCTCCCCTTCCCAGCTGGCACCAGAGTTTTTAACCTTTTCTTCCCAGGCCCTTTGGATATCGTGGAGTAATCAGGGTGGGCCTTGGCGAAACTGCAGGAGAGACAGGACAGGGAAAAGACAAAAAGCAGTGGGCGGGAATGCTGCCGTAACAATTACTATACTATGATTTTTTCTTGCCTTACTATACTATGACCTTTTAAAACTTATGATACTATGGTGTTTTTATGACATTTTATACCATATTATGCAGTGAAGTTTTTATGACTATTTATGTCATACTATACTATGACATTTTAAGTCTTACTATACTATGATGTTTTTATGACATTTTATTCCTTTGCTAAATTTGATGTCTTTTATCACATTTTATGCCTTACTATACTGACATTTTTTGGCTTACTATATACATTGGTCACAATGCATCTACATACATACAATTTTTTTTTAAAATTAGATTTGATGGCAAGATCTAAACAACAATAACATTTTGACATTACATACGACACAAAATCCCTGGTGACATTCCTTTGTAGAAAAAAAAGCCTTAGTATCAGCTTTCAAAAGCAGATATCAGTCCAAGCATGGTAGCACATCATGGCTAGAGGCAAGGAGAGGAAAGTAACGTCAGTTCCCGATCTTTCATTACATTGTTATAAACTTTCCTTCCACTGCTGTTTTCCTCTCAGTAGATGTCATCACCTTGCCTCGCCCTCTTCATTCTGCCTGTGAATGCCAAAGACCAGAGGTGTAAAGCTGTGCCCTCTGCTCACCTTCCAAATACTTCATACACCTTCTCATGGTGACATAACTGACCAGGCATTTGTTTTCTCCACATGCTTGGAGACAGTGAGGACAGACTCTGAAACACAAGAATCATAAGATTCATAGAATTCAAAACCATGAAAAAATATAAAATCATAAATCCACCTCGCATGTTTGTCTTTGGCATCAAATTGCTGTAAACTGCATGAATGTAAGATCCTGGTTGTTATGTTAAAACCATAATGTGTTGGCCAGAAACCCACAATGGCTTAGCTAGAAACCTTTTTCCTGTGGAGTGCCAGTCACAGGTCGCTACAAGTCCCTGTTTGCCCTCTCTGTCTGTCTCCCTGTGATGTTCAGATACATTCTTCTCTGACACCTGGAAGCTGAGGGCTCAACACAGGAAGGTAAGAGCCTAAACAAACATGGAAGGTGTCCTACTGGGTCTGTGGTTTACAGTCCACACCCTGCACACTTATGGATTCAGTCAGTTTGCTCTCCATACAAGTCATATTTATTCTTCAATACACTTAAACTACATTTTTTTTATAAAGCAATACACTAAGTCTTACTTTTTATTATAACTATTATTATTATTATTATTATTGTTTAAATATGAAATACTGCAAGAACCTACAGTAAACAAGACTAAATCCATAGACATGCTAATGACAATGCTAACAGGCTGATGTTAAACAGTTGCCTATGAGGGTGGGTTTGAATGTGTGTAGCATATTACATAAATTTGTCTCATAGTCAAACCCCAACAGTTGTTGAAACATTTTACTCAGAACCCCAAATCTCAGGCTCAGGGTTAACTTAGAAGAAATGTCTGAGGATTCATCATCTGGAAACCATGAAAGTCTCAAGCAAATTTTGTGCCAATCTGTCAAGTCTCTTTGACCTGTTGCTTGCCCTGTCAATAATATGGTTCTGCATTACCAGAGGCTGCAGTTTCAGGACTTTCAGGACTACAGTCCTAAGACTGCATTTCTAGGACCCTAGTTTTTCGCTACAGCGCCATCTAGAGATGGTGGTTAGGGACAAGTTGGGTTTCCAGTATGATGGCAGTGCCTAAAAATGCAGTCCTGAAATTCCTGCAGTCCCTAGGTCTGCAGAAACATACTACTCCATCCTGTTGCTCTCTCTGTGACCTGTGTAAATGTTAGCATCTTTACTACTACAACCTAGCGAAATCTAGCATGTCATGACGCCAACACTTCTGAGAAGTAATGTGAGTGTGAACAGACAAAAATATCCTTGATAAAAGATAATATAAAATAAAATAAATTTTGTGTAAACTATCGGTCAGATGAATGTACAGGAGTAAAAAGTACAGTGTTTGCCTGCAAAATCTGGTGGAGTTGAAAGGCAGTGGCTGAAGACATCAACCTCATTTTCAAGAAAGCCATAGCAAAGACAAATTGGACCAACATGAGCGTCTGCCTAAAAGAAATCAGTCATTCATCTGTGACTGTGTACAGATCTATTGCTTTCCCCAGCACCTTCAACAGCCGTGGCCAGAGGCATTGTGTTTTCATGTTGTCCCATTCTCTTGAACACAACCTCCCAGGAACAACAAGGGAATTTCTTCAAATTTGGTTCAAACCTTCGCTTGGATGAAGTGATTAGATTTTGCTGGTCAAACTTCAAAGGTCACTGTGACCTCAGAAAACATGTATTTGACCGTGGTTGTGTCCGAAATCATTCATTTATTACTCCCTACTCCCTATCAAGGGAGTTCTATGTAGAGGACTATATAGTGAGCTCATAGGTAAAATGGAAAAACACTTTTGGTTATTTTGTCTTTCAGCACAAAGCCCATCAAGCACTGAGCACACTGCATTAAGGTATAAATTGCTTGGATAGTGACCATTGGTTGTACATTACTTTTCATGATGCATTATGGGATACTATGAGTCCACACTATAAAGGTTTTGTATATAGTATATATATATATATATATATATATATATATATCGAGTCAGTATAGACTATATAGGGAGTAGTGAGTGTTTTCGGACACAGTTCATAACTCAAGAATTGATGAAATTTTATAACACTCAAAGGTCAACTTCACTGTGACATCATAGTGTTCTGTAAAAAAAAAAAAAAAAAAGTCAGTAGGAGAAACACCTGGAGATGAAGCCAACAAAGCATTAGTCACTGACATTAAGTTACTCTGAAAAGTGTTCAAGTAAAAGATGCTGATGGTTGCTGAAGCAGCTGATCTTCATGACAACTGAATAACCTCAGTTTATGAAACTAATACAACAAAGAAAGTTAACTCAATGTGTGCTCCTCAAATAGATAACGGTACTGTCAAATATTGCCAATAAAACTACATATGTTATATCAAACCAAAACCCATGTGTCCAATTATTCATCTGTTTGTATGTTTGAATTTTGGGTGTCATGCTGAGAAATAAAGACTCCTGAACTAAGTAAATAAAACAAATGAAAAGACTTACCACCATGTCTTTGGTTCAATGTATGGCTGCTGACCTCCACTGACCTAAACCCAGGTGAGATGGTGTTGGATGGGTTGAAAGTCAGAGTGACAGAAAAGCAGCCGACAAGTGCTCAACATATATGAGAACTCCTTCAAGCCTGTTGGAAAACCTTTCCAGGTGACGACCTCATGAATCAGGTGGAGAGAATGAAGAGGGTGCAAAGCTGCCATCAAAGCAAAAGGTTTCTACTTAAGAAAATTAAAAGACTTAACAAAAAACATTTTTCTTTGTTTACACTTTTTTGTTTACTACATAATTCCATATGTGTTATGTCATAGTTTTTATGCCTTCACCAAAACATCTCATACAAGGACACAAACAGAAGTATTATAAGGTTCAAGTACTTGGGTCTGTAACCTGGTATAAAAGCGTACCTGTCCGTGTATTTCATCCTCATTACGCCCTCTTCTTGTTGCCTAACCTGTGGGTTTGGTTGGTTGAGAGCCTGGACAGCAGCTTGTTTGTCTCTTCTCTCTCACACCACACCACAACCCACCACCACCACACCACACCACAACACACACCACACACACAACACAACAACCACCACACCCCCACACACACACACACACACACACACACACACACACACACACACACACACACACACACCTCTCCTCCCCTTTTTAAACTGTGGGCCACATGAAAGCAGTGTACACCCCTCTCTCTCTGTGTCAGCGGTGTGTTATTAGTATCCAGAGACTCCAGAGTGTCTGCTGCACTGTCGCCTCCCACAGCCTCCTTTACACGCACTCTGTGTGTGTGTTCGTGTGTGTGTCTATAATATATAGATGGGTGCAACCTGTATCTGTTGTCTGACTCACCCTGACATACTCACCAGGAAAGCACCGTCAGCACACTATCAACTCCTTTGTGTGTGTGTTTACTGTCTTCACACGCAGATACATGCAGAATATAATACACCAGTAGCTGATTCAAATAGAGACATTTTATTCTGAAAAACAAATGTGTGTTGCGCCACTTTTGATCTACAGTTGACTCCATAAATAAAAAACCTGAGTACAGCATGTTAATACAATATATGCAACTTATTTTTCAGATGTTGAAGCACCAACTAGCACTATCACTTATTATTGATAGTGATTTTTATAGACATTTTATAGGACCGTGTAGTGTCTGTGAGCAGGAATTAAAGGGCCACTTCAGACAATTTCACACGTGAAGATCAGATTACTCGACATGGGGAGTCTTACACAGCTTGTGTAAACAGTTATGTAATGTCTTTGTTAGGCCTGAGAAAATTACCCTGATGATTTCATACTGACATCATTAAGGTTACCTCAGTTTAGGGTCGAATATTATACATTTTTAACAGAAAACATGCATTAAAAAGTAGCGGCATGGAGTGTAAAAGGCATTTTTGTGGACACTTTAAATCCCTGCAGGGACCTTGGACTTTAAAGAAAACATAAAAATAAAGAAAAAATCCATCAAATATGAATTTTTTTTTGGGGGGAGGGGGGGTGGCTGATAGGTTTCTATAATCACTGAGGAGAAGGAGTGGCACAGGCCAAGTAGTTTACGGTGATCACATTGATCACAGATATATCTTTTACTCTTTGATGAGATATTTGAGGATGTCATCTCAAACAAAAGGGGCCTAACAATGCTGCATAACATAATAACAGTTACATCACATTTTGAACGCATGCCTGGTTTGACACACACCTATAAGTTTTTACCAAGATTATCTTTATAAATCAGACGAGTTGGTTCTGCGTCATTGTGCTTCATCCCAAAACTGGTTGAGCCAAACTGCTGCCTGATGATACTTGGAGAAACTCTCGAAGCGACACTGACTAATTATACACAAGTCATCAAATTCACATCACTTGCCCTTGGATCCAATTGGGGTCCATGTGGTCTGACTTTCACACTGACTATAAAACATCAGCTCAGGCTCAGGTGGGAGAGAAGAACTGAGTGTGAACACCTTTGTGCTTGTGGAATCTGCTTTTAAAGGCCCCTCGCACTCCTGTAACAGTGGACAGTTAAAAAATAAAAAAACAGTGCAGTAGAACTCCCCAACACATGCAAACAGACTGATGTGTGAAACCAGTGGAGTTCCCCCCTTACGAAGTCATAATAATTACAGTATCCTGGATTAGTATGTGTACCAAGAACTAAGCTGCAGACTCAGGACACAAAAACACACAAGCAGGAAAAATATGGCAGCCATGTTTGCTCTATTCAACCCTAATCTAGATGACATGAAATTAAAAGTTCAACTGTAAACCCAGGGTTTAACTTGGTTCTATGTGACGTTCGTGCCCATTGTTGTTTTTAATCCCAGCCTCGCCTCAACACTGAGCTCACAGGTTGGAGCTCTTCACTTTCACACACAGTTTTACTTTTGCCTGTCACAGCCATGTGTTGTCGACAAAAAAAAAACAAAACAAAACTTTCACACAAAAAATATATGGACATAAACATTGTTTGGTTGTGTTCTTCAGTCCATGATGTTCATCCTAGTGGAAACTGACTTAATTCAAATTGTGTCAAGAAAAAACCCTCTCATGGTTCATTTGAGTCTCCAGTTGGGCTGATATCGATTTTTTATTTTAAAAGGTTATCAGCCTTTCACTCTTGTCCACCTTTAACTAGCCACATCAAATGGTCCCGTTTTCTAAATTTAAAGCCCGATGTATCTTACAGTTTCCTGTGATGGTGTCTTTAGAATTTCAGTAGTATTCAGTTTTACTGTGAAAATGCTGTGTCAAAGGCCTTTTTCAGAAGGAAGATTTGGTCATATTTAAAATATTAAATATACAAAATATTATCAGTGACTTCAAATACAAATGTCAGTATCAGCCCCAGCACCCTAAGCTCTGTTACAACCTCGATGTTATGAGTTTCTAAAGTTCGGAGATGAGGACAACAGGGTGACTGAGACCAGCACTTTTTTTCAGTCCACTTCTACAGCAGAAAAGCCTGTTTTACAACATGTGTCAGGTTTTACAGTCATGACACGTGTCTGATGACCACTGTCAGGTGTTTCTTGGTCACAACAGCACTTCAATCATCCAAAAAAAAAAAAACCCCGCTGTCAAACTGGTCAGCAGAACATGTTTCAGTAAACGGCTCCCATGCTCTGTGCAGCTGACGGTGCTGTCGATGGCGTATGGTGCGTCGGGCCCCCCGCTGGTAGACCTAAATGTGCACCCTGCTGGTGGTACCAGTTCTGGTGTGTGTACTCCCCCATGTAGGTGGGCGAGGAATCAACTGGAGGCTGATATGAGCCCTGCCCCCTGCTGGTGGGATCCAGCATTGCATTATTCTTGATGCTGCCGCTGCTGTTTGTGTTGCTGCTGCTGGTGGTGTTGTTGCTGGTGTTGTTGCTGGTGTTGTTGCTGTTGTTGCTGTTTTCCCACACAGCTGGTGATGGAGGGGAGTTACAGGCCATGGAGTCGCTAGCGTCCGGACTGTGTTCAAGAGGAATTTCCCCGAGTGGAAACTCTCCGTTCTTGTAGAGCTTCTTAAACTTGGAGCGACGGTTCTGGAACCAAATTTTGACCTGGAAGGAAGAGCGGCAAAAATTTAAAGAAATTACAAAATTTTGTGAAGAAAATGTACATGTGTTTGCTGCTGAAATTTTGAAAAGGTAAATTTTAAATCTAAAGGGTCTTTTTCAGGCAACTTAAAGAAATTACAAAAGGCAAAGTTTTCTGAAGAAAACTTGATATGATTTAAAAGGTTTTAAATGTTGATGTAGCCATGGTCAGACCGGTCCATCAGGAGACCACCAGGAGAAATCCCTCTGAATCAGGGTTGCAAAAAGTCAATGAGGTTTTTACCATCCGTGTCTGTCTCTTTACCAGCCCTGTCTGTGTGCCTCTCATTCAGGGTGCACACACTGTGCAGCGTGCATGTGCCGGGACTCGGCTCATTGGCCAACCACAATATGTTATCAACCCCAACTCCTTTTGGGTCATTTGACACATGGTGAAGCATGACACATAGTGAACACCCACCCCACGTAGCTAACGCCAAAAATTTTATCTAATTCTATGGGAAACACTGACATCAATATCTTTTCAGCCTCTTTTAGCTAATTTTTTTGGTTTCTTTCCTGTAAACAGCACTTTTAGCAACCTTGTTTCCAGCTGCAGCCGGCAGCTGTTTTCCTGCTCTGGTAAATCCACAATACATTACATACTGCATCCAAAACAGCAGAAAAGAACATAGTAGCATTTAGCAGATAAACAATCCAATTTTTTTTTTTCCAGAGTTGGAGTTTTCAAAAAACAGGGCAACAAAAGAAGTGTTTATTAGACAAACATTCATCATGCGGCCAGAAACACTGCTCCAAAGGTACAATATTTTATCTAACTGATGTAACTACTGAACCACTGTTGCCAACAACATTATCTCAGCAGTATTTACCTTTGATACAGAGGTCAAGAATTAGTCGAGAATTAGCAAAAGCAATTATAATATTTGTTTCATACCCGGTTTTGAAACTATATTAATTGCACTAAACTAAACGGTTACTGGGCAGCAGTAGCATTATCACAGACTATTTAGAGCTTCTTGAAATATAATACAACAAGAGCTATTGTGATATTGTTATTTTTACAAACAGTTCATTGAAGCATCAAAACCAAATTACATGACAATCACACTTCAAGCTGACTGGCATTGTGCTTTTGAGATTTTGCTTTGTTAAAGCTTGGGCATGTTACCCAAGCATAACACTGAACAATGATTTACAGTAGCTACGATAAAACAACTCGCTCAGCAGGTTTCGTCTTTTATCACTTGAGCCAAGATAATTCATGTGGTAAATCATAAGGGCAGGAAGCATGACTGTGTAAACCAGACTGACTCACACACAGCGCTGTCGAGGATCATGGAAGACTCTGGCTAATGTGTTTCTATTGAACTATTCTGTGCTATTCTTATTTCATTTTGTTAAATTTAGTGGAGCCTGGTTTGGTACTGCACTGTATGGTATTGTATTCCGTTATATCTGATGAATTATATTTTAGTATAACCTATAATCTAAGATAACATTACACCCATCTGAGGACCTATTCAGCTTCTCTCCAACCTCTTCGTACTCGTTCATACTTTCACTAAGAGGCTTCATTCTAACTTTACACCAGCCACCACCCTTTCAGCTTCTTCATATCACTTCAGCTTCTTCAGGCCTTTCAAGCTTTTCATTGTTTCATGCTCTTTATAGACTTATTTTTGCGTTGGTGTGCATTGTGTTCAAACCTCAAGCACATAACATCTACGTTTCAACTTCTGACACATCAACTGGCACTTCAACCAATTTTTAATTTTCAACTGGCAGCTCAAATTCTCCAGCTGACATTTAAATTGCTGCCAGTCTTTACATTTTATCTGTCACTTCAATCTTTGACAGTGCACCTGAACTATCTGTGGCTTCAACTTTCAATTGCTTTCATCATTTACAGTTGCTTTCATCTTCCCCTAATTAAACTGACAGTTCAACCTGCTTAACCTCAAACTGCAATCCCATTCGACATCTCACATGTAAAATATCTTGACATTTTAATCCGTTTACAGTGTTTACACCTGTGGTTTAAAGTAGCCTACTCTAATTATCACTGCATTGTATTATATTTCTGTCACTGTAGTGCATTGTACTGGATGGTGTTCCCTGAAGCCTCACCTGTGTCTGTGTGAGGCCCAGCTGTGCAGCCAGCTCAGCCCGCTCCGGCAGGGCCAGGTACTGGGCCGACTGGAATCTCCTCTGCAGGACTGCCAGCTGGTAGCTGGAGTAGATGGTCCGGGGCTTGCGCACCTTCTTGGGCTTCCCGTTGACCATCCGGACCTCCATGTCTGGTTCTTCTTTCACTGCAAGGGATGACAGTAAAAAACAGTTTTGGGTGTTTGTGGAACTTTAAAGTCAAAACTTTGTACTTCATGACAAAATGCAACACAGCATCTATGAATGAAAACTATCTCTATGAAAAACAATGATGGTATTTTTCTTCAAACAATGACATGAACTTGTGTTGGGTCTCACATTCTGTGCAGAGAAGTTGTAGCACAAAAATAGCCATGGCCGCTATAACCCCGAAATTTCAAAGAAATTCCGCCAGCACTCTGAACTTATAATTTTGGTCTGAGTGTCTCCCACAGCCGGGGAGGGAGACAGAGATTTATAGGTGCTTTTCATGTAGCCTGGAGGCCCGCTTGTATACATCCTCCCCAGTTTATGCTGTTTTTCTTCTATCCAATATATACATATATATACAATATTTTTGATATTTTCCTTTAAAGATACAGCCAATCTTATTTGTTTACATTTTGATCAGCATATATATTATATATTGCCCTAAATTGGAAATGACACATTAATAAAAAAAACTAAAAAACATAAAGTGTTTGTACAGTTTGTGTGGGAAATATATTTCAGTATTGTAATATTTCATATGTTTGAGCATTTATATCATTTATATATCATTTATATTATTCACTGAGCTGATTTAACCAGTGTAACTTAATACTCAGTACATTTAAATTGGACTATGCTTGGACAAAAATAAAAAATAAAATAAAATATTCAGTATTTAATTAGGTTATAGGCTTTGAAACAACCTTCCTGTTATGAGAAACAACAACATTAGCAACAGTTAATTTAAATAAAATATTAAAAATCCAAATGAATGAAAAATATGTAGGCCTATATAAATAAATAAATAAATAAAGATCTTTTATTGAGTGTTAGGTCCATTTTATGAGAGGTTGGGGAACTCTGGGAAACACTGGACTCATAAACTCAGTATTTCTAAAAGTCCTGCTATGGCTCTGTCCCCATTTATTTCTGTAGTTGAATTTAGACATTTATTTAGCTTCATTCATTTGAAATTTAGCCAATTATCTTGTTTGGCTCATGTCTCTTTTCCTGTTTGTGCATTTCTAAATAGGCCTACTTCTAAAAAAAAACAACCTGTTGATGTATTTGTTTATTGATTTATTTGTCAGGGCGTGGCCACAGGCCTTGCGTGATAAGGAGTCGTCCTTGCTGGATGATTCAAAGGCAAAGGCTGACTGACATGTCGTGACACCTGATGTGCGTGGCTGTCGGCCAAAGTCCCCTGAAGCCATTTGCAGGAGTCAACTCCCAACTGGAATGTCAAAAACAGTACACCAGTCTGTCGAGTTTGTTTTTCCTCTGCAGTTTGCTCAGAGACACTTGAAAAAAGCCAAAAGGAAAAATCTTTTGAACAAAGTTTATATTCTTATTATACTATTACAGCAACTGTGTATTGAGTTTAGATTGGTGTTAATTAATATTCTTATGATATTCACTGAAGGAATTTCAAGTTTTTATCCATTTTCATCAAATTGGAAAATGAGGTTATTTATGTTTAAATGACCTATTTAGTGCATTTGTGTGTAAATGAATTAGTTCTTCATTCCTAATGAAGGTAAAGTTGAAGAATTCCTGACTAGAATGAGGATGTGGCTTCCATCCAAAGGCCTTTAGGCTCATCTCCGCTTTCCTATCAAAGTAAAATCTCAAACCAATTCAAAGACAAGCTGATAAACAGGATATCTCACAGTCAGTTTCCATTTACACTGAATAACAATGTAAAACAGAATAAATTTAATGGTCTTTTCTTTCAATCTACTGATCTCCTGTTTCTTTGACTGAACAATTGCCATTAAATCCCTTTGGTATTTATAGAATTTATAGAAATTCAGCTGTAATCTGTGATATCCCCGGCATGTGAAACCAGAAGCTGCTGCACTGAAAGTCAAACATCAAGTTGAGTTGATGAGTAAGTTCCTCTTCCAGTCAAGAAAAACTCTGATTCAGTTTCTGACCTTTTAGCAGGAGCAGATTGTAAACCTCACCCTGATTCAAGACGTCCATCAAACAGCCCATATTTTTATTATTACAGAGTTACTGTTCAAAGTAACAAATCTTCAACCATGAACACTGCTGTTCCTGAGCAAGTTAAATATTTAAAATATCTATAAATTCTGGTGAATGCTACTTCTGGGGCTGCACTTTAACATAGGTGAATTATGAATAACAAAAATACATTTGGTAGAAATATTACCGTCATTACTTCAAAAATGACTCAAGTGTGTGTCCCAGGTCTCTCCTTCTTATACTTGACAAAAATACTGTAAGAAACTTAAGTTCTCCTCCCCTACATTCATCTTCTCATGATGGAAAGTCAGATGTTCAAGAGAAGAAAGTGTCAACTAAATGCTCCAAAATATGTATGAAATGTGGAAAACTGGGAAATAAAAAGAGTTTCATTTCCCTGGTAAGTAAAACTCATTATTTAATTATTGATTTTTACAGTTTCAGAGCAATGGTCATACATCAGCCTCAGGTGATGCAGCTTTTCTCGCTCCTGGACAAAGATGGAGAAGATCTTACACAGAGCTACTTACAGAGGAGAAAACCTGTTTGGTTTGGAGACCTTCAGTTAATGTCTTCAATAAACTAATATCCAGCCAATAATAAATGAGTTATATTGATCCCCATGAAACATTTATGCAATGAAGTTGCATGTGTCTGAGTTTTCTTGTTGGGTTTAACTTACCAGTGTCCTGCATCGCTGCCTGCACCTCCCTGCTGAAGGCACCGTGCTCTCTGTACGTTGCATGAGGGTACGGGTATTCTGCTTTGCCCACTGGGTACGCGCCGCCGGGACCCATCCCGTTCAGGTTATAGTGGTGGTATGCGTACGGGTTCATGTGCTGAGCTGAGTACGGCTGCTGTGCCTGGTAGAAATCCTGCGAACCGTGGAGCGCGCTCTGGCCGCTGTAGAAGCCCATGTCTGTGGATGAGGACTCGGGCAGGGTCGGGGAATCCTTGGTGGCCGAGATGGAGCTCCCAGCCACGGGGAGCGAAGGTTTCTTCTCCTCGAAGACAGGTGAGGGCTGCCCGTTCATTCTCAGGAGTTTTTCCTCTAGTGTTTGCTCTAAACTGGAAACCGGGAGTGTTCAGAAATCCACACGCAGTCTGGAGTTGGCGTTCCCAAACTCCCTTGACGCAGCAGCCAGGCTGTCCACCGTGGCGGCGCCCAACCCAACTAGAGCTCCTAATTACAGGGCGCGCCGAGCTGAGCCAAGCCGGGCAGGACTGAGGGGAGTGGATGTCTCCTTCTCATTGGTTCGCCTGCTCGCTCCCTGCCTCTGCCCTGAGGCCAAGACAGCGCTGACTGTCGCCTGTCTGGCTCCCTCTTCTCCCCACAGAAACCTCCAGTAAGCCTCTCCTCGGGCCTGCACCGGAGCGCATAAACAGTTGGCAAGCCCGTAAAGTCCTCTAACTAACATTTACTTGGACGCATCTTGGAGACTTAACAACATCCGAGACTCTCAACAGACTAAAGATTTACCAACCGAGCCATGCATAATGGTGTTGTGATAAGCAGTGTTTACGCATAAGCTTTACACTGCTGCCTCCCATTCAAATGCAGATGCGGAGCCAAGTGCTGCTGTCGACCCATGTTGCGAGTTATTTACAGTTAATTAAGGCTTATTTCAGGAAAGGCTTGTCCCTCAATACGTGTGTAGACTCGGGCCCCGGGCTTCTCCCATGCCTCAGGGAGGAGAAACAGCGCACAGTAAATCTACAATAAACTTCAGGTGTATAAAACTGTGGGGAAACACAGTGGTGATAAACAAAGAGTCAAACTTCAGTACAGCACCTCACTGTAAAGTTAAATCTGGCTGCACGTGCCCTACATGTGTTATGAAATCATTTGCTCTGCAGTTTTCAGTTTCTGTTTGGAAGAGAAAAGCTTTTCTTGTTTTCAAACTACAGGTCCCATGAACTGCAACAGAAAATACAGGTGGTGAGATTTCCATCTCCCTCAAAGGTGAGTGACATAATCTGACCGCCAGATGTCACTATGGACACTCCTGGAAACCTGTGACTGTCCATGTCAACCGCACACTGTCACTGTTGAGTCTTCTCTGTTTGCTGTAGGCTTGGGCAGTATCCAAAATTTAATATCTCGATAAAATCCAACCTAAGTTTAGTAATTATTTTGTTGTAATGTAATTGTGTCGTTGTATTTTATGTTTCCGGTGGTTTTTGTTGTTGTTGTAATATATCATTATATTACTGTATTTTATGTTTCATATTTAAGCGATGCTGCCACTAAGCATGAGCTTAAAGTTTTATGTCACATGCCAGGGTTCAATGTACAGGAAGCAAAGCAGTGAAATGTCACAAAACTGCCAAAGAATAAATGTAGCCTATATTTTTTCATTATGAAAAATATTGTATATGGCGGGAAATACAGGAATATTCAATATTATCAAAAATAAGCCCAAGCCTAATTACTACCCAGTTTTTATGCATTCTCTAATTGCAATTATCCAATATGCAGATTTTATAAAAATCTAATTTTTACTTTTTTTTTTTTTTTTTTTTTTTTTTTTTTTTTTTTTTTTTTAAATGAGTTTAGCTACTATTCAGGGATATGCAAAAAAAAAGAAAAAAAGATCACGATTATTTTGGCAGAAGTTAGTCACGATTTCAATTTTTGCATTTCATTTTCACTGGAAAAAAAACTTTTAAATGTTGGAGATGTGATTTTTGTTGAGTCTTCAACCAAACAAGCATGCACAACAATAATGTGACACATTTTACCTTTATCAAAAAAATTGCAGCTTGTGCAATTTGGAAATTGTGCTTGGCCATATTGCCACTTTGATATTTCGATCGTGCCGCCCTACCTACTGAACAGTCTTTACGTGCCCACTGCACAAGTGCCCCTGGTTTGTAAACACTGGTCTATAGTTTGCAACCTCTGCAACTGAGTACAAGAGAAATTAAACACATTTTAACCATATCGCTTCATGGAAAATATGAAATCTCTTATGATATGAGGCACAAAACTGTAACTCACTTTCATTTCCAGGATCCTAAAATCACACAGGTTACAGGTTTAATTTTTTTTTTTATTAGCATGTCTTTCTCTATGTCATATATGGTAAACCCTCGAGTCCTTGCAAAATTAAGTTCCCAGAAATGTACAGCTTGATTTTCTTCAGCGAAACCCGCCCTTATACACACGTCAGAACAAAGAGTTCTCTCTCCAGTCACGTCTCAAGCATCGAAAGCACTTTGTGTGACTGACCAAGCTCTCAGTGGCAAGGTTTATTCTGTTCTTATGCATTACAAAAAAAGGGGACAGTGTGAATACATCAGGCCTTGGATGATGCTTGGCAACTGTTATATACAAATAGGAAGTGGGAGGAAGAAGGGGGGGGTTATGGGAGACCCCCGTGTGTTAATGAATGTCCTCCTCTCATTGTGGCATGGTCCCGAGTGGACAGAAGAGCAAATTCCCTGTATGGTCCACGAATCCCAGAATGCCTTGTGACTTGAGTGAGACCACTCAGGGTGAAACAGGTGAGAGGGGAGGATGGGAGGGGAGGGGGGCAAAGGTCACAGTACAGGTGTGAGGAGAAGGGAGGGGTTGTTCTGATGGCCGGCATTTTCAAAACCAGTCTTCAGGTGACCGAAGTGACCGAGGGTTGATTCTTAACAACCGCAGAGAATCACAGAAATTCAAACATTCACTTTTAGGGCTGGTTGGCAAACTGAACAGAACAGGTAGTATCCGGTGAGGGACAGACCAACCAACCCACCACTGCCCCAGGTTACACTGAGAACAGACCGAGCATGTGTTTTTTGTTTGTTTTTTTTTTACAATATATGTATGTATAAGTACTGTATAGGTATTCTTTATCGTTATTTTACAAGATTCCCTGATGGCCAGTGCAGAGAGAAACAGAGGAGAAAAAAAGGGGGAAAGGGAGGCTTGTCCAGTTTTACATACAGTAGAAACCAGTGGTGGGAGAAGAGAAGATGGGCGCAGTGCCTGGATTTGTCCATAGGGAGGAGCACTTTGTGTCAGATCAACCCCAGTCAGATTGGAAGGAAGAGAGAGTGACAGGAGGGAGGGAGAGCAGAGGGCTGAGGGAGGACCAGGAGGAGCTGCGTGTCCACCCTGTCAGTTTGTTATTCCGTTGGGTCGTCGTCAGTTGGTCAGCTGGTTTCTTTGCTTGCTGGATTGTTGAGTGTTCGTAATCTCCTCGTCCTCCTCCCCTCGTCCCTCCCGGGTTGAAGTGAGCTATCGACGGAGGTCTGACTGGCCCACGTCACTCCGGACAGGAGGACAGATGGTTTCACTCTCTCTGCGGGGAAAGACAGAGACGGGTTGAAGACAATGAACTCTTGAGATTTGAGATCTGAGTTAATTTTACGAATTTAAATCTGGTGTTACTTTATCTTCACTTTGTCACAAAAGCCCATTTTTATAGGAATACTTCTACATTTTAAAAATACGCATCTGTTTTCTTGAGTCAGATGAGTGGATAGATACCATTCTCATATCTGTACAATAAACACAAAGCAGCTCATAACATTCAGAGGTGGATTTTGTACCTGGCCGATTGTTTCCTCCTGTTTGCAGTCTTTGGACCAAGCCAGCCAGCTGGTGGCTGTAGACGTACAATTACCGTACAGACATGAAAGTGGAATCGATCTTCTCAGTTTTATTTTTGAAAAAGCTCAGTAATTTATGAAGTGCTGCTTGAACAGGAGTAAATAGTGAATTTGTTGGGGGACTACTTTCAGCTGTGGATTAATACACATTTGGCAAATTAGTGAGTGTACTATATATGGCAACAGCAATGTGGCCACAACTGACTATTTTCTTTAATGATTGGTGGCTCTCCAACTGCACAGCTTTGGGGGGGGGGGGCATGACAAAAAAAGTTTAAGAACCAGTGGAACTATTATCACATTTTTATATGAACTGACACAGAGGGAAAAGATGTACAATCAATACTTTGTAGTAAAATCAATTCATTGTTGGTTTTGCTTCCACGTGTCGTTTGAAACAGCTTCACAACAAAAACCAGTTGAATCAGTGAGTAAATAAGTCATCATCCTACTGATCCATCAAAGCAGTGATATGGAGAGCAAAGAAAATTAAAAGTTGTCACCTCACTATGTAATCCAAAACACAATTACTGTTTTCATCTCTGCACAAGACAGCTGTAACGGACCAAATGTCATCTCAGCCTCAGAAGTTATTTTCAGGGATTTTTTGAATGAACACACAGACACCAACGTTTCCATGTCTATTCGGGCTGACCTTATGTGAGCTTCTTGGCTTTGTTGTAGAGCGAGTCCACCACTTTGCTCATGTTCTGAATGGTCTCCAGGGCCGCCTCGTACGTCTTGTCCACCACTGGCTCATCGAAGACGATCAGCACTCCTTCTCCTTGGTCCAAAATACCTGTGAGGTTGGACGGTGTGGGACGACAAGGAAGGGAAACCGAGAGAGAGAAAATGGAAGAATGCTGTTAGAGGGTTTTCGATGGAAAACACACCCTCTCAGTCTGTTTAGTTCATTTCAGAGGGTGAGAACAAAGGATTTTCAACCCTAATGCAACCGCATGAACTGAAACTTAATTTAGCTCGAGTGTAAATCTGATCCATCTGTAGGAGACAACCACAAAACACTAATATTTACAACAACCAAACACTAATATTTAGCCATCTCTTCGGTTTTCACATGTGAAGAAAAGCCAGCGTGTTTACTACATGTTCACTAAAACAACTGTAGATGCGTACCGTGAAACTTCTTATCCAGAATCATCTGTGATAATTTCCTCTCCACGTCTCCCTGCAAGGCAACACAACTAGACTGTAGTGAAAACAGGCAACTTGTGTATGAAGAAGATGAAGGTCTAAAAGGAAACACTGAACAAAAAGGGCAAAATCTTACCTTAGAAAGTTTGATGAGGGAGGAAATGTGTGCTATCTGTTAGGAGAGAAGACGGACAAACACAATGATTAAAGACTGACAAGTATTCTTAGTACTTATTCTAATATTTACTGAGTATACTTTGTCTTCATGAACCTTCCCAATATCCTGGGTACGGTTCTGCACCTGTGTGAACTAACTGTGGCTGAACACGGACAGGTGTGTGGGGGATTACCTGGACCCTGGAGAAAGGTTCGATGACCCTGATGAGGTTCTGCTCCAGCAGGTTGTCATACAGCTTGGTCAGATGGGTACTGATGATGGGGTCATCCCTCAGCTCTGGTTTGTACTCTGTAAGCGCCTTGAGGGTGGTGGGAACAGGACATTTTAATCACAAGTGAGGGGAGAGGCGAAAACATTCCCCAAAAGATAAGAGACAGACGGCGTTCTAATCATGGCGGTTTAATTCTTAATGTTGTTAAGCAATGACAGCTTATCCACAGTCTCTACAACATCAGCATCAAACTCCAGACACAAACCTTTTCAAAGTCTGCGAGCGACCGGTTCTTGCTGGCTAGTGCCACACATTTCAGTGAGTCTGTCTGTAGAGAAACAAGAACATAAATAAAAGGTTATATCAACATGGCAGTGGATCAGCCTTTTACCAAGAGAGACAGAGGGAAGTGGTACTATACAAAATAAATAAACACGGAAAATCTAATCAGCTAAAATTAAATTTAGACTTAATTGACCATTTGTGAAATCCCCATCTCTGCTGCTTGCTACTGCTACACCTGTCAAGCTTAATTTACAACAAATAAGGCAGACTCAGCAGTAGGAATTTTAATTTTTGAAAAGGAGTCTGATTTTCAGAAACTAATTTCTAGCCAACGACCACTGATTTGGATCCATGAGTTGGTTGAAAATTATGTCTCTAGGTGACTATGTTAAACTGACTTTTTTTTAAAAACAAGAGCCATGTAAAAGGCCTTAAACACACACTTGATGGCTTCATACATCATACTGTGCTTAAAGACTGAAAGAAAGCAATCAGGCCTTTCTGGATCTAATGCAAATCTAATAAAGAGCAGGACAGAGCTGCTAACATTAGCCTCAATTCTGATAGCATCCAGGATGAGCCTCCACGCTGGGAACAGTGGAACTGCTAGTCATGAACAAGGCTTTTTTAAATCTTTTTTTAATAAACTTGTTAATGCTGTACTTCGCGGCCTCGGATGTAATGCTGGGTTAATGCAGGGAGTAAGCTAGTTGGACACAGATGCTAATGTTTGCTGCTTCTGATAAAAAAGATACACTGTTTAATTATTTGCTTACACGGCTGCTTCTGTTGCTTGTGCATTTGGAAATGCTAAAAAAACAAACAAACAAAGAAACAACAAATAACATGTTCTTTAAATGCTAACAATCTCTCTTACTACACCTCCATGTGCACTGCTTCAACATGTGGAGAAATCCAAAGCCTGATAGACTTGCTATGTCTAGCTATGGTTGCAAAGATTATCTGGTTGGACAATCACTGTTTGGGGCAGGGGTTTTAGTAGGCAGTCAAATAAATTAAAATCAGACTTAAAGTGTAAATTCTTAGGAAAGAAGGGTTATACCTGTCTGCCAGCGTACCGGAGAGCTAGCTTGCCGCTAATGAGGGCCTGGACATCCTCTGGCCTGAAACAGAGAAAATATACGTCAAAGGCCCATTCTCGGTTCTCGACCAATGAAAACTTGTTTTACTGCATTATGAGAACTTCTCTGGGTATACCACTTACGCATTGAGCATGATTTTGCAAAGCAGCATGTATTTGAGGGCTGTGATAGCTCGGGGGCTGTCAATGGAATCGTAGCCCTCAAAGGCCTCATAGAAGTAAGAGTAAGCCGTCTTCCAGTCTTTCTCCTCTGCTGCATGAATGATCCCTGGAAACACAAACAAACACACATTCAAATCTTAGCTACAATGTGCAGTGCTGAACAGAAACTAGTAACATCATGTTTTGATTCAATTATAAACTCTGGTTAATGACTTGTGTAAGTGGTGTACATTGTACCTGACTGCATGTCTAAAGCTGCTTGTAGTTTGGGTGGGCAGTAGATGGCGTTGGCGGTTGTCCTGGCAGAGGTAAGGGCGGCGCGGGCCTTGGGCAGGTTACTGAGCGCATGGTAGGTCTTACTCTCCAGCAGCTGAACCTCCACCAGCAGGGCCTTGTCGTCCATCTTCTTCAGCTCCTGCAGCAACTGGGAGCCTGGAGACCGAACACAATGCTATCAGTACATTTACTGAGCTTTTGGCTCAAATAAGTGGAAGACTAAACCCATCAGAAATTTGGCAGAATTATAATAAGAAATCCCATCTATCATATTTAACTTAGGATGACAACTAAATAGCGTGGTGCAGGAGTTTACAGTCTTCTTCCTCCCATTATTTATGTTTTATATCCAAAATTTCTTTTGTCTTTCAAATGTTTTGTCTTTTTCAAGCAAATCAAAAACACCAACTCAAAGAGAGTGATCACTCACCAAGTTGTAGTGCCTCCTGGTAGCACTTTGTGTCGAAATACAGTGAAATCAGACGAGCCTGAGGAGAGAGGAAAACATCCACCATCACAAATTTGTTGTTTGCACTGGGGAAAGTACACCCAGATTTACCCGGACAGAAGATTCTGAGCAGTATTTATTACTTAAAAGTTTGTACCAAGTAGAATTTTTGAAACCTGGAAGCCTATGTTACACAAACCAATAGGGGTACAAGTTTCATGGAATTTCTGTAATCAATCCATTATTGACATGTTAGCAATTGATAAGTGGTGAATCGTTGAAAAATGTCCCAACACAAAGTGCACATTTTCCATTATAACACTGTTTTTTTTTTAAACACACTCAACTACTGGTTAAACAGATTAAAAACAAAAAAAACAAAAAAAAAAACACACTAATACTTTTACTTAAACTGCATTCCTCTCTATGACTTTTGTAGCTTTTCAGTGAATAGTTAGTTGAGCATCATTTGTACACTGATAGACCAGCAGGCTGGATTAATACCCAAAGAAGGTAGGAACATCAGCTAGAAAGTTCATGGACTTTTGTTTTGATGTTGTTGGAACGTGTTGTTTGAAACAGAAATACCATGTTATTAGTGAAATAAACAAGATTCTTTCAGTTAATCAGCTGGTGTCGCCAAATTGTTTTTCCATACAGCTTGCTAAACCAGAAAGCTGCCAGACAAGTCGATCCAAACCTCCTTGCCTGTCTGGTTGGGTGGCTGGACAATGGACCACGATGAACCACATCACAGTTTGTTTGGAAAAGTTCTGAGACCCACAATACAATGCATCTTGGCGCAGTTATCATCTGGTACCACTTAAATACCCGGCCTGTTCTCACTCGTCCAAACAAACCTGGAGGGAAGAGCTCCACAGGTTGGAGAAAGTCTCACCTCTAGTGCCTGTCTGAGGAAGGTCCTCTTCTCAGCTTTGGCCCACTCTATGCACTCCAGGCAGAGCTCCACCTCCTGACCTGTGGCAGCCTCCATGTCCAGGAACAGGTCAAGCAGGGAGCGGACCAGCCGGGCTGCCTTGGCCTTGGAGATGGAGTTGAGGAAGGGGCGCACATACTTCAGCAGACCCCCAAGCTCTGAGAAGACGACAGGAGGAAGAGTAAGTAGAGGGGAAAACTTACAATCAGAAAAAGGCTGCCACAATGGCTTGTGAATGCAAATATTTTGCAAGAGGATGTAAGATTATTAAGAAGAGTTGCAAACATTTACAAGAGCACACTCCTAAGTCCAATATGTTTCATGACTGATATTAGAAAACATGTTTATCCATTTTTCACTTTTGTGTTTTAGTAAGGAGCATTACAGGCACCTGTCTACTGACTCTGGAAAAGTTAAGGGTTCTGATCAAGTGAAGTTTGTAACTAAGGAGTGATTTTGAAAACAACCCAGGCCTGTATAGTGCCAGTTAATTCGACAAAGGTCATATTTTATTCCTGGGTTACTGTTCTGATGAAAAACAGCACTTCCACTGGCCCAAACATCAGGCAGGAACAAACTTTTCATCCAAAGGAGACTCAATCTTTACCAGCTACAGTTGTGTTGTTTAAAAGGTAGTTTTGATTTTTTTTTAGAAGATCCTTGGATATCTTTCACTTTACAGGTACTTCAATTTAAAAAAGTCAGACTTTGTGCCAAGAGGAGCAATGCAGCTGCTGAGGTATGAAACTGAGTTTAACACAAATGCCAATATTCCAGTATTACCTTGATGACCACTCTGAGCAATAAGTTCCTGATATAACTCTACACAAACAGAGAACAATTGGTGACAGATAGCTGAACAAAGACATGTGGTGCATGTTTACTGACAAGAACACCTTTAAAAACTTTTTTCAGGTTAGCACTAGATTAACTCCTTGCTTTTGAGTGATATTATAGAAAGAGACCTTCATACAACTATGACTATCAATGGCTTTACAGCATTGTGCTACAAATAGAGAAATCCAAACACATGGTAATGTAAGTTTTACTGTTTTTCATAAACATGTGTAAAAAAAAACGACTTTTGTGTTTACTGCATTTACAGACTACTAAATGAGTCTAACTGTTAATGTTTTGACAACATTTGTCTTCAGTGCTTTGCTGCTCAGTATTCACAATTTGACAACACCAATCAAGTGAAAATTGTATAAGGCACAGTTCCCCAAATTTGAAGAGGCCTCCCCATATACATTTTTGAGATTGTCCAGTCAGCAAATTGGGGATAGTAGTAAAACACTTTTGATACCTCAAACTAGGTATGAAAAATGTAGTTTCAGTTGGATAAAAAACATTTATATTGATAGCTTGAAGTAAAGCTTTGTTTGACTTGAAATATGAACATCATGCTCTGGTTACCCGCAGCCTGTCCTGTCTTGGCCAGCAGCCCACCCAGCTCCAGGATGCTCTGCTCTTTAACACGCACCGCCTCCTCATCACTCTCCTGGATGTCCCGCTTTACTACAACGCACACACACACGCACGCACGCACGCACACACACACATACATCCACACACAATGATGATGTAATGTGATCCCTGCTGATATGATTCACCGCGATATACAAACAGTGAAAATGCTGATATTACTCTTTCCTTCTGTCTCCGTAGACTAGAATTAAGTCAAGATATATCATCGATAGGCTAGTTTGGGTGGCAAACAGCCAGGTGCCTAGCGAAGCTGTGAAATATCGGAACTGTCAAATTAAACAATACACGAAAATGACAGCTACATGTCTTAGCTTTAATAACATCAGACAGCGTCAAATGGTACATAGGCTAAAGCTAACCGCTGTGACAAAGAAGGTAATAATACAGAGTCAACTCAGTTTCACATTTATTTCCTTGTTGGCCTGACTCCTGACAAGACGAAGGCTAGCTGCTAACAACGCTGGCTGTATGCTAATGTTAACTAGCCAGCTGTAACCCAAGTTCAATGTAAAATGAATGAGCCTGGGAAGCTAACGTTAGCTTAACTGACAAGCTAGCCGGTATGTCGCTAGCCGGCTAGCCCACTGCTGCTGACTCACTGTGCAAGCAAGGAGAAAAAAGAAACGGCCAGCACTGGGCTGGCTAACTTAGCTCAGCTTAGCCGCTAACTGGCTAACAGCACAGGTAGCTAACTCAGCTGCTCTACGTTTGATGGAGACGTGTAGCATCAATGACTGAGTGAAAAAATATTTTCTTTCTCGTGCCATGCTGTGTCGATCATATTTACCTATTGAATGTAAGATATCGATAGAGGCATTCCGGTCTGTTCCAAGAAGAGACTGTGCTCTCTGAAACTCAGCCACTGCCGCGGCTGCCATCTTTCCTCTGCCTGCCTCCGCTCCACTCTGCCCGGTTGTTTTCCGGTCAGGTCGTTCACATGTTCGGAACAATGGCGCCCCTTGCAGGTGTTGCCGAGTACCGCCTGCTGACAAGTTAATTTTTAAATAATTTATTAAGCAAATTATTAGTTTATCAGTGATACAGCCTACACTGTCAGGTTAATTAATTCTGTTAGATGATTTGTAGCCTATAGTTTATGATCACTGAGCGATCAATACTTTATTAGACACTAGGAATAGCGTTTCCTATTTATGATTAGTCTGACATTTGCAGCTTTTCTTTATTTCTTAATCTCACAGTATTCCTACAGGGAAACTATTTTTTTCTTGACAATGTGTTTTTGGCACTGCATGTCAGTGATGGTATGATGATGGTATAATTTGGTTTTTACATACAGAGAAATGTGGATTTATTATTCAATTGAGCTGATATGACAACTGCAGAAAAATGCTCTCCCAACTATTTCTGTGAACATCACAAAATTCACATGCGGGGGCCCATTTAATATATATATATATATAAAAAATAAAGTTCAGTTTCAACTATTCATGTAATGGAAGGTTCATTTATTTATGTACCTACCTTATTTATGAGGGCTAAACGATGCATACACAAATTTATCATGGCTACCATATGAATGTTAGTTGGGGTGACAGCATGCAGTACAAGAAAAACAGCGTCTACCCATCAAATATAAAAAATAGCCTTTATTTCACAAAACATACACAAAAGCAAAGCAGAGTCAAGTCACTCGTGATGGCCGTGGCTGCTTTCACAGGACGATGGACAAGTAGTCACAAACCTGAAAGCACAGAAATCAGTAGACTTGTGATGGCAAAGAAAGATCTCTATTAAAAAAGGAGATATGCTAATACCTATATTAGGTCACCACAAGTGTTTATATATATATATATTTATACTATACACACACACACAAACACATAATTATTTTAATAACAAAATTAATCTGCAAGCTAAACAATAAAAGGGAATGCAGATTAATTTTCCTTTAGGGTTCAATCAAATAGATGAGAACAAAAGTGTAGACCAGTAAATACACAATACAGAACCTTCCTTCTTTATTGGAATCAACAGCAATAAATGGAAACACATACAACAGGGCTAAGCACTATGCACAAAAGACACAGAGCATGAGGATAACCACTTAAATTCTTAATTCCAAATTCAGATCTGTATGAACTGCCTGGATGACCTGGCAGTGACTGTGCCCTACCTTGCAGCTTATCATCAGGTTTGGAGAGCTGTCAGTGTTTGGAGTTACAGAGAAAACAGGGTTGTGGAGACAGTCCTCCATGTGCTCTGACACCCTGGACTCCAGAAGACGGCACAGGATGTCGGGAGTAATGTTCTGTTTCTAAAGACAAGGGGTACAACTTTATAGGGTTAGGGTTAGCTGAAGCCATTACAAACCCACTTAACTGAACACTGGGCTTTTCCCCAGTTTTCTCTTCCTTCATTTCATTTACAGGCTTTTAGGAGAGTCACTACACGACTAAGCCAGGAATGCCGTGTATTGTTTTTTTCTGCTTCTTCTTAGAATGAGTTGGGCTACTTGGAAAGTTGTGGTATACATGTTCAAGGAGTTTTTATGAAATCATATTTTAAAGTTTTTTTCTGTCAGATTTTCAAAACAGGGCTGAGTGGATAAAGGAGAGTGTCAGTGTTCCAGTGTTGTATAAGAATCATGTTGATAAGATGTCTTAGTCTTCTGTTTGGGGGATAATCATGCTCCAAGTTTTGGAACTACAGATGAAAAACAAAAGTATGCAGCTTGCAGTGAGTTATCGAATTACGCTTTGAGCTAATCCTCTACCTATTTATTTCCATTTTGGCAAATTTGCACCATTAGAATTATACCAAATTACCTATTAGAGGTTCCTCTTTGCAATGTACCAATGGATGTGGGTACTATCCATATAGCTAGCTATATAGACAATACACTACATAACTATCAATTCCTTACGTTGATACTGAAGAAAACTTAAAAACATAATGATTCTGTGGAAAGTTCTTGAGTTATAAATATGATGCCATAAGTATGATTTTTAGGTAGAAATGAAAGATCCTGTAATTCGATACAGAGTGACCTCATTTTTAATAGGGTAGTGTTTCTCAAACAAACCTTAGTGTTGATGTACAGTCCACAGGGGCAGGAGATGAAATAGCTGTTGATATTCAAGTTGTTCCTACAAGACACAAGAAGCACTTGAAAGTTGAGTCATAAAAATGTGTTTATCATCAATGCAATTTTGGAAAAAAGTCCAGCCCTGAATGTTTGCCTGTTCGTCAAATGGTACAACTTAAATTATTTTCAGTCTTTATCAGGCTCTATTTTCAGTTGCACTGACAGCCCCTGGTTTTAAAACTGAGGGAGCATAGAATTAATTTATACTTAACTCATGTAAATATAAATATAAGAAACTATCAACCTTTGTCAATATATTTGTTATAGCAGGCAATTCTTTGACTCACGTGTGACATATGGGGCAAATAATATGCACCTCGTCCATCCCTTCCACAACAGACGACATGTACTGCTGTTCAAACTGCAGGTTCTTCTCATACTCATCAATAATAGATATTTCTGAAGCAGAAAGAAAAACACCCTCAACTTTAGCAAGAGCTCAAATCAACAAGCTCACACACCTGTTTATACATCTCAAGCCTACTGAAATCACCACTGCATATATCCATATTTAACTTTGTGGTGTTGCAAATGTTTCCATTTATTTCACTGAACATTCATTTTGATATACACAGTCAGTAGTCTAGATAGAGAAACCAACAGGATGATTTAGTTTATGGAGATGTTACCTTGAGACATGAGCTCCTGTTGGATTTCTTCAAGGACTGCCAGTTCATCATACTCTTTCATGACACTGAACATCTGTTTAAAAGAAAAGGAAGATGGCCTCTAGTTGGTTATAAAACTAAAACGTTGGGGATTTGAAAAAACAGACAGTTCAGCTCAAGGAGACAGCTAGAGATGATGACATGCAGTTCATTATTGAATGCAGTTTATGACTTAATGATCTGATGGAAAGGAAGACTTATTTTGAATGTGTGTACCAAGCTTTTATTAAAGGGGCAGTGCAATGTTAAGGCAAAGCTCTCTAATGTAGGGACCTTACATCTGACAGAGCAAACAGAGACACAGGAAGACACCAGGGAGGGTGGAGAGAGAGAGAGAGACAGAGAGCAGATTTTGGGGGACTGAGAGAGCCCGACCGACCGACCGACCTCTGCCATGCCATCTGGCCCCCACAGGGAGGGCAGTCTCTGGTCCTCAGACCGCAGGGCGGTCCACTCCTCCTCCATCACCTCCTGGACGATGATGGAGGCCCCGGAGCCGCTGCATTGCTGGCTCTCTCCCATCTGACGGTATCTCTCCAGCAGCCTGGACCGGCTGTTTTTCAGCCTGTCCACACAGCGCTATAGAATACAGAAGAATAGAGAACAGCACGATGTTAAACCCAAACACGACGTAGCGTTGTCCCGACATGCTAGCCAGCTAACTGACAAATTTACGTTTAATGTCTCACCTTGCGGTACGTTTCTTTCCATGGCGGAGTCGTTCCTTTATAAAGTGAACGGTGTCTGTGCAAAGCGTCCATTTGTAGTATCACTAGCAAGTGTAAAATCACTCATACACAAAGACTTGTTCCAACAAACTGGCTAAAGTTGGGGAGGACTTCAAAACCAAAACATTTCAGCTTTTAACCCCGCGCCCCGGAAGTTAATGCGTATTGCTGTGGATTGCATGATGGGATGTGTAGTTCAGAGCGGCCAAACGGTTTAATTGAAAATCAGAGTCAGGACTTTTAATGATTTTGTGGTCTTAGTTTCAAAAGATGATATCAGGTGTATGAGGCCAAAATCAACATGCAAAGAAAAACTACACTCACACACAGAAGAATCGACAGCACAACTTTCATGTTGAAGTTGTGCCACTTTTTAGAGACCACAGTTTATTTCCCAACACAATGATCTCAGTGCTGTTTAAAAACCAAGAAACTGGAAACGTATCAACCAGTTTTCATGAAGAAATTATCAAGAAATTAGGATATTAAAGTGTTAAAAACCTATCTACAAACTAAAAGGTTTTTTTTTTATTAAAAAAAAAAGGAAACTTATCAACTAATAAGAAATTAAAGAGTTAAAACTTATAACTTATGTACAAACTAAAATATTTTGATTTTTCAAAAAGGAAACTTATCAACCAGCGAATAAGAAATTAAAGAGTCGAAACTTATATACAAAGAGCAAATGAAAGAGTTAACTACCACCTAAAATAATTTTCTTTTCTTGCTTTTGGAGAAGGAAACTTATCGACCAACTAAAAGGAAAGAGAGAGTTAAAACTTATGAAACAAATAGAAGTTTTTTTCTTTTTTTAAGAAGGAAACTTATCCACAAGCTAAAAAGTTAAAACTTATCTACAAACTCTTTGTGTGTGTGTGTGTGTGTGCGTGTGTGTGTGTGTGTGTGTGTGTGTGTGTGTGTGTGTGTGTGTGTGTGTGTGTGCGCACGTGCGCGCATGTGTGTTACTGTTTCAACCACTGGCGGGTCCAGCCATGGAGCTCTGCACCTCACACTGCTCACATCTCTGGGCTGTATGGAGAGTAACAGATCCAGCCCAGGAACATCTCCACCACTGCACTAAAAGCAGGTTGTGAGAGACCGAGCAGGGGTCCATTGTCCACAAGCTCCGGGAGGTCTCTGTGCTGGATCTCCTGCTGAACATTATAGAGAGACAAAGAGTGAAGGAGTTTCTGACCAATGATAAAACAGGAAGCAGGTGAAAACCAACAGTTGTGTAGACATTTGGAGCACTCACCTCCAGCTGGACACCTTCCAGTCCGGCCTGTGGGGCTGAGGTGGAGGGCTGGGGGCTTGGGATCCGGCCTAACGGCTCAGCAAACAGTCTTGCAAAGACTTCTCCTGCTGTTCTTTCCTGAACATTGTAGAGAGACAGAGAATGGAGGAGGAGGAAGGTCAGACTGGTTCAGCTACACCCTTTATACGCCTCTTCCACCAACATTAGTGGGTATAAGCCATTTTCTAAAAAATGTGAGTAAACCCACTAATAAAAGCCAACTGAACCCCTTTCCACTGCTAGTCGAGTTTTCTTTTCAGTTTGGACTGAGGGCACACACAACTGCAAGGAGTGATGTCATCACATGCAATTACACAGCACACACACAGACACAGTGGAGAAAGAGTGAGCTGGTAGCCACCGTGCAAACTATAGTAAAACAGATCTGTCTCTTCTCATCCCTGGGTTAGTGCTCCTGTAGAAGTGTCGGAGCCTCCGTGTGAGATGCTTCAATCGGTGATTTGTGTGTTATAAAACTTAGTTCGGGGTTGCAGCTCACTCTCAGAGGAAGGTGTAGCTGGGGTGTCTCTGGTTTAACAGCACCATGCTGGGCAGGTGACAGGTGTGTTTACAGTCTTTGTGCTCAGAAAAACAAGGGGCAAAAATTTGCATGTTCACCCAGATGTTGCGTTTACATTAATGCCAATCAGAGCCAGAGCCGATAAATACCTGCAGTTATTTGACCTGTGTGTGAATGTCGATTGAACCCTTTTACATTTTATAACATGTAGCTGCAAACACGACATAAAACTAAACATAATATTCCAAATTATATTTCAGATCAGTGTAAACTCAAAACAAATGTCACAGGACAGACACTTTTTCTGTCTGCAGCTGAACAAAGCAAAAGAAAAGTGTTTTACCTTGGTGGTGTCAGTGCTGCTCTGGCTCTTCCTGGACTCTCTCCAGTAGTTGTGGTCGTGGAGGTGACGAAGCATAGCATACATCTGTAATGTCTGTAACCATTATAATACAGTTTAGGATGGGACTCTACTGAATTCAACACAAAACATTGAATAAACTGGTTAATCCCTTCAACCCCTGATGTTTCCCTTAATAAGACAAACCTGTTTCTACGCCGTATATAAATGTCAGTTTCTTTTCTGCTTTTAAATTGATGTAATTTTTTTATGTATTTATTGCTGTAATATCACATTAAACTTGACAGCGCCGAAACAACAAGAAAAAAAGAGGGGTCACTTAAGGTAAAGTTAATAATGAATATGAAGCTATTTTATCTTTAAAAGGAGCAACTGAGGCTGAATACAAACCTGTGTAAAATGCAATATCTTATTTTTACCCAAATTAAACAAGATCAACACTGGATCAGTTTACTTTAAAGGCAGCACTTGGTTCAGAATTGCGCATGGTTACTTCTGTCTTAGTATTTCAGTTGTTTGAACACTGTTTCAAACACTTTCATATTTAATATTTTACATTATGCGACTGAACAAACTTCAGCTGCATCAAAGTCAGTCTCGCGATGTCTCGAACATTCGAAGCCGAGGAAGCGTCAGATAAAACGGTTAAAAAAAAAGTCATTTAAATGATCTTAAACTTATCATATTCTCACATTTTGCATGATAAAACTGTGACAGAGGTCAGCAGTCGTTAGCGTGGCTCCTTTTTTCGTCGAGTGTTTCTCGGGTTTTCCAGAAATAGTCGAGTTAAAGTTTTCAATGTTTCTCTCTCAGAGTCTCAGAGTCTCAGAGTCAAGTGATGGATTTGGAACGATTTTCTTGAATATATACAGTATGTTCTCCATAGCAACCAGCGTCATACGTCAACACGTCATTTGAGAATTTAAGTATGCTATTTAATTAATTTAAGCATTTCTTTAAGAAAGTAGGCTATTATTTTATTGAAATTTATGACAAAATGGAAAATAAAATATTGCCCAATTTTACCCTCGAACATTCCTTCAGTAAAACTAAAATATTATTTAAAAAACAAACTAAGATGATCAGGTACAGGATAATAGATGATATATGTATATAAATATGTGTGTGTGTGTTTGTGTGTTTCTTTACCCTTTAGCATTTCAAGGAAAATAATGACCATAATAAGTAATAACAACATAACAGAGAGCTTTTGAAAACTTAAAACTGAAAATGGTAGCTTAACCAACGGTCTCAACTTTTTTTTATAATAAACAATCTCAACTCATCTTAACAATTAAACGACTTTAACGCTCCTCTTCTCTTTCTTTTCCTCTTCCACTTCTTGCTCACTGATTTACATGATGGGCTGGTAAACCATGATGCACTATGTCAGACAATTAAAATATTGCAGTATAAATGGATTATGTGCATATACTGTATTACCATACTCATCCCTGATTTAACATCAGCCACCTAGACAGGCTGTCTGAAGCCTTCTATGATATAAATGAGGTTAAGCTTAGACATTTTTTCATACATTTTCTTTAAATTTTATGTGGAAATCCCAACATGCAAAACATCTGGGTGAAGCATAATACAGGTGTTGCTTTATTTCTTTAGCTCTACCTCTTAGCCCACACAACCAGGTGACTCACTGTGTACCACAGTGTATCAGAGCACAGCTGTTATTCTTCCCAGCACTTAGATGCAGCAGCCTCTTTCAGAGGCTTTACAAATCCCTGCCTCTCTTCCAACTCAGTGGCCTCCTTTGCCTGTGGGTAGAGCAGTATATTTGGGAAGAAAGCCATTCAGATAAATCCACTTTCTGAGTCACTCGCCTCCACACTTGTTTTCAGGGAGTGTTGGTTATGGCTGAAAAAGCTTAGTGCCATTAGTGGAGCTCTGGATGACACACTGTCTGTAAAATGGATTTCTTTCATCTTGATATGGATTACAGAGAAGGAGACCAGCTAAAGTTCTACATCAGCTTTGTGTGAGGAGGCTCTGGCCAGTTTTTGAGGGTGAAAGAAAAGAGGCAAATATTAGTCATGTAAAGACTTTCATGAAGGGTTAACATGGGACTCGTCTTGGTAGCACATAAAGGAGATATATGACGAAACAAAAACAAAAAACACCAGAAAAGAAAACACAAAGCAAGACATGAGCAACATGAGTGTGACTGCTGAAACAAAAAGCTGAGATTTAAAGCTTTTACTTTCAATCTTACAATAGAAAGTTACCCCAAATAAAAAGGAAAAATAAACTTCTCCAAGCTGACAAACATGAAGTTAGTTAACACATTAGCTTAGTCTGGTCATTAACAGGACAAAATGTTCACACAGGTTGTAAACAACAGCTAAGAAGCTGTTGTTTACAACCTCCATTTAGGACTCTTGGGGTCTGTATTGCAACAAAACTAATATTTTATCCATCAACCACAACTGCAAACAAGGTTAGGCATATTACTCTTTCATTATGAATTTTAATCCATAGAGGTTTTATGGCTATTTGTTAAACTTTTACCAGGGCCTACAATGTAAAGTCTCCGGGCCAAGTGGAAACATTATGGGAACTGAAAGATGGATTCAACATTTCTGAAACTTGACTGATTAGCAACTAAAAGTCAGGATGTATTGGACAAATTTTGCAGGTCTCCTGGTTGAACAAGTAAAACTCATAGATATCTTCATCATGATGAAGAATCTCAAGCACATATTGTTTTTTTTTGTATGAAAAAGGTTGGAAACCACTGGTTTAATCTTTGATAATGCATTGTATATGGTACCATGTGTTTTACAACATTTACAACATTTCCCTCTGAAATGTAGAGTATAAGTAGCAGTAGTACCACTTAATTTCTAGTAAATTATCAAAGGGGGTGATTCACCCTCAGCCTGACACTGAGAGGAGCATCCCCCTTTAAAAGATGGGAGATGTAAACTCCTGAGCTGTCACAACAACAGCACATGAGCTCATTTGTCTGCAGGCGCACCCACGGTGTTAGCTGGGCTGGAGCTGATTCACAAAATCCTCCGTCGTGTTGGTCTTCAACGGCACAGCAGCCTCCTCCTCCTCTGCCACGGAGACCTTGGACACATCTGCTTCAGCACCTCGGACAGCGACCTCGCCGATAGGCTGGAGCCCGTCGGCTGCCAATGGCTTCAGCGGCGCGGCTGTGACAGACGACCAGCAGCAGCAGGAGCAGCATCCCCGGCGGCAGCCAATGAGAAGCCACTGTTTCTCTCCCACATCCAACCCGAATAACTGCAGATGCCCGCATCAAAGCAACGGCTATCTCTCTCTCTCTCTCTCTCTCTCTGGCAGGTTTACATAGCTGAGGGTAAAAGCTGCAATCTATTTTTGGAAATCATAGTAGCCATTTTTTTCTTGATATTCACCGCCATTGTGTTGATCAAGGTTTTCAGACCGATACGTGCTGTTTTATTTGGGCTATGTCTAGGGGGGAGTTTGTCCGAGCTCGCCAGTGTGTTAACGGAACATTAGTGGCCGTGACCGTATAGATTTTCGGTTCTCAATGGAAGACATCTTCCCACTCGCTGCGAGCGAAGGACTGAAGCACATTTCGCATCTCCTTTGCTTCTGTATTCCCACCGACGAGCGGGGGACTTTTTACAAATGAAGATTTGAAAGAGGCAGACACATCATCAGCAGCAGCAGTAGTAGCAGCCACGGACACAAACCTGTCGGCCTGGCGTTTACATCTTATCAGGGACCGATCCGTTTTAACACCCTGGACCTCGGGCAGCTTGTGGATACCGAGCAGAACGGCTGGAAAGCGAGTTCACATTTTGACCACATTTGCTCAGCGGCAAGGGGGTCAGGGTGTGATACATGGATTTCAAAAGAAGAGGCGATTAATTTGAAGGTAGGAACACATGGAGGCTTGTTTTTGCTGCTTGTGACAAAAGCCATTTTTCAGCTCTGCATATGATAACACATAAAGCAGCGTGCTGAGAAGGCCCAGTGATGCTCTTAAGCCAACAATGTAGATACACCATCATTTCACGAGTCTTTTTCATAATTAGATGATGTTAAAACCAGATTAAACAGCATCATATTTCATGTGTTATATGTGAGAGCTCATGCTTCTGAAGCTGCCTTATGTTGGAGGGGGGGCTGCGTTCAAGGCTTCCATTTTGAAGCTAAGATGGATGCTTGTGCACACTTCTTTCTCATGCCTCTGTGGCCTTATCTTGGTTCTTATATAATACTGATGAACACTGAGGGGCGGCAGGCCGCAGTTACGCTGACGTGAGCGGTAGGCTTTATGTGGAGAGGTATCAGCAACAAGATTTAATCACAGACATTGGGGCTTGATGGAGATTAAAACCAAATGGAAATGAAATTGCTAAGGTGCTTTCTACTAAACTGCAGAGGAAAGCTCATTTTCATACTTAAAACTAAACATCAGACTCCTGTATGTGTCCACTGAGCTTTTGTTTTTGGCTACAGATGATGTGGTTTACATTACTACTACATTACTACTGTGAAAGAATGCCAGCATATTTATGTAGCTACAGGGTTTCTTGTAAAGTTTTCAGTCATGTTTTCTCTGGGAAACAATATCACAAAACAGTTAATTAACATATGATCATAGGTAACTATTGAATCATTTGTTTAGGCTAAAATTCAATCAATTAACTTTTAAAATCTTGAAAGTTTTTTCTGACTCATCAAGCAAGTTAAAAAAAAATCACTTCACTCAAGGTAAACTTACTGGCTTTTTGTGGAGATTTCACATTTCATGGTCTTACCCAGTTGAAGCTCTGGGAAAAACCTTGATTGGTTTTCTCCTGAATCACACCTCACAAAATAAAAATGTGGAGCGTCAGAGTCATTGGAAACAGTAAATCCACATACTGGCTTTTTGGGGGCTTTTTCCTCACAGTACAGAGTAGGGCTGTCACAAAATCAGACTTTCACTATATGATTATCAAAAGATTTCACGTTTACTATGTTATCACAATATCTATAGAAAACCCCTAGTATGGAATTTGCGCAGTTGTTATGGTAGCTGGGGGACAGCAATATCACCATGAAAACAACTATCTATAGGTGATTAGATCAAAACTGTGCAAACTCCATAAACTGAGGAATAACATGAGATGTGGTTGAAAGATTCAGTTAGTAAGTGGACCTTACTTAGTTTTGTCCTCACTCACTGTTCACAGAAATGTGAAACAGTGAAACAGTGAAAGAACATTTAAAACACTCCAGTGTTAGTGTTGGGACACGCTGCAGCTGAAAAGTCCCTCAAACAGCCTTCCATCATCAGTGTGTTGGCATGGAAACAAATTGTGGCTGTATCAGCAAAGAGGAAGGGCTCCAAGAAGCTGCAGTCAGATGGCAGGGACGGTGGGAAAACAGAGCTCTCTGGATGGTCACGCCACCGCACCATGAAAGTAGTTATCTAGGCAGCTATCTCCATGAAAACTGAGCTAACTTCATCTGCTGAGGAAGATTAAGAAATACGAATAGAAGCATTGATAATGCTTTAAGTGTTTTTTGATGATTGGTTTCATTTTGCATTGTTTACTAATGTAATGTAACCAGTTACTTCCTGTTCTTTCCTCACAGGTTTGACTTACTCCAAAAGTGAGACACTTCTCAAAGCTCTTTGTCTAGACCGATCAAAGAGCTCCCCCCCCCACCGCTCCCCGATCCACCTCTCCTGTGTCCCTCTGCTGACCTTCACCGGGCATCATGGGTACGGTGCTGTCGCTGTCTCCCAGCTACCGAAAGGCGGCGCTGTTTGAGGATGGCCCGGCTACAGTGGGCCACTACACAGCGGTCCAGAACAGCAAGAACGCCAAGGATGCTGCTGCTGCAGCCGCAAAATCCCTCAAACGGCCGTCCATCATAAGCGTGTTGCCATGGAAACGGATTGTGGCTGTATCAGCAAAGAGGAAGGGGTCCAAGAAGCTGCAGTCAGACGGCGGGGACGGTGGGAAAGGGAGCTCTCCGGACGGTCACGCCACTGCCACAGCCAATTCAGCCTCCAACAGCCTGAAGCTGAAGAAGTCTCAGTCCTGCGCTAACCTTTCATCTTACACGTCCAGCCAAGACCCCTCAGCCACCACTACCACTACCTCCTCCCACCTGCCCACCTCCAAGACCCTGGCTAACGTAGCTACTGTCGCTGCCAAAAAGAATTCCCTCACAGGCTCTGGGATCCAGCCGTCTACTGCAGCAGGCACGCCGAAACGTGTCATTGTCCAGGTAACCAAACTGTTTGTCTTTTTTCTCATCACAGAAAATTTGGTGCTAAATTCATCTATTGCTGTTTAAACTCATATCTCCAACCCTTCGCCCAAACCTTACCTTCCCTTCCTTGCCCTCTTTCCTCTTTCCTTCTCTCTCTCCGTTCCTTCCAGGCCTCCACCAGTGAACTGATGCGCAGCCTGGGTGAGTTCCTGTGCCGCCGGTGTTATCGACTGAAGCGTCTGTCCCCAACAGATCCGGTGCTGTGGTTGCGCAGTGTGGACCGCTCCCTCCTCCTACAGGGCTGGCAGGATCAGGGCTTCATCACTCCTGCCAATGTGGTCTTCCTGTATATGCTGTGCCGTGACGTGGTCTCAGCCGAGGTGGCCTCGGAACGCGAGCTGCAAGCCTCGTTGCTCACCTGCCTCTACCTGTCCTACTCCTACATGGGCAACGAGATCTCCTACCCGCTGAAGCCCTTCCTGGTCGAGGCGGAGAAGGAAGCCTTCTGGGACCGCTGCCTGGAGATCATCAACCGCATGAGTGGCAAGATGCTCCAGATCAACACCGACCCCCATTTCTTTACCCAGGTGTTTGCTGACCTGAAGAACGAGAGCAAGAAAGAAGAGGAGAAGACCAAACTCCTCATAGGCCTTGACCGATAAGAGGAAGCTGGAAGGGGGGTGTGGGTGGTTGGATAGAAAGATTGATGGAGTTAATAGGTTGGAGAGGGTAGGACTAACATAATGCATTGTAGCGCTACCTTGGAGCAGTACTGTTGTCTGGCGTCTCTACTGGTTTATGATTAACTAAATTTCCTGTTTGTACCCCAGAACAAAGAGCCTCTGGGAACGAACCTGGTGTTTAAATGATTTTAGTCGGGCAATGAGCCACCTAAACACCGACAGGCTTTCAGACAAATCGGCAGTGTCTTGTCTGAAGGCAGCAATTGGCCCACAGAGCCATTTCACCAAAACAAAGCCGATAAAATCAGGGTTGTTGTGGTGCTGGCCACATTGTGACTTGATTGGATCTGACAGGTTACTTATTGGTATTCAGTGTCCGGGTTGCTTGGCTCAGGATGTGACAATAACAAGCTTTAAGACCGAGATATGATCTTTAGTATTTCAAGAACAATGTAACTGACAACACAGATAGGGAAAGCCATATTTTATCAAATGCCTGGCCAGCACGGTTCATGATATGACATTAACAGGAAGTGAGAAAGAGATATCTATCGGTTTTATCTTCTGGCTCTGGCCCACAGACACACATCTGTCTGACCTGTACCTTGTTTCAGTGAGATAAGAAGGTCAATCTATTGAAGTATTTTTCTGTCTTTTGATAATAATAATAAATGAAAAAAAGATTGGGTTTAGAAACGCCAGACAACACATTTACGTAAATAAGGGTGAATATTATTATAAATATAAAGATACAGGATATTGATATTGTGTGATAGCATCCAGGCATTTTCGCTATAGAGAAATGTCAGGGTAATGAAAAACAAGAACCACGCTGCATGAGGTCACCTCATATGTCCTTGCACATGACCACCTGCTTATTGCCAACTCCATTTTACCTTATTCCTATTGTCCTGCCCGAGCTTATTGCACTCACCAACATTGGCTGAGAGGTCCACTGTTGAGACTTACAGCGCATTAATCAATACCATAACATGGATGAGCCAGAATCAACCACAACACAACCAGTAGGACCGTGAAATTTTCGTCCCAGTTACTGTAGTGGATTAGCTGATCCGCATCTTACATAAAGTACTGTACTTTTAAGGGAATATTTGGGTTTATCCAGCCAAATCTGCTATGAATTGGGAAATCAGTTATTTATTTTAGTATGAAATGCTAATCCTTTGGGCACAGATTAATAATCATGAAACAAGCCCTACTGTGAGCTGTTTACATCCACAAAAAACATGGGAAAATGCAATACTGACCCCTCTAGGGCATATTTTACTCAAGGAATTATTTCATTCCTTCCTGCTCCCCTGCACTTTGTCCTGCAGTCCATATTGGTGCTGTCCTGAATGACCACAGGAAAGTGTTTAATTGAAAGAAAGAAAGAAAGAAAGAAAGAAAGAATGAAAGAAAGAAAGAAAGAAAGTAAGAAAGTAAGAAAGAAAGAAAATAAGAAAGAAAGAAAGAAAGAAAAAAGAGAAAGAAAGAAAGATTCCTGTTTTAAAACACTGCACTCATGTTGTGTGCTTCATACTGTATGAATGATTGGTGGAGCCGGCTCGTGGAGGACATGTTCAGAGTTGGATCATGTGATCTGTCTCAACCAATGGCTACAAACACCAGAATGAAAGAGAATGTGATATTCCAGGCGTGTGAGGGCGGGGGCAGATGCTACAAGTGCAGATGTGACTTTTCTTCCACAACAACTCTTTGATGTTGCTGTCGCCACTCGAAGGCTCGAGGGACTGCTGTTTAAAGTGTCAACCACCGTCCTCTCTAATTTTACCCCCCACTGATTACTCTCCACATCAACCCGGACAAATTAAAACACCACAGATTCTCCATCCACTCCAGTCCGGTCTGAACCGGTCCTGTCCTGCCTCTCTGGTGCGGTCCAGTCCAGTCATCCCATATGTAGAGACTCTCTGGTCCGCTGACCTGACGGCTTACTTATTCACTGACTTATTTGATATGCATGTGTGCTTCTATAGGTTTCCTAGCATGCTGCTTTGTGTTGGGCACACCGCACCACATGTTATAGAAGAGACTGAGCATTCGCCATGCTGAACTGCTGAAAGCTAGACTCAGTGATGTGACATCCACTCAGCAAAAGGACTCTTTAATGAAGGACATGTGTGAAGGCCAGATGTATCCATACCTCTTCTGTGTAAACATTGAACATAAAAGGCAAGTTCAACTATTGGTCCTTAATCAAGTTTGCCACTATTCTTGATTCCATGGTGCTTAGGGGTCTAAAGACCTCTAAATGACTAAATAGTTCTCCCTCAGATCTAAGTTACAGCTTAGATGGGTTTCAAAAAACTCCAAAATCCCTGCGAGACTTTGGGTCAATTGGAGAGAATATTAAAGGGGTATTCCAACAATTTATCAGTGCACTTCCATAAGGTTGGCAGGCTCAGACAGATCAAAAACAGAATGGTCAAAATCAAAGCATTTCCCATAATGCAGCTGGATAGCATCTGTCATTAGACACCCCCCACCTCCTAGATGCTCTCTTCTTTCAAACCACACTCCTCCAGTTTGTAATGCAGCATTTTTGTTACATATAACCCCAATGACATCATCAGGGTTATTGTTTCTAGCTTTCAAAAGCTTCTCCAGAGCGACAGAAGACATTATACTCTTGCTATCACAGATCGGGTAATACTCCTCATTCACCACAAACTGACCTACAGGTGTAACATTGGTGGAATGCCTCTTTAAGTACAGTTGTAAGGAGTTAACTGAGGCAGGAAATTGAGATACAGATGCTCCACATATTCCCTCCTTGCTTTGATGATGTCACATCACCAAGTCTAACTGTAGCCAAACAGACTGTCTTCAATTTTAGAAAAGCTCCGCCTTCTCAAACAGGGCAGAGATCTTGTGCCATATCATTGTAAAGTTATTTCATATAAAAAAACAAAAAAAACAACAAAACACAGAGAAACATGAGCCAACTCAAAGTCTCTGACTGTGGAACAAGAAAGACTTTAAAGGAATTTCATGAATAAGCTTTTTCACAGTGTTGCTATATCAGGTATCAGACATATAGAGCAGAAAAGAGGGACTTTGCTTAAGAGTGATTTTAATACACAGGGAAGTTTTATGTGCCACTTGTAGGCCCAAATTGGAGTCATCAAAAGCTAGAGAACCAAGCATTCTCTTCTTGAATTTACAGTTTTTGAAAACATGTTTGGATTTCACTCTGATATGATTTAAAAAGAATCAAAATCTCCAAATGTCAAAATAATATGGGGAATGGGATTTTAAAAATTTAACAAACAAACTTAACAAAACAGAATGCCATGCCTGTTTCCAGACTGGGTGTCTCCACAATACAGGTGATTTAACTCTGGTGTTGTTTTGTGTTCATATGATAACCAACTGGGCTGCAGGAAGTGCCATGCTGTAAAAAAAAGAAAAGAAAAAAAAGGAAAATGTAGCCTTGATCCAGAGTCAGACCTCATGAGACAAATATGCACATGAAGAATGAATCCATGGCAAACAAGCTTGTTTACATGTCCCCCCTCCTTAGCTGTTTCTGATGGGTTGAACAGTAGACATGGCATTCCCAAGACGACTGTTGAATAATCTTTGTTTTCTTAATTTGTTGTACTTAAAGAGCCAACCTGTATGTTTGGTGGGATCTATATCACTACAAGCTGCTAACGAATTCTCATTTCCATGACAAGACATTTGGTGAACTGAGATAAGTTACAGTAGCCGTGTTTCTACCAATGTGTTTTTCTGCACATTTTGAAGTGTTGCATTAGAAAAGGTTGATGGCCAACTACTATTAACTGACAAAGATTAATAACATGTTTCCCAACTGGACAAAATTCCTGAAGCCCTTTCTTCATTTTTCTCTTATAGATGGTCAAGGCGACTATTTTGGTTTCTTCATCTTTGAGGTTTTTCAGTGGTTGGTAAACAACTTATGCTTGCGGTTCGCAAACTCTGCTCCTGCTACTCTGTTTATTGCGGCCACGAGTAGTCTATACCGCCACCTTTGTGACACAGGCTAGTGAAGTGGCTCCAAACCAGTTGATGGAAACATGCGTAATTCACATTTTCTTTTTTTCTTTTTTAAAATTTTTGCAACATTTCAAAAGTTTGCTTCAAATTTGCTTGACAATTATATGGAAACATGGCTACTGATAAACCTAAATTTATGGGAACTAAATTCAAGAACTGTTACTTGTTGATTCCATGGTGCAAATCTCAAGATTTAATTGAACATTTGCTAATCCAAACCACCTTTAGTTACCGCCGTTAGGCTTTTTGTTTTCGCACCAAACATTATGCTGTTTACACTGGTCATGATGGCAGATTTGCAATCAAATTAATTGTAATATTTGAAACAGTGGGTCCTTGATCAGCTTCTCTTTTCTAGCCAGGAGCTATCGACGTTGCCGGTTGAAATGACAGCTGTTGCTAGGAGATTTTACCAGCTCTACTTAAGCTAATGGTAGCTCAGTGAGTTGGTTGAAAATGCTGTCTCCTGCTGACATTTTATTGCTTATCTTACTTGTTTTAAAATTATGTGAAAGGGCTCTTAAATATGCACTTGATGGCTACATACATGATATCCTACTAAAAGATTGAAGCTAAAGCTGTGTGTCCCAGCTAAAAAGTTAGCATTCTCACCAGCCGAAAATATGAAAATAGAGAAACAGTATTGTTCTTATATTGTAGTGTAAAGCTACTTAGTCCTAACATTGTAATTATGATTAAGAAAAATGTGAGGTCAGATTGTTTTTTTCATTTCACCATTAACGTTAACCTCCCCAAATTCAACAAGTGGGTGGGCAGAGCTGTGCACATTAGCCTAAACTGTGATAGCATCAAGATTCATCTTCCACACAGTGGCGAAACACTACACAGTTGATGCGAGTTGTTAAGGGGGCTTTTTTTAATGTAACACGTAACCCCACACATTAATGTATGTGCTCCTTGCCCCTGGAAGTAATGCACAGTTACTACCATAGGTAGTAAGCCAGTCAGCCACATGTGCTAATGATTGCAGTTTACGTTAGAGCAGATAAACACACTGTTTAATCCAGTTCTTACACTTTTGCTGTCGTCTTTCAAGGTTTTAGAAAAACAAAGAAGATGTCACTTGAAATGCCATGTATTCTTACTTCTTACTACAGCCTCAACATGTGGAGAAATATTTGGTTTAACAGGCCCTTCCATGCGTAGCTTTGGTTGCTAATCCATGACTGAATTGTCACAGCACGGGGGAGGGGTTTAGAGAAAAGTCAATTGTACCGTTCCTCTTAAATTCAAATCTGATGCCCTATTTTTGAGAAAACACACCCCCACACACTCAGTATTATAGTATTATACATTAGTCATTCAGTATCATGTAGCTATGTCAGATGACAGCTTTTGACAGAAGGGAGGAGTTATGGTGTATTTCTCTGTAAAACAAAAAAAAAAACGATGAGCAAATGTCCCTCAACATTTTTCACAATTTTTTGCTTCCACCTGCTTCAGTCCTTCCAGCTGTGCAGGGACGGTAAAAAAAAGAGACAAGGAAGCAAGAAAAGGAAAGATGTCCTCTGAATGAACCTTTTATCTAGAATTAGAGAGAGAAGTATTGGTTGACTACACCCCTCCTATACATCCTCTCATCATTGATCAACTCATAACTATGTGCCATATTTTATCTTGCAACACGTACAAGACAAAAACTATCGTGTAACATATGAAGCTTATGATAATGATGATGAAGTTATTACAGTTTTTCTTCCTTTTCATTTGTGAATCATATTGTGTAAACAAGAATCTTTGTTGAACAAAAGTCAAGGCTACTAGTGTTACTAGAGTGCTGATGCTGCAGTCTGTTATTATGTGGATGTATGAATATGTATGTGAGAAATAAGAATAATTTGATCAACTGTTACAGGTACTTTATATAAAAACCTTTACAAGCATGGTCATCTTTGTTTATTTTCAGATAAATGTTATGACCCTTTGAATACAGTTCTTAGTCTGACCACAACAAGGCAGCAGTGTATTGTTGAAGTCATCCACAGTAGCTGCAGCTGAGGCCGCTGAAGACAAGATTTGGTTCAGGGAAGAAATGTTATTTGGGGAGTTTTGAGGGCTTCGATCCAGGAGGAAGCCTCATAATAGGCAATGCAATTATTGCGTGCTGACTCAAGCACTTAAGTGGGTGTAGTGTTGACAGATGTTGTTATGATGCACCAAGAGAGCATTCGAGGATGGATTTAATTCTGGCTGGGTTGCTGAAATTTTAATACCAGGTGCAGCAGGGAGATGACAGCCTGTGAGAGCTTTAGGAAAAACTAACACCAAACTTACTGTTTAGATATTCTAACATGATTTGGACAAAATATGAGCTGCAACTGACCTGTTTTGGGTTACCACGGTCCTAACACACAGTAAATATCTAAAATCTTTAAAAAAAAAACCCAAAAAAACCCCAAAAAGAAATAAGGCAACTTGCTGCAAAGAGTTTAGTCAAGTTTCAGGCCACCTAGTTGTGTCAGTTTAATAGAAATATTCAATGCATGTACAAACAAATGTAAACAAAACTGACTATACTGGATCATTTAGAGAGGGGGCGGCATTTTGTGCCTTTATTGGATAGTGACAGAGGAGAGATGGAAAATCACAGATCATGGTCAATGACTTAAATGCCTCATACTGAATCATCACTGTCACCAACTGAGTCAGTAGCTTTTAGACACAGAGCTCCACTGAACTGAATGTAACAACAGTAGCAACAGACTGAATGCGCTGAACTGAAGACAGAACCAGCACTGTGATACATTCACTTACTGTTGGATGTGCTGAAGTGCATTTAAATGGAGATGTGATTGCTTATCTTAGCTTGGGAAAAAAGTGACTAATCTGTACAGTTAGTGACTGCATAACAACAATTGAACAAAACGATTTTAATCAGCAATGTAATTCATAATTTCCACCAGGATAGTTAAAGCATTCCATTGTGTTTAATCAAACGTATACAGTATGTTAGTGAATCAAACTGACAGTGGCTAATCCTGTCAACTCATATTTTTGCTTAGCTAACAATAAAGTTTGAAAGTAGAAAAACTTAAGGGTTAGGGTTAGAGGCAATTTGTGTAAAAAGAATACATTTACTGTAAATATCTGACAGAAACAACTTCACTGAAAGGCAGAGTGATTAAGAGTGGTTTTGTCAGGCTGTTGCTGTCCATGGTGCTGAAAAAGGATGCATGAGCACTTGTCCAGGCTTTTGTTTTACTTCAGAAATATAGCTAATACTAATTGAATAGCTGCTATCATCATATTAGCCTACTGTATTACTAACAAACATTACCATTTTAAACATTATTTTAATTTTGTATTTCTTTCTATAATATACTGCTGAAGTGGTGAGATGAGGATCAGTGATGGGCTGGACAGCTATTCTCACAGATACTATTTGGATATGTAATTCCATTCATTGAAACGGCCTCAAAAACAGACACTGTAAATAGACTGACTACAATAAAGAGAGTGTAGTATTGTGACAGTATTAGTACATTAATATGTTTTATCATCTGTTTACTGTGTTGCTGTCCATGGTGCTGAATTTGCTTTATGGTCAGCCAGTGGGAGGTGTTGTAATTAAATTTCTCTCATTGTGTCCAGCTGTCTATTGATATATTTCTCCTGTTTCAGCAGGATTCTGTCACTGCGCTGCAACAGTACAGCCCCCCCTCAAATGAAGAGACGTGGTGCAGGGGGTGGGGGGGTGGGGGGGTTGGCGCTGTCCATGGTACTGAAACGGCGGAACTGAGGTCTAAGAGGTTGTATTTACCAAAAATAAAAAACGTTTTATCTAATCTTGGCACGGAAATAACAAGTGAAGGTGATACGTGTGGATACGCAGTAGGAATTTTACAGATAAATCAAAATCCATGCTTTCAGTTATTAAGATCAAGTGAGTTCAGATTTATGAATATAATCAGTCTCAGCGGGATTCACACATTAATTAATTAAACAAGAGTAGTTCAGTGAAATGTGTGCAGTCTTCACGTGCCAGGTTTATCAATGTGCATCTTTAACTGTCGACGTCATGTAAAATGTATTTCGCCCACTTTTGCCAACCTGCCACGTGAGAGAGGAGTAACCATCCTCAGCCGCACGCGAGGTAATGGTGAAATCCTCGTCGCCACGCTTCCGCTTGAAGCAGCCAATCAGAGTGGTGCGCTGCATCTTATATATCCATCTGCTGCCGTGCTTTTCTACTCACTGTCCCCGCTGTCCTATGCATCATTGGCCCGACTAGCACCTCTGATCTAGGCCTACTGCAACCGCGAAGATGGCGGCCCGGGTAAGATACATATGTCTGCTTTCTTTATTTTCCAAAGAAAAACAAAAACAAATCAAACACAATGTGTTTCTGTCGGGTAGATGAGGAAAAACCCAGGGCGCAAAATGTCGGGCGAGCCTTCAAATCTCCAGCAGTCTTAGTAGCTTTTGCGCCTGAATGTCACCGTGACTAAAGAATTTGGTGTTCATTTCACATGATGTTGCAGCTCTACAACACTGGCATGTGTCAGGAAGGATCATTTCCGCTAAGATTGCATAATAGCTCGAGCGTCCGACCCCTCAGCCTGCGAACCGCTGCCTTCGCTGGGAGGATCGCCGCTTAATCCTGGGCTCTGCTTGCCCTTGAGCCGACACGGCCAGTGAAAAGCTTTTATGAGCGATGCATCTGCAAGAACAGGGTGGACGATTTAGTGTGGTAAAGCTCAGAGTGGTCAGTACAGCGCGGCACAACATGTACGAACCGAGCACATAAGCATGCAATTGATGATCCCAGTCAAAACAGTGAGGTCCAGTGCTGCTGCTTCTGCGGCTCTTTTTTGCGGTGGTATACGCGCTGGTTGCGGTGGTGAGCAGCAGAGCAGTGCATGGCTGACTGGTGGGTTGTGTGCATATTCATTTCAGTGGGTGGCTGTGTAGCCTACAACCTGTCGACGTACAGGGAGGATGATGTCAGGTAACCAGTGTCAACCTGCAATCACTCTCGTCTCCAGCCCTACTGCAGAGGAACGCAGAAGCTGTGTCATTACCAGGCAGGACAGAGCTCAGGTCCCTTGTTTGGTATAAAAGCCTGAAATGATCAGACAGGACCTCTGATGTTATTGCAGGAAATATCTAGTTTAGGTGGCAAAACCAGAGCCGTATCTGTTGCAAGACAGGATTTATCAAATATAAATTTTGTTTGTTTATTTATTTGTTTAGTATATTTATTTGTTTTTTTGTTGTTTGTTTGTTTTCCAGCATCTCAAAACCAGCATCCAATGATTTAAAATGAATCATATATGTAATGAATTAGGGAAGGGCAACCAAGCATTTGCATTTGGTGCAGTAAATGTAGTAAACTGATCACCTATAGAGATCCTTCCATCATGTTTCCTGCATAAAAAAAACATTTTGATCTTGATTGAAAACAGGCTGTTGAGTAAAGGTTTTGCCTTATGACTGTTTAAAGAAGATATTCAACATTTTGGGAAATATGGTCACTTTTTGGGAAAGACTTAGATGTTCAGATTAATTGGCAGTCTCATTTCTGTATACTTTAAATATGAGGCTACTGTCACAGCTAGTTAGCTAAAGAGACTGGAAACTAGGGGAAACAGCTAGCCTGGCTCTGTCCAGAGGTAATAAAATCTGCATACCAGCACCTCAAAAGTTCACTACTTAACATGTTATATGTCATTTGAAGTGCTAATGGCACTCAGTAGAGCACATGCCTCTGCCAAGACAGATCTATCTGAACAAACTCATGGATCTCATCTCATAGATCTCAACACCGTAAATTATCTTTGTCTTATTTTTTGCATTATTTACTGAGAAATTGACTAAAGTGTCATCAGTGCCATTTCACAATGTTCCTGCATCCACATCTTTGACAAAATCAGCACCTAAAATTGAATTGGTTCTTCCCTCGCCCACCCTCACTCCTCCACCAAGTTTAGTCCAAATTGGTTCAGTGCTTTTTGCGTAATCCTACTGACAAACAAACAAACAAACAAACATAAACAGGAGAAACATAACCTCCTTGGTGGAGGTAACAATCTTTGTCTAACTGGTGTTATGTGTCAGACTATTTCTTGGTTGAAAGCCGTAACTTCCTGTAGTCTCTGTTGGTTGCCTGGCAACTGTTTAGAGGAAAGAAATGGGGTCTGGCACATAAGCCCTCATAAAATGGCAAATTGTTGTTTTTACACTTATGTTTTCGGTCTTTATGCTAAGCTAAGCTAACTAGCATGTTAGGCGTAGCCTTGTAGTTACTGTAAAGACATGAGAGAGGTATCAATCTGAACATCTAATCTAACAGAAAGCAAATAAGTGAAACAATTCCTTTAAAATGAAGCAGTGCGACCCTTCTTCATAGAACTCATTTCAAAGAACAGTTAGTTGTTATCTCCGCCCAAGAGTGATGTTCAGATTACATTTGAACATTTTTTAAGTCTGTGATGATGAAACCATGAAGTATTTCACATGAAAAAATATAAAATAAAAATGTGAAAAAAGTATACCATTTTGTTTAGCACAACTATGATTTTTCTTCTTTCTTATGCTGTTAATCATCCCAGGACCCTTTAGATTGATCTTATGATGCCTGGAAGGGTCCAGACCACCAGGTTGTGAACCCGCATCCTGTCATTTTATTCTTAAAATGATGTCGCATCATAAAACATCACTTTTGTGACAGCAGGGGGCTGAATGTAGCATCTAAAATCAGTGCTGTATTAACATCTTGTCTATGTCTCATAATTTGCAGGCAGGCTTATTTATGTGGTTTTATTTATTCGAGACTCTTGGTGCCATCATAAAATGAGTGCAGGCAGCATGCACAGTCATGCTAATAGCTGTAGCATTACACAGCAAGACTGTCTCACTGTGCTCATGTTATAGAGGTAACACAAATCATGTGCATTTATGTATAAGGGCACCTTTGTACTTGTACGTTCAATATATTCTTGCAAGTGACTCATTCATAACCTCTCAGAGCAGATGTGCAGATCTCGATCAGCTCATTCACTACTTTCACCATTCAGTTTGTACATGCAAACGAGATATGAAGAGGAGCACAATGGCACCCACGGGTTAATACATGCCATTAGGTTGGTGCTTTTATCCAAAGATAGCTGCTTGGGTTTCGATTTTTATCAGACTTGTCCCAGTGGAAATCTGACTCTGACATTACACCTCTTGTAGCAGTGTAATTACCATGCCAGCTGCTTTTCTCTAATAGCACTAACAGTGTTTTTACTGTTACAGTTCTGTTGAAAAAACAAGCAAAATATGTATTGAGGTGGAGGGAGCCAGTGCACTGAGTTCATTTTTACTGCAGGACCCAGACGTTCCACAACAGCAGCATTTTGTTAACAGTCTAACAGTCTAACAGCAGTAACAGCTGCTGTGTCTTAACAAACTGACCACTGGCTGATTTGTTGAACACAGCACCCAAGGGGGCACGGTCAATACTGCATTGAATGCCTGTGCATTCTCATTTGTCAGGTTTTACATAAGGAACTGGATTTACTTCCTTAAGTAATTAAAAAAAAGAAAACCCTCAATGCTTTTATATTAATAGGAAACCTTAAGGGCAGCTACAAGGTTGCACAAGCTGTATAATGTGAACAGAGAAGAATAAGTCAATGCTTTCAAAAGTAATAAATAATATATGCTTTACTGAGGCTGAGACACTGAATATGATTATTCCCCACTTTGCTTGACACATGTGAATGCCATATACCTTTAAAGCTATGAACTGAAGTAATATTACCTGACAGCCCTTAGTTACTGTTGCTACACCTATGAGGTCTTCCTCTCTCACACGGCACATGTGGTAGACTTGCCATCAAAATTCTTAGTGATTTTTGAAACAATGGGCCCTCTCCTTCACCAGCCTTGTTTATTGGTCACTCATAAGAAGGCTCATACAGATGTAATCAATATGATACAGTATTAGAGTGACAGAAATGATGCACCTGTCCTTCATTTAGATATGAAATGAATGGATCTCAAACTGTCCGCCATATTGACATAAGCTCAGACTGGATTTCTGCATCATGGAACAGAGAAGATTTTACGAATGCATCACACTTCCCTTTGTGAGCATAGATCTTTGTGTGTGTGTGTGTGTGTGTGTGTGTGTGTGTGTGTGTGTGTATGTGCATGGAAAGAGTAGATGCAGTGGTACATTCCTCTGTTTGGTCATCCAGCATGAGTCAAAAGTGTCCATCAGCGTGTTGTTTTACTCCCCCCACGGGCCCAGCAGTCAACACACACACACATGCACACACACACACACACACACACACACACACACACACACACACATATACACAGTCATATACCCTTCACCCTCAGCAGACCATGTACTGTTGCTGGGCATACTGCAGCTTGTCAGAGAGAGTCAAGACAAAACAAACATTTCCACAGGCTGACACCAAGACAGACTCAACATCAGTCTCAAAAGAGAAACTCCTGTGCTAAGAAATGTAACCTGACAGTAATGATAACAATTTAATAATGTATTGATAATGGTTGGTTAATATGATGATGACTACAGGGTGGCAGGAAAGTGTAGTTTGAGTTTTGAGTCAGCCATTGTAGCCTTTTCAGGAAAACAACATCGAACAAAAAACACATTGTCAAAAACCAAGACTTCAGGACGAGGGAACCAGAAGTGCTAAAATGCTAACTAATTTCCAGGTATTAGGACTTACTCCTGCAGCACTCGATCCAAAACTGCGAATTGTTGACCTGAAGGCCTCCTGATCCTGATCATAAGTGAATGAAAAAAATTGATTATTTGAAAGATTTGCATTTGAATGTTTGGGTTAATCAAGCCATAGTTCCTCTAATGACCACAAGGCTGGCTTAAAAAGTTAGTCAGTCACCATAGACTCCCATGGTAAAATGTCAAACTTTACAGCAGAGATAAACATGTTTCCAAGTGAACAGACACCATCTTTGATTCCGGTATCCAGCTCTTATGTTTGTGCTTTGAATCGGTCTAATGTTCAGCTCCACCCATGGAAATTTCACTTCACTAATGAGATTCAGATCAATGTGTGTAATGACAGAGTTGGAGGAAGTGCTGCAGTATTTCTAGTTACAATTTTGTTGCAAGTATGACAAATACCATATTGAGCACCAACAACAGCTGAAAGCAACTAGCTGACCTTTATGCCTTCTCTTCTGCAGGTAATTAGCTGGAGGAGATAATTAGGTGGGTCAAAGACCATATCAAGTAATAAATACTTAAATAAAACCGATCATAATGGAACCCCTGGTCTCCATTAGGAAAAATCTTTGATCTCATAGACAGGCAATTTGCCCAAGGGTGTTCGAGAAAAATTCTTTCATAAATCATCTCTCCCAATTCTCACTTCAAAGCAGGTGATGGCCTTTCAACCATCTGTCTGTTGTTGAGTGGAGTCATACATTTTTCATGGCTTTATGGTCAGGAAAGCTTTCAGTGGGGAAAGAAAGTATGTGTATGAGTTAGTCTGTGTGTTGACAAGTCTCTGGTACTGACTTTCCTGTATGTGCTGATTTTCCCGAAAAAGGGAGTTTGTCATTGATGCCAAAATAAGAAACACTGTGGTTTGCCTGTTGTGAAGCTGACCTGAGGCTGGGCTGTGTCCTGTTTTAATCTGTCACTGACTGTCCACCCATGTGGGCAGAGACTCAGTGTACACACAGCTGTTGGCTTGTCATTGTGCATCGGATCAAACACAGTTTTAACTATTTACTGATTTATCTTTTGAAAACTTGTTTTTTTTGTTACCGGTTTCAGGAAATTGAACTGACAATTAGCATTTTGTAGAGTAGAAAGTAAAACATTGTTTTTGTGCCTAAAACTGCACAAATCACAAAAATAATGAGTGGGAAATGTTCATGATCTCAAGAAGGAAACCTGTCTGTTAGCTCAGAGTGTAGAATTAGCTGTTAGCTTCATTGATATGTACACAGCTCAGGATTTTGCAAAGGCTTAACTGCACAAATAAACAGCAGTTTTGAAGTTTTGCTATTGCTGCATAGCTAATGTTAGCATTAGCAGCTGTTTAATTACCAGTCTAGACGAGAGCTTCAGCCACTGTTGCGCCCTGAGCAGTGCTACCTCTTCAGGGAAGCCTGGACTCAACAGTGACTCATTATCTGAGAGCGATGAGACAGTCCAGCGGGACTTGAGCTAACTGGTTAGCATGCTAACTTAAGTAGAAGAAAAGAAGTGATAGAAATAGAGGCAAAACAATAGTTAACACTGATGCTGCTTTGCTGGAGACAGCTCTTGGCGTGTTCAGTAAATAAAGTTTGATGCTGAACTCGCAACGTTTCTTATAGACTGGTAAGTAAACAGCTGTTAAAGCTAACGTACGTAGCGATGGCAAAAAGTTACAAATAGCTCATTTAAGGCTGTTTAATGAAGGCTCTGTGTTTCAGTATGGGACTCAGTGACAAGTGGTGAGTGGTTAGCAAATATTCAGTCAGTTAATAATAATTAAAAGTGAATAATGGAAATAATAAGAACTTGTGGCCAGTAAATCTTTAAGATATACAGTTTTTATCTAGGACAGATCCTTAATTTATGACACACTGCACCTTTTAGATTGAGATGCATGTGGGTAACCAGTCTGTCCACAGTCTTCTGCAGTTTGGTTAGACTTTAATGGATGTATTGATCTGCAATGTTAAATGCTAAATTGACCTGGTTTCACATAGGGATTTTCCGTCTTTAACTTGTGCTCTGAAGTAAACACAGACAGTATTCCTCCTCCTCCAAACAGACTCTGTTGAAGGTCAGGGAGGAGCAAAAAGGGTCAGTAAGACGGTGGGACAGAGCCTGGCTGTGGTGAGGATTGAAGTAATGACCTTTTGTCCACTAGGCAGTTTCACCGGCCATCTGGCCTTCATAAAGCCGCTGGATTAGAGAGAAGCAAGTCAAGACTGAAGCATGTGAACTTGACAAATGTTCAAGAATAACATGGTTAAACCCATAATTACCCAAAACTTACCATACTGCCTGATTTATGTTGTAATTACTGGTTACTGTGTTGTAGAAACATCTTTGTGCTTTTGGTTTTTGGACCTTTTTCTCCTCTGCATTAGACAAAATCTCCTTTTGTGTGTTTGGGCAGAAAGAGGCTTTTTAACCCTTTTTTTTTTTGGCAGACATATATTCTGTTTACTGCTCTAACAGCAGCTGTGGTGGGACAGTATCAGACGTAAACAGCTTAACTCGAATTAGAAGTGTTGGAGTGTGGACACTAACTGGGTTACTCTGGGAAAATAATCAGTGAAATACTATAATGTGCTGCCGGGACATATTTTTGTGGGCCAACCTGGATGTTAGCATCACCCTGATTCCCTGGACAGAAAGCCACTGGGATTTTTACATTGGCTTTTGGATTACTGCAGAAAATAAACTGTGACGAGCAAAAGTTTATGATACTAACACATTTTGTTCAGCAGGACAATCCACACTAATGAACACAACAAAGCTAACTGCTATAAACCAATTACACCACCGTCACATGACTTCAGCGTCACCATGCTAAACTTCAACTTGTAGTTTGATTTAGCTCTGACTTCTTCTACAAAAACCTTTCCTCTTATAAAGTTAGTTACAGTTTGTAAGCGCGTGAGTATAAAATCAACGAGGCCATAAAGGTGGACTGGTGAGTCGATCAGGTTTCACATCCCCGACAACCTCTGTAGTCACATTTAGACACTTGTTAGCAACCGGTCTTTTTGTAAAAGCTTAAATAAACCAGGACTGGGTTATTTACTGACAAATTTTATGTCGTAAAAAAACGTGAAAATGTCTTGAGCTTGTGTTATCCACAGATCTTATTTCATTTGTCTAACAAAAAACACATTCTAAAAAATCAAGACTTCAGGACGAGGGAACCAGAAGTGCTAAAATGCTAACTAATTTCCAGGTTTTATTCCTGCAGCACTCTATTGAAAATGTAAATTTCGATATTTTATTCGTGGGTATTTCCAGCCAACAAATTCAATTTAACCTCAGACAATTGGTGTCATGCCTGAAATGAAATTCTTTTCATTGCTGTCCAGATTTATTCAGTCTTCCAGCAGAACTGCGTCTGTGCTTTCAAGGACAACCTGGTCGATCTAATTGTGTCGAAATCAATTGACGGAGCTGTGGTGCTTGTGATCCCACAGTCAGAGAAAAAAGACGCCTACTTATGTGATGGAACAAGTGAGTGGGTTACAAAAGATGGCAGCTCTCCTGAGTGTTTCTTCTTCACCGTGGTCTCTTTCTCCTTAATAAAGTGAGCAGTTCATTTCCCTCATAATTTCCCTGTAGTTCACGCATCAATTTTTCTGCAGCTTTTGCCGAGCCTGTTATTTGATTCTCTGCTCCAGCCTCTGTTTTAGCACCCACACCCAGTTTCAGATGTAGCAGACTGCAGAGCTCGGAGCCTGTTAGACCACCTCCGCTGCGCCCTGCAGTCGCCTCTCCATCTTTTTTGCAGCCATTCTCTCCAGTCTTTCTCAGGCTTTCCCTTCCTTCGTTTACTCAGTTCCTTTCCTTTTTTTTTTTGACACAACCAAACACATACACTGTAGATCATTAACATTAACAGCAAACATCTTTGCCACTTAAGTTTTGTATTTTGTAGTTTGGCAAATAACCTTGAAACTGTAATTAACAGCTAATTGATGTTAGTGCGACCTGCATGCTAACAAAGTGGAACAATGAAGTCTGATTGTTGTCCCTGTGCCACTCTAACCCCACCCCAATATTCAAATATTTTATGACTGAAGCTTTTAAGCCCTAAAGATAGTATTCAGGACACACCTAATCGTTCTATAAATGATCACATTTTTTATTTCACCTATTTATGATAATATGTATTTATTTTTACATTTTTAAAATCATCATTCTAATTCTAATACATATAATTTTTCTAGTAGAGCTGTTGAGCAAATGTTTCACAACATCAGACGACTGTGTGACATGATCTATGTCTCTCCATTGATGGATGGATTTTGGCAGCTTTTATTGACATGTTTTTATCAGTAAGGTCGTCCCATAAATATAGTATGTAGATGCCAGCAGACAGAGATTGTGTAACAACAGCAGCTTCTTTTATGTTTCATGTTTGAATGTGTGCGGATATGTGTGGGCACGATCCATCTGTATGAAAACCTCATATGTGTGTGTACAACTTCTATACATGCACAGTGTGTGTCTGTGTATCATGTACCTACGTGTTTAGTATGTGAGTGGCTGTATATCTGTGAATGTGTGTGTGTGTGTGTGTAGGAATAGTTAATCTGTGGCTGTCTCAGTGCGGGGCCTTCCTCTGTGAGCTCTGAGCTGTAGCTATATTTAGAGAACCTCTCTCAGCTGTGGGGCAGCCAACGCTCACATACAAACACACTCACTGCAACCACACACACACACACACACACGCACACACACTCGCACGGCACACAGCCGATAAAAGGACACACACCGTACAAACAGAGTGAAACACACCTGCAAATACACACACCGTGTACTGTCGTGTCTCTGTGTGAGCCTGTGTGTGTGTTCAGTGAAGACAAAGGCAACATTCAGAGTGTGTGTTGGTGTGTTTTGTCTGCTCTGTCATCAGGCTTTCTACAAGCAGACTGAGCAGGAGAAGCCCTGATAAAGGCCATCCAAAATCACAATATTATTATTATTATTATTATTATTATTATTATTATTATTATTATTATTATTATTATTAATGGACCATATATGAGAATAAGGACTTGGCAAATGTATGTAAAATCACAAAAATAAATAGAATTGATTTTCAGTGCAATATACAGTGTTGTACTGCTGTGAATTTAATAATTACTTTTGTAAGATTTTAAGTATGCCTACAGTTTACTCAGAGTAATTAAAGATTAAAATATGTTAATATTTTGGTAACTACACTTTTTACTTTATTGCCACGAGTTGATTGAGAGGCCTCTGACATTTGTAGGGTTATGATAAGGATATATATAGAGAGATACGTATATAGAGAGTTAGGCGGAGCCAGGTACTGCCAAGATGTAGCCTTGCATTTTACCAAACAGACATGAGAATGGTATTTAATCAATTCTTGACAAGAAAAAAATAAAGCATATTTCCCAAAATGGTGAACTAACCATATATGACAGTGGTTACCAAGCTGAGGGTGGACCCCTTGTGGGGGACCAGAGTAAATGCAGTGGTCACACATGACCAGAGGGGACATTTTGACTTGTTAAACACAGGTGCAACTAATAACAACACTAAATGCTGCACTGAAGTAGTTGCTGGATTAAATTAAGGCTATAAGTTCCACCTGTGCATTGACTCGTCATAGCAGAAGCAAGGCAGTGAATTCTGTTTGACTTCCAAAATACATTAAACAATATGGTAATATGATTGTGATTTTACTCCCCATAGTTAAGATAGCTATGGTGAGTGGTTAATGGTATATACAATGTTCATGGTGCACTGTCCTGAAACTGAAAGGTCAACCACTGACACCCAACTAGTTTTGGCGTAAGCAACTATTCATCCGGTTTATCTTGTGTCAGCTTTCAGGCGTTGACAAAGAGAGTTTTAGCACCCACGTTGACAACATCTTTAGGGATTCTACTTCATAGTCATATGAAAGATACATGTTTGGCTGTTGTTTACAACATTTTCATTCTTTGCAGCCGAAAACCTTTGATTTTGCTGACACAAACAATGGGTGCTGTTTCGTGTGTCGCTTTTTAAATTGCGTAGAAAGGTCGGGTGCAGTTCAAGTTTTGAAGTGTAGCTGCTGATAGATGATGACCTCTGAATAAATGACACTTGAAGCTGCTTGAGCTAATGTTCACTTCACTGACTGACAATTTTAGGTAGGAGATTAAAAAGCGCTCAACAGTGGATGAACAATTGGTTCCTCACCCAAAATAGGTCCAAAGCTAAACATGGCTGCAGCAGATTATATGAGTTTAATAAATGGTCCATGTAATAATAAACACTGCCCACTTTTCTGCAATGCATTTTTGCCTCATAACAATGTTGCTTTACAAGCCCAGTCAGTTTTTAGTACCTATTTTACATGTCTTCTCTAATGTTTGAAAAAGATTTAAATATGTAATTAATTATTTTTTTACACTCATTGAAGTGCCCCTGAATAACAGACACTCAGTTGTAACATATAAATCTGACAGAGAAGCACCGTCACTCCCATGAAGAATTACAGCAGCGTGTGCCCTGAAACCTTCTTCATTTATCACCATCTTTAATAGTGGACTGCTGAGAAATTACTTAGTGTGATTTATTTAAATGGGAAAGTGAGCTGGATCTTATATGCAGCTTATTAATTTCATAATGTGCTGAAGAGTGGGCTGATGACAGAGATTGAACGTGTGTCAGGTGCGGTGCCAAGCAGGTGCTGGACAAGAGTTGGCTTTGAGTGTTTCCTGTCATTTAGAGCCTTGTTTGTGCTTCACGTCTAGTGTTTCTACATGTTATTGCATAAATTCCAAAACACAGTGCAATGCACACACAGAGCTGACGCGTTGACTACAGAGCTCGACTCATATTTCATTCACTTGGATGGAAATGGGTTTAAATGTAATTACAGTAAAGTAAATGTAAATTCGTTTGACATTGATTTTTCTGATATTTTGTGGCAAGATCTCAAAGACGAACTGAGCTCGGAGGCTGAGAGGCTTTGGTTTAAGTGGCTAAGATTGAAGGTTTGTTTTTAAGTATGTTTTCTAATACTGAAGAAGTGAAGTGTTTATGTGTGCTCCTGTGGGGGGAAAACAAAACTGTCATTTCCCGTAATGGACTGTCATGAAATTCTGCCAGTGTAAAATTCATTAAATTGTTTACCAAATATCCAATAGCCAACCAGTCCTCCAACCTGAACAACCATGTAGGTGGTTTTTTTCCAACGCTCTGTTACAACCCATAGGAGTGTCTCCTGAAATAGCGCCCCACTGCTGCAGGACTAGACCTTGGTTGTCATTGTTACGATACTTAACACGTGGACTGTACCGACAGTGGCGTACCTGCTTTCGTCACCATGGTAACTATGACAACCTAACAATTTGGTTACATTTAGGTACAAAAACTACTTGATTAGCTTTAGGAAAAGACAGCGATTTGGGTTAAAATAAGTACTTCCTCAACATTAAACCATCTTTGTTGTCATGGTTACAATATATTACTTTCACATAGGAATAGACAGTCTCCCAACAGCAGATTTTCTAACAGCATGACAAACATAACCGACTGAAAGTGATGTAGTAAATATGTATTGTATACTGTAGGTATATATCTTTTTTTCAGGAAAACTGAAATTAAAATTTTGTATCTTCAATTTTCTCTGTGTTAAATCCATATTAAGTGTTAAAACATTAAATCTGCACTCCACAAACTGCTAAAAATCACATTTGACCTTTTATGGTTGAATGGAACCTCATTATCGTAAATGTGAAGTTGTGTTTTGTACTGTCAGTCCAATATTCAACCTCCTTTCAGCACTGGTTTGGCTAATATATTTTAGGAAAATATCTGGTTCTGTAGCCAGCTTGATGCTTCAGTATCTTCACCAGCTAGCTGCTAACTTTGTTCCTAATCAACAGGCGGTAAAGTTGCAGTTTGTGAAACCGAAAACATTGAGCTGAAAGACACTAAAGAGGAACTGTGGAGATCTGCTGAGTTGGGTGATAATGTGAGCAATTCCTCAACAGAACCATATATTTTAAACCTTTTGTTGTGAGAAAGCAGACCCATCGATTGCCAGAGCAGACATCTGACAAGATACACCCTGAGGCACAGCAGGATGAATAATTCAATGGGATAGTTGGAATAAGAGGAATATTTAGAGTGAGATGCAGCGATTGACCGCAGTGTTCTCCTGCCACTCCCTGCTGCTGCAGTTTTACACACAGCACACTGCCAAAAGAGAAGAAGAACATTTTTAATAATATGTTGAAGAGACAACAGATTTGTTCCATGCTCAAGGGAGGGAGGCATGATGAACAGTAAAATAATCAAAAAAGTGTCCTCATTAAACATGCAAGGGAGAAATTTGATTCAGGGTTTTATAATGACGAGCCACCAGAGACTAAAATTGCTGAAGATAATGACGTTTGCTGAAGTGAGCTCAGACACAATTTCTTTCTACAGACGAGAGATTCAGAAACTGAATGAAGAGGTGACCTTCTTTCTCTTTGTGGGAAACTGGAAAACACAGCCCCGTAACCTCTTAGAGCAAACCTGTTTTAAACCTAATTTACATCAATTCACATATGTAAATGTATTAAGCTTATAACAGAAGAGCTTCAAGGCCAAAATGCATTTATGAGACCTCATTTGAAAGGTAACATATTTTAGTTTCTGAAAATGTGCTTGTTTTGCATGTGACTACAACCCAACCTAAACTGCATCAGCTCATACATGGTATTTTTTTTTTGTATTTTTCAGTCCTTGCCTGTAAAATAGTCATATTACATAATTACCAATAGTATATACTTTATACAGGAACAATGAAAAAGCTCCATAATACCATTTTGATTTTTGTGATCTGTGGACCCTTACGGACTAAAGGAATACAAATAATAGAGGAATGGAGCAAGAATTGGAGTTCTACACGTCTAAACAGTAGGCAGTCACCACGCTCCACTGGTACAGAATGGTAAAATGAACTGAATATTTGAATCCTATAGACTCTAACCGATCTAACGAGGTGCAGCCTGTCAATATTGACAAAAGTTTACTCCTGTTCAGAACCTTTGACTGGGCTCGTATATGGGCCGGCGGGCCCTATGGTGCTATTTTTAGGTTTTGCTCTTGCTACATAGCCATCATTAGCATTATCAGCAGTTTACTTGCCAGTCTAGAAGAAATGTTGTGAGTTCAGTATCAAACTTCATTCCGTTACTCACCAAGAGCTGCGTCCAGAGGTGGCAAAGAACGCCAATGTTAACTATTGTTCACGATGTGTTAAGTGAGGTGAAGTGTGTGTGGAGTACAGCTTCCCTTTTCTGGTGTAGTGCATATGGATACCTGTATCATTTTAGATGTGCGACGTAACTGATGACATGTGAAGACATTATCATCTGTACCATGTGCCTGCTTTTTATTGAGCAACCCAACATAAGACCTCTGAGAGAAATGATATTTAATACTTTTAGGTTAATAACACTGATTGGTATTGATTGGTTGTATTTGCAATGGATCCACCAAGGAAAACCCGAAGCTACCTATCTTTGTGCTAAACTAAACTAAGCTAGACTGGGTTCAAGATAATCTGTATTATCCCAGAGGAGCAACTTGTTGCACACACAGCAGTAAATAAATACCATAAATACAATAATCACACGGATCAACCTACACAATTTACACTAAAGACAAAGAGTAAGATAAGATTGATCGAAAAACCAATGGTAGCAGGGACAAATGGGTTTTTAAGTTTATTGGTCCTGCATCTAGCCATAGTATATTTGCGACCAGATGGGAGCAACTTACACTCACTGAACAAGGGGTGACAAGCTAAGCTAAGCTAACAGGCTGCTGGCTCCAGCTACATATTGATTGTACAGACATTAGAGTCGTATCAATCTTCTTATCTAACTCTTAGCAAGAGAGCTAGAGCGTATTTCCCAAAATGTGAAACTATTTCAAGCCAATATTTCCAAGCATTCATAACACACAGATGCATAAAATGAAAAAATATAAAATGGTGTTCCTATCCTTTTCTGCTCTTATAAAGATATTTTCCTTGAAGTTGCACAACTGCTGTACAAGCAACGTGCATCCCTCTGCTGTTCCTCATGAGGCAGCTCAGAGCTTCCTCGAGGCGAAGGTAGACACGGGTCTGCCCAGAAACTAGAGCAGGAAGGCAAACAGGGAAACTCTATGCAAAACAGCTGGTGTTACCTTGTGTTTCCTCTGACATTGTTCCACTACCTGTGATGTTTTGTCTGTTTGAGCATGCCAGCTAATGCAACCTGATCCAGTCCTAACAGAACTAACCGTAGACGAAACATAAAGTAAAAATTCCCGGTATTCCCAGTATGGTCACCTTGATGTCATTTCTCCTTTCATCCATTAACAGTAAACATTTTCCCATCAGAGCACAAAACCAGGTTCTTTTCTCTGTATCCATGTCTCTTACCACAATAAGAGAGTTGGCACTTTGTTTCTTATGAGGGGAAGATGAACCCTGTGATAAACTGTATGTTTGGCATGGCACTCTGCATATGGCTCACATCATCATACCACTACCAGATTGGGGGTGAGACTTGGAAATGGATAATATGTAACTATGGCAGTTGGAAAAGAAAACATATAAAATGTTACAAGATAAAATGCTGAAAAATGGTATTGAATCCAATCAAAGCAACCCCCAGCTCTGGCTTGCATGCATCTGTCACCATCCCAACTTGCCACCGCAGCTTCGCACCTCAGCCTCAGCAGCTTGCTGCTCTAAGTCCCCCCCCCTGTCTCAAATACTGTCTTCTGTCCTTCCTCTCTGCTTGCCTACGCTGGCGCCCACAAGGTCGTAATATTTTTCAAGGTATGTATGGATACACACTTGTTAAACTCTCAAAAAGAGCTGCCATCTTCCTCATCATGTGGAATATATTTGCTATTTCTGCCCGGTAGCGTGCTGTCTGTCTGTGGCTCTCTGTCCGGAGAGTTGGTGGTATAGAAGATGTGCGTCACTGCTTTCAGCCCCCCTGCTGCAGGCTGGATAGCTGGCTAGCACCTCAGGAGCCAGGCAACCATACACATAGCAGCAACCCTAGAGTGTCTGGCACCATTGCAACCCAGTGACTGAGCTGCAATGTCAAGCAAGGTGTCATATGCTGACTGATTGGAAATGCTAACTCATTAGCATCCATCAATCAACTCCCCTTGTCGCACTACAACTTGCACAGAAGGTGTAGTCTCTGAAGCCCAGAACAAAATGGATTTGTTCCATCAGGAGCTTGCCATTTTGATTCAGGTGGCAGGTAGTCTGATACAGAGTTAACATAGTGAGGTAGATTGGTATTACAGCACATTAGCCACATTTAAGATTACAACAGAGGCTGTGGCCAGTGTGGAATCACCACAGTTACAATGGATTCCAGTCATGACAAGTTTTCGTGGTGAAAGAATTAAAGAAAACTTTTCCTTTGCACAATATGTTTCAGTTGGAGGTCTGGATGGGTCCAAATGTTTGTTTGTGATCTGAAATAGGTCAAACCTAGTCACGTCAAGTCAAGTCAAGTCAAGTCAAGTCAAGTCAAGTCAATTTTTATTTGTATAATCCCCCAAACCTGTCATGTAATTCTTTGTTCTTTTTTTTCTTTTTTTTTAAATAGACCCGAGATACACCAGAGGATCATTGGACCCAATCCAAAATGTAGTCAGCACACTACAATAGAAAGCGAATACTGGCAGCACCATGCATGAGTCAGCTTGCTCAGGCTATGTCCACACTACTATGTTTTCATTTTAAAACGATCTCTGTCCAGACGACTGTTTTAGCTTCATATTAGAAACGATCTCCATCCATACTATCACACCTGAAAACACACACATACATGACCATTCACGTACACTGGGCGTGCCAGTGTAAACAGGAAGTGGATTGTCTACTCTGCAGTTGATTAGTTGCAAAAAATGCTACAAATGAGGAACAGCAAAGACAGTTGTAGCGTTAAAATGCAGAATTTAACTGCACAACAGCTGCTAGCAAAGACAAGAATTCTGTTTCAGGTGTGATTTGCAAAGTTTTTATGGACATTTTGATAATTCTCTTTTTGCCGTGAAAACCTTTAACTATTGGAATCCGTTGCAACTGAAGCTGAAGTTCTGTTATCAATATTTATAAATGCCTGTATTACATTATACATTAGCTTGTTGTCATCTTGTACTAGCATGTCAGCTACAAAGTCAGTTGAGCAGGATTGGTCGTGACCTTTAAGAAGTTCCTGAGCCCATTAAATGATATGGACTTCATCTTGAGCGTGGAGATTCTGGAATTCTTTAAACTTTAATTTCCTGGGGAGAAAAACATTTGAACAACTGACCTTCAGAAACTGTATTTCTGAACAAACACAGTGTAGGATTTTAAATAAACCATGTCATGAAACTTGATATTCATTGTTTTCTAGGTTACCGAGATGCTTTCTAGGGCATCCCATTAGTTTGTATTTCAACTATTTCATGATGCTTTGGCTCTTTACTCCCTTCTGTATCGTCCATATTGATTTCTGTGCCACTCTGCTGTCCTTGCTGAAAGCAATCTTTCTCATCTCCATTACCACAAAATGTTTTTCATCCTGTATCTCATTTATATTCTGTTCCACAAGGGGAAAGATTTTCATTCCCCAGTTTGTGGCACACCCTGTTCAACAGAAAAATGTCTTTTATTGTCTATAAGTATATTTAACATATTTGCAGATAAGAATATTCCGGATATCTGCAATGACATTTGGACCAATCAGAGTAGCTCCGAGTAAGACCTTTGGTGACTGTTTCTAAGTGACTATATAAATATCTTCAAAGTGTTCCTGAGGACTTTTGACTATTTGGCTGGAAATGCAATCAAATGCGAAACTTAAAAACTGTAGTAATCAATATTTCTATATTAACAATAAATTTAAAAATTTAAAATTTACTGTGTGTAATATGAAAGAGGTTGCTCTTCATGACTAATCTACCTAAAACTATAGTCTATCTTGCGATGATCTCACACCAGCTGCGACACCCGTCAACATGTTGACGTTCCGACTGTACTCATATGTCGATACACACCCATCTTCAAACGCTGCCTTCATTTTGATCTCAACTACACACCTGCAAAGTCACCTGACTGTATCTTTAAAACCCTAACATGCTGAACTAGCACTTATATGCACTTTCGATACACTTCTTTACCTGATCTTTTTGCATTTTGCCTTATTGAACAGATTTACTACTTAGTACTTAGTTTAGTGTTTTCCCTCACTTGTAAGTCGCTTTGGATAAAAGCATCTGCCAAATGAGTAAATGTAAATGTAAATCTTGCATGATTGTGACGCTATTGTTGTGCCAAAATCTGTCCACAGACATATAAACACCTGCCAAAGAACTCAAAGCCTCAGTAGTTCCCGCTACAGTATGATCTCCGGGACCACAGTGCTACAGCGACGCACACACAAACACACACACAGACTCACAAGGTGAAAAAACACAAGCCACGCTGTCGCAATGCTCCTCAGCTTTGTAGTGTGTTTCAGTGCATTGTTGTAGTTTCATGGGCCGCAACTTTACCGTTTTGTCGACTTTACAGTCCAGAACCACAACTTTAAATGAATGTTAATGTAGCTCCGTGTCTGATGAATATGAAAATAGCCAATGCTGACACATTCACCCCTTAAACTTTATAAGGTCAATATTTGTCAATGTTGAGATACAACTTGTTCTACTGCCCAAAACAAACAAAAAAAAAAGGAAAAAATTTTGAGCAGTTTTACCTTTACACATATCTTAAATTTGATTTAGGACCAGATATTATTGAAGTGGACACAAATAAAATTCACATTTTAGAGCTTGGTATAAACAAACTGTACTACATACTGTATATATAATTTATCATCTTTGAGGCTGTATTTCTTTGTGTTGTTGGATTGTTTTTATGGTCCTTGTTTTATTTTGGCTGTGCTGTACAAGATGTTTGACATAAGCACACTGAATGAGGCTACTAAGGAATTCAGCAACCATGACAAAATCCTCTTTGGGATAATAAAAACGACTAAAGTCAAGAAAGGGAAAGAGCTGATATTTATCGTAAGTGAAAGGCCCCTTTAAGACTTTCTGACACACTGGTCTTGCTCCGTCTCACCTGTGTCTGGCCAGACTACAGGGGTGCAGATGATGTGGGCATGATGCCAGTACTGCAGTGTTTTCTATCTGTTTGTCTCTCTGTCTCTACTCTCCCACTCCCTCTTTATATCTACTGTCTTTCAATTTCTACATTGATATGCAGTTGTGTATTATACATTGTTGTGTTTACATATTTAGCTCATATCCTCCTGTGTCTATTTCTTTCTAACTGTATATAATACCTCCGGATGCAGTGATCACTGTGATTTATGATTATGTTACATGTGATTGATGAGAATTTCCTGTCAACAACTGGGTTGTATACTTTGTATGCAGACATGATTAGACAGTAATTAAAGTTTGGGAAAGTGTCCTCAGACTTTTGGACCCAACTGTATATACCTGGATCTGTCCATGAAACAGTTTTTGTTTCCCATCCATAGCTTTTCTCCTAATGAGAAAAGCTCAAAAGCATTGCAATTTTGTGCTATTTTGGCACGAGATCAAACTGATAAGTGCTGATCTTAAATTGCTGCAAGGGCAGCAGCTTCGACATGGGTGGATATTTATTCATGTGCCAGCTGGTTATGGATTAACACATTGAAAAACACACTGACTACAAGGAAAGTCAATACCATCGCAGCAAAGTAACATGAGTCTAACCTGACTCTCAGTTGTCCACATACAGTACATCTGCTGTTGCAAGCAATGGTATTAATTATTTAAGGAATTAATAACACTGTTAAGCATTTACTTATGAGCAAAACCAGCTGGCAGGTCACCAGTATGTGCTCTAGACATAATTTATCAAAACAGACTTATTCTAACTGTCAATTTCTCTGAACTGTTGCTGCATTATTTCTCCATCTCCTTTGCACAAAGGCATTGCCACTGATTGGAGATGAACACTGCTGATATATAGATAATATTTTCTTTCCATCAAACCATCATTTGTAAAACTATGTTTAAACTAATGTAGTATTTTGGAGGCTGATGCCACTTTGTGGTGAAGCTGCTACATTTTCACTACCTTTGAAACTGACAAAATAAATGTTTATTTTTAGCCCCCCTGAGGTCAGCAAGAAGGGTCTTCAGTTCCCAACTTGCTGGACCTGGCGGCTGCCTTTAACACATTCAACCAACAAATCCTCTTGTCCACACTATCTGAAATCTACATCTCTAGTCCAGCACTACTCTGGTTTGAGCCCTACCTCACAGGGTTAACAAACTTTTCCACTGGATTACCACAGGGATCTGTGCTTATGATTTCTGTTAGCAATAGACCTCACCTCCCTTCATCCTATTATACACTAGCATGGTTTGTCTAACCGCCGCTATGCTGATGACACCCAACTTTATCTGTCATTTGTGACAGACAACTCTAGATCTCAGCCTGCCTCAAAATGAATGAGAAAGTGCTATCTTTAACTCAGTCTCTATAAGTCTGAACTCTGAAACTCTGAAAGTGTACAAGAAACCTGGGCATTGGGATTGATGATGAACTTTTACAGAGCATTTAGCATCTGTCACTTGGTCGTGCCGCCTTGCATGATATAACGTGATAAAGATGCGGTTTTATCTGACTGAATATGCTGCCAACTCTTTGTGCAGGTGCTTGCCATCTCTTGTCTTGATTACTTTAATGCCTTTCTGGCAGGGCTGCCAGAACGCACAATAACTTTTGCAAGTGGCTCAAAGTGCTGCATCACGTCTGGCCCTCAACCAGCCAATGACAGCTCATGGCACCCCAGCCTATCTGTATATGAAAAATAACTATGGGAAGTCTTGGTCTAAACTCTTCTATTGTTTGGTTCAGTGGTTGTAAGTTATCAGATTTGATTTGGATTGAGAATCAAGATTTTGGATTCCTTCTCTCATCAAAAGTCACTTGAAGACCCATCTTATGAGAGTATATTCACCTCGTATGCTCTTTCTCTCTGTCGCTCTCTCTTGATTCTCTGGCTCTTTCTCAAAAGTTGTAATTTGCCGGGCTCTTATATGTTGCTTCATACACCTGCAAGCCTTGCGTCAGGTGGAAAGTGAGTGTTTAGGTAATTATTCTTGGAGGCTTCTCTGTGATGTACTGTAGCTCCAATTGTGCCTCATTTATACATCTGTTTGAATAACAGCATCTCCCAAATGAATAGACACAGAAACTCACACTTAAATGCTCTTAAAGGGAGGAAGTTTCAACAGTGTATGGAAGTGAACTGCTGTATTGTTAGCTTCGAATGAAACACTTGCTTTGTGTATTTATTCAGCTAGTGTTGAAGGAAAACACAAATGAAATAGGAAACACAGAGGAGTCTATCAGTGTCCAGTGTCAGTGATGCATTTGCTGTGATACATCATATTTGCAGGACGGATGGTCTGTGGGAGTATTTGCTGTAAAGCCTCGCGGGGACAAATCACTTAAAACAATTTGTGGCAGAGTAACACTTTGCTGCCCCCGAGGGACAGGCATTTCAGTCTGGTAAAACCTGATTTATTTTCAGAGCCTCAGTCTGATTGCTTAATGCAGTTACCATGGTTACCACTTCGTGTGCTCAGGCAGCAGTGATGTGCTTTGGAATTTCTCTATCTGCCTAACCCCAGCGTTTGATTTTTTTTGTACCTTTTCGTCTCTGCGGCAGAGACGGTTGTTCTGCGAAGGCTTTTCAATTTGTGTTGAAATGAGAACATGTCAGTGTGTCTGTGGCCGACATGAGCGGGAATGATGGTCCATCTGTTTCTTCCATCTGATTTGAAATATTCATACCTCCGTCTCAGCTGGACTCATCTCCATTTTGATACAAAATAATCTGCTTTAAAGTGTAGGATATGCTGAAAGATAAGGAATTATGTGAATTTTGTAATCAGAAATCAGGGTAAAAGCAAGTGTACAGATCATAGAGAAGCATGGACTTAGATACAGAAGTTGGTTCTCCTGTTTTATGCCTCACCTGAGTGAGATAAAACTAAACCGTTTGGCTTTTTGTGTGGGTTTTAGACTATTCCAAAAATATTATTGCCAATCTGTCTGTCTCTTACCATCTGGTGATCACGGCGCTCATAAAGCTTACCAGCCATATCACATCTTTGCTTTATCACTTCCTTTGGTAACACTGAAAGGTTGCCTGTATCTATTCTTAACAAGCTTTGGAATAAAACATCTGATATAGTGATTCATTTTTCTGTTTCCCTGAAGCTTTTCACTGCCTGTCTGGCAAGCTACAGATGCTAAATGCAGCTTTACAGTTCACCAGAAGTTTTCCTCAATGTAAAGTGAAAAATTTCCACACACAGTGACGTTTCACATAATGATTTTCACCTTACTAATTATAGATTCTAGGTGAAATACTGATGAGTCATCCCTCTTGATAGCCAGATCTTAGGTTAAATTATATACAGAGGAGGAAGTGACATTAATGATACTCCATTACAATTAAAAGTCCTGCATTCACCTACAGAAAAGTTGTCAGTAAAATTAGGTTGTGAATACTAATGCTCTTTGGTGGAAAGGTTAACGACTCATAGATAAGGGGCCCTCAGGAGACGATGCTTTTTTGTAAGGGGTCACAAACCAAACCACTAGTTTTATCTATAATAAGCGTGGGAATGACAGATGTGCAATTGCTGTTATTTTTAATAGTTGCATAATATTTCTACCACCTTGTTTGTCTGTGTAATCCTTTAAAGGGAAACTCTGGCAGTTTTACGCAGCGCAGCTGTTACAGGTTGTATAAAGTTCTATAAAGTTATTTGTGGCTCCTGTGGTAGCTGTGTGAAGCCCTATGAATGTATTCAAGTGCTGAGTAACTGTGGGTTGTGTCTGTAGATAACAAGTTTGAAAATGTAAAAAAACACCTGTGCATGGAGTTTGAAAGAAGTTAGTTTGCCAGACCTCAGTAGCGTGCTGCTCACCTCTTTATGAGGCTAGTGGCTTGAGGCTACATTAGCTGCTGTCGGCGGTTGAGTTGCATTGTGGGTGATGTAGGTGGCAGGTTTTTGGCAAGAAATAACAATGTGTGGAATAGAAAAGATGGTGTCCCTGGTTGTGCTGCATTGATTATCTTCTAACACTGTGAGTGGGACAGTGTTGGAGGAGTGCTAAACTCATGGCATACACTTTTAATGAATGTATTTACTTCAGAAATCATCTAACTTAACACAATTAAAAAGCAAAACATAATGGACGTGTCATAATTTCAAGCACTTTAACTTTAACTCTGAATTCAGACATGTTTCTGAATATTAATTTGAAACTATTTTCAATGACTATCAATGTTCAGTCCGCAGATCTCAGAAGTTCAACTAATATTTTGCTTACAAGATAAACATATAATTATGGGGGCTTTGGTAAAAGTGGGCTTTGGTTATAATTTAGTATTACTTTTTCCTTCTGATATGATGTTTGACATGCTCAGAATTCATGTTTAGTGATCATTCTGGCAATAAATTCATGCTGAAACATAAAGAAAATAATCTCTACCAGAATCTATCAGTCATTTTCAGTATCTTGTAAACATCGTTCTTCTCCTCCACCCTTCCTCCTCTTCTTCTGTCTCTCTTTTCGCAGACCATGCAAGCGGCGCGATGCCCGACAGATGAGCTGTCGCTGACTAATTGTGCCGTGGTGAGCGAGAAGGATCTGCAGTCAGGACAGTGAGTAGTCATTATCGCCCATCCATTGTTGGGTTTGTCAATAACAGCGAATAAACGAGGGCATCTCTCATTTTCTCATCTATTCAAACACCCATCTATCCACCCACCTGATTAGCCATCATTTATCCAGAAGGTCACAGTCAATAAAGGCTTTCAGCATGTGATTATTTTGCTTTGCATTGTAATAATGATAATTAAAGCTGTAGGAATATGCTGTAAAAAAAAAAAACAGATAGGCAATGACAGAATATGAATACATTAAATGTCTATTGCAGAAAAAAAAATGCAGACCATGTAAAGTAGTATAAAATGGGTTTGATATAATGAAAATCTCAAGGATGATAACTTAAATCAGTGTTGTGGGAAGTCTTTCGCCTGTCATATGTTTACTGTAAACCAGGGGTTGTTATCCATATGGGTCAAACAGACACTTTAAAAAGCAAAAACCTTACTGTGGATATCCATGTTATCACACCTTATCAGTAACTATGTACTTCCCACTTTCGACTTACCACATTCAGCAATAAACAAATGCAGCACAAGTCTGATGTATTGGCATCACCTTGTACTGAAGATTCAGACAGTTATTGCTGTCATGTGGGTGGACTGACAAGGAATATGCTTTTGTGCAGCTTTTGTAATAATTGTTAATCTCAGTGATTAAGTGGGAAGTTACACATACCATTGTTTTCTTATTTTCTGGAGTCAGTTAGTCTCTGTGAAATAAAATCTTCTCCAGTGGGTTTTGAGGCATGATAAACATTCAGACACTTCAGATCTCATTGTGTGTCATTGTATGGATTATGATACACATACTAGGGTCGCACCAACATTAGCTGCTGTCGTTTTAAAAATAAGATGAACTATAGATTATCCAAGACAAACGCGAGCACACATTATATACCTGCTTTAAAGTAGCAGCCAACTGACAGGTCTCAAAATAAATGGGTAACCTCAGTTTACTGACATGGCAACTGCAGCCTTGTTTTAATCATTCAGTGCCGCTAAACAGGGGTGTTGGTCTTGCAGTGCTGCCAATAGTTTTTTTTTTTTTTTTAGGTTGAACACCAGTGCTTGCTATTGCAAGTTAAAATTCATCTTATTAAATAAATGCAGCACTTTGTAGTATGCTGGCAGTCCACTGACCTAAAGAAGCTTCTATGGTAGATTACCTACAAGGAAACATGAATCTTTTAAAATGAAGGCGTTAGTAAATATTCAACATATGCAATGTTGTAAAATAATGTCATATACTATTCCTCAGCATCAACATCAGAGGAGCTAAATAAATAAATAAAAATCTCTCTCTATAAAACTCATAAACTCTTTTGATGAGTGTTGTAGGAATGAGGTGGCTCACACGAAGAAGGTGGGCGGTGGTATCTTAGTAACCATCAGACACTAACCAATTACAAGTCATCAGCAATGTATCTATGAAAATTGTGTAATGAGAGAGGATGACAAACCCACCTAGAATTGTGACCCACCTGTGATTCCTTTAGCTCTGTGGACCTTTGTAGTCTTTTTTTGGCCTGCCTTGGTTTTTCAGCAGGTAGCTGCCTACCCACCAGCAAACAGCAGTCAGCAACTGGCTGCTAAAGCTAGCAAAACAGAGCCTGAATATTGACGAGAAACATGATTCCAAATGAATGCTAATGCTGCTCCATGTCTTCAGGATTAAATATACCTTTTTAAGATAACATTATGTCAGTGTTGTGTTTAAGCTAGTTTTGCTGTTCCTAGAAGGCCAAAAAAATTGATAAATGCAACTTCAATCTCTAATCCTAACCCTAATTTTGCTATTGCTACACATTAGCATTGACTGTTGTTTACTTAGCAGTCTAGAAGAAACGATTGAGTTCAGCATCGAACTTCATTCTTTTACGCTAACCAGCAAGTTCCGACTCTTCTCGTCACTTTAAACCTGCCCTGAAGACGCGCCCCTCACAGGCCGTATAACCTCTTGTCTTGTAAACGCAACAATGGCCAGAGCTCTTGTCAAAAAGCAATCGCCACCACCCACTCCTGGGCAGGGAAAACTTTCATCTAAACCCCTTCAGATAAAAGTAAAAGTTGAGGTCAAAGCACTAAGTAGTTTGGATAATCAGGGTCCAACTGTCTCCTCTCTCTGCAGACATGTGACTGTGAAGACGACACCCAACCACAAGTTTGTGTTTACAGTCAAGACCCACCACACTGTGGCACCTGGAACCATCGCCTTCAGCCTGCCACAGGTATACACACACACACACACACACACACAAACACACACACAAACACACACACACACACACTCTCACATTGTTAATTAATTACCAGTTCTCAATGCTCAGTCTTTGCTAATATTTCTCTCCCTTATCTCTGTTATAGAGGAAATGGGCCGGTCTCTCCATCGGCCAGGAGGTGGAAGGTAGGATAGCCTTTATTTAACGGCTGAATCTGATAGTATACGAAACAGAAAATCAAAGCTCTGTTGCTGTGATTGATCGTTCATTAAACCATGCCCCTTTAGTTATTCTAGATAGATACATCAAGCCTTAAGACACATATGTAGTTTACAGTTTACAATGATAACAGTGAAAGATTTACTACCAGAAATTCTTAGTTATTTTGAAACAGTGGATGCTTTGTTTCAGTCAGACGTAGACAAAAGCAGCTTTTCATTTCTGCGTGGCAGCCATTGATTTTGTGAGCCGATCAGCTGTAGCTAGCTAGTTGATTAAGCTAATATTAGCTCCATGAGCTGGTTGAAAACACTCCACTGTTCTCTCTTTTTATTAATATATAGAAAAGATATTAAAACAAGGACCCTGTACATTAGTCATAAATGTACTTGATGGCTGCATACATGATATTGTAAAAGACTAATAAAGCTGCATGTCTCAGGTAAGAACTTAGCTGTTGATCCATGAAGAAGACATGGAAATATAGCTGTTTGTGTGGTTGGTTGGTTGGTTGGTTGGTAATATATATATATTGTATATATATAATCTGAAATTCCACAATCTAATGTAGTTAATTACATACAGTCTTTGTCTTATTTCTGAAATAATCAATAACTACTGAAAGATTGTTAGCCAGCCAGACATGCTAATGAACGCAGCTTAAGCAAATAAAAGTACTTTTATCAGTTTTGCTCTTACTAATGCTGCCCTACTGTAGTGCCACTTCCGCATGTGAGAGGCTTTACATGGGTCGTCATGATTGCAACAGGAAGCTATGACTGGACAGTGGCTGGACAAATCAATAACTGTTTGTGTTTGAATGCTGCCTCCTGCTGGAGCAAACATTACTTTTTCCACATTACAATCAGAGCATTATCACTTTCTGTTTATTTCAAAGTAGCTGTTTCCATTGAAAGACTGAATTCTGAACTGTTCAAGTCTAGGCTTAGATGTTGCATTTATGCTCTGATATGTTTTGTGCAGTTGCTTCTTCTTCTCTTTTTGTTAAAAAACACAACAAAGCTTGAAATTCCGGGTGTTGTAGGAGATAAACTTGCCTCCGTCTGTCCCCTCAGTGTCCAACTACAACTTCGACAAGTCCAAGCAGTGCATTGGCGCCATGACAATCGAAATTGACTTCCTGCAAAAGAAGAGTACCGACTCCTCTCCCTATGACTCAGACAGGATGGCCGCCGAATTCATCCAGCAGTTCAACAACCAGGCCTTCTCTGTCACCCAGCAGGTTTATATTCACATGCCTCAAAATAACCAAGCTCACAGACACAAATACACACACATGGCTTTATTCTTTGGTCGCTGATGTTGCTTTGCAGGATTTTTTGACCTTGCTCCTGCTTCTCTGTCTTTCAGCTCGTGTTTACTTTCTGCGACAAGCTGTTTGGCTTGGTGGTGAAGGATATCGAGGCTATGGACGCCAGCATCCTCAAGGGAGAGCCAGCCTCTGGAAAGAAACAGCAGAAGGTACATGACCTCTATACTGAGCCCAATATATCACTGCTCTCAAGCCTTTGTCAGATTTGAGTTTTGCTGAAGTGGCTCAGGGTTATTAACCTCAGTCTGCTCAGACTGTGACTCTATCTCTTTTTTAAATGTCACAAAATGGAAATCTTTGTGCCAGGCTGTAGTCAGGCTGTTACTGATCCCTTTCACCTTTGATTGGATTGTCTCTTTGATTCAGTTCTGCCACCAGTGGGATTTTATTGATTGTTCTGGACACACACATTCACACACATAATTGAGCTCTAATTAATACATAACAGAGTCAGCTTCAAGTTTAATTGCTTTGAAGAAATGGCGCAGGCTGGTATTGATCAATAAATCAGGACAAAGGTATTTGACATATTACAGTGGCGCATTGTTAAATGATGTATCGTATGTATATCACACACTACTGCTGTTTAATGGTGTGAATAATTAATTTCACATTTGAATATTATCTTGATCCTTATACAGCACATCCACACATCTACCAACTATAGGTACATACAAGTGCAAAAGTGCAAACATGAAGGGAATGCACTCGAAATCCATAAATGCAACAAGTGCTACAACAAACATTCAGTATTTGTATCTCAATGCAAATATTACGGGTACAAATACACTTGAAATGAGACAATGCAACACATGCTAAAACACACACAAAAGTCAAACTACAAACTTTAAGAGAAATTTGCTCCCAATCCTGAAACGTTGACAATAACAAAACACATATACAGGTGAAAGTATACATGTTAAGAGAAATGAAGAGAAAAAAGCAAATACCACAACACACAAGCTGCTAGATACACTAGATAATGAAAAGGCAACGAGATGAAGTGATAAACAAAAGATCCACAAGGTCAGAGCTGTCATCACCACATTATCATACGTGTATTATTAACACAATATCGTTATTTCATTTTTAAAAAATGTGACGTTTATGATCAACACCTGTACATTGCATCACCCTTATTCTGTTTTTCTGTCTCAGTATTTGTGCTTTTGCTCTTGTGTATATTTTACATCAATGTTCTAAATGAGAGTCCTCACCCAGCTGATGTTTTAATCAGGAGATGGAGTGAGATGTTTCTACCTCATCGGAACATCTAAGGAAAAGATGCGTTCATGTGTTTGACTAACACATGAATATCAGTATCGGTTTGATATTGTTATTGTTCGCTTGAGGTAAATAAAGGAAGCTAATGGGCTGAATGGACTGACTGTGACTCTGTTTTCTCTGACAGATCGACAATGGGCTGATGGTGGGCAACAGCCAGGTGATTTTTGAGAAGGCAGAGAGTTCTTCCCTCACACTTGTCGGTATGTTCCTTCTTTCTCCCCACAGGAAGCTGATGTTTCCCAACACTTTATTGAGTCCAGCTCCAGGCTAAGAGCAGGGAAATGAGTCATTAAATCGCAGGGTAAATATAGCCAGAATCACCTTTTGCATTATTTTATAAATGTAACATGGACGGTTTAAAAAGCTGGATTTCATGTTGCACAACCATTAAACTCATGTAACAGTCCTTCGTCTATTTTTGCTCCACAAGATGGCAGTAAGAGGACATCACAGTTTTCTCTTACAAACACATGTTTTCTGAATCTCCCTGTCTGAGCAGCAAAGACTGACCTGTTGACCAAACTTGGTTTTTAATTCATTACTGACTTGCATCTTATACTGTATATCTAAATCAAACCCTGAAGACACAAACATCCTATAAACATGGTTTACCTGCAGAGCCTTTTACAGATATCTTACTCTTTTCCCTCATGTAGTCACTGGCTTTAAAATTTATTTCCGAGATGTGCAGGCTAAGCTGTTCCCCTCTGTGTTTTCACAGGTAAGGCAAAGACCAAGGAGGCTCGACAGACAATCATCAACCCAGACTGGAACTTTGAGAAGATGGGAATCGGAGGTCTGGACAAGGAATTCTCTGACATTTTCCGCAGAGCCTTTGCTTCCCGAGTCTTCCCTCCGGATATTGTGGAGCAGATGGGTGAGAAACCTTGTCTCTATCTTCACTCCCTTTTTGTCATGTTTTATATTTTATCATGCAAAATTACATAGGGTTTTTTATTGTCCTCTATGTCCACCATCCTAATTAGACGATTGTGAGACAATTTGTCTCTATTTTTAAATGTATTTATGAGATTTAAGATTTTTCTGTCCTCTGTAGACATATATTCAATGCAGGTACTTTCACTTAAAGGTCCCATATTGTAACAACAAGTCGGTGAGCCAATCAGAAGAGAAGCTCGGAGCCTCCTCTCCTCTGATTGGCTCACCGACCTGTTGTTACTAGAGCTCCAGAGAGAAGCCTGAGAGCGGAGATGTAAAACTACATTGAGATGGTTTTTGGTTGTTAAAACTTCTTATGGGTCAAGACTTCAAATAAAACACAGGAGAAAACCTTTAAATGTTTAAAGTTAATTATAGCAAGAAATGTATTTTATAGATCAGACATTATTTGGATTGCAAGTAATTTTCTGTAATGTTATTCCCTGCAGTAGCAAAATCTAATATGCAGTAAAACCATGGAGGAAACACACAGACACACACACATGCACACACACACACAGAAACAATAACATACAATAGTTTTTCATTGGTTTTATGATTCATTTTATTAATCCAGCTTCTTCTCCCTCTGGCTCTGAGCAAATAAAACTATTTTATAACACTAATTTATCTTTTTTCTTCCCACTGTCTTTTCCTCTCTTCTCCTCCCTCATCCATGCTCTGTCCTCTGACTTCTTCCTTTATTTCTTCCATCCCTCCTTCCTGATTCTTCTTCCTTCTTCGACCTTCCACTTTTTTTCCTTCTTCCTCTCTTCCTCTTCCCTCCCGGGTTTCTTTGTTCCAGGGTGTAAGCACGTGAAGGGCATCCTGCTGTTTGGACCTCCGGGCTGTGGTAAAACACTGATGGCCCGACAGATTGGGAAGATGCTCAACGCCCGTGAGCCGAAGGTCGTCAATGGGCCAGAGATCCTCAACAAGTATGTGGGAGAGTCTGAGGCCAACATCCGCAAACTGTTCGCCGACGCAGAGGACGAGCAGAAGAGGGTGAGAGAAGCTCAGCGGACGTTTCTATATGTTTGATTTAAAAACCACAAAGCTGAATTGATTGTTTTAAAACTCCTGTCTCCAGCTGGGAGCCAACAGCGGCCTCCACATCATCATCTTTGATGAGCTGGATGCCATCTGCAAGCAGAGAGGCACAGGAGCCAGCAGCACGGGCGTGCACGACACCGTGGTCAACCAGCTTCTGTCTAAGATTGACGGCGTGGAGCAGCTCAACAACATCCTGGTCATCGGTGAGTAGCGTCAGAGAAACTGGAGAAACTTGTTTGATGAAGCAGAGCGTCCAGTTTATTTTATTTTTCAATAATTGTAGTGGCAAATGCCTTTTGTCTCCAAAAAGTGCAATACTGATTTTGGCTAATTATGATTAATATTGAGGTATACACATGAACATTTTCAACATAATTTATTTGTACATACGTGATATCTTACTCCTTTAAGCTCAGTTTCTTCCTGTCCTTCTCTCTCTTTCTCTCCAGGTATGACCAACAGACCTGACCTGATAGACGATGCCCTGATGAGGCCTGGCAGGTTTGAGGTCAAGATGGAAATTAGTAAGTGTTAAGAAAAAAACTCTTTCTTTGTTCAGCTCCCTCTTTGTTCCTCTAGGTAACACTAACAATATCACTGAAAATAATCTTAGCTTCAGGCTCCATAATTAAAGCTCTCTTACAGAATATAGAACTGTCTGTCATATTTATATTTATATGCTGAAATACATCTTCTTTGTTGAGAACACCACACCAGTAAAGCAGCACAGTGTCTTGTGAATAGAGACAAAAAACCTTTCTTTCTTTCTTTCTTTATTCTTTCCTTTCCTAACCTCTTTCCATCTTTTCCCTTTCCTTCCACCCGTCACTTCCGCATCCTCTAACCTCCAGGTCTGCCTGATGAGAAGGGCCGAGTCCAGATCCTGACCATCCACACCAACAAGATGCGAAACTTCAATCTTCTGGCCGGTGACGTCAACATCAAGGAACTGGCAGCTGAGACCAAGAATTACAGCGGTGCAGAGCTGGAGGGGCTGGTCAGGGCCGCTCAGTCCACCGCCATGAACCGCCACATCAAGGTCACTTGGCATTGTCAGACACACAGAGCTTTGCATTAGGATCAGGATGGTTACATCACCCAAAGCATGCTGGGAACTAGGTGGTAAAATTTCAAGAACATATTAAATTCATTAGAGAAAGCAAAAATAATAGAAGTGAATTAAATAGTAATAGTTGACAAAATAATCTTAATATCTTAAATAATAAACTCAAGATTTATATAGCCTATTCACGTTTTCTGGAGCTTTCAACCACATGTCACAGCCTTCATCAGCATGTGAAATTCATTCATCGCATTGAATTGTCATCATGTGACCTATTTACCAACTCTGTGACAAATAAGAACCTCTGATCCCTGATAAAGGGTGTGAGATGAGATGTGGTTAAAAAGCTCCGTAAAAAAAGCAGGTAATGTAATAATGTAACCATAAACATATATACACTTATCAAAATCAGAGATTACAAAGTGCTTCACCAGGATAAAATACAAAACAAACAACAAACACATGCAAACGAATTACTCAAGTTAAAAAATATTACCACTTTGTTATACTTGAAGTACCATCAACATTTTGTGATAGCGGTGCTGTTCTTGCTCTCCTCTAGCCGAAGGCACAAGGCCAAAAAATAAAAAAATACCTCAAGCAATTTCATTTATTTTTATTACATAAAACAATAAATAATGTAAAAATGTATACTTCAGTACCACTGTCATGTATGTCATTGTCTTCTGACTCTGACTTGAAAATGTTCAGGTCGCACAGAGAGACAGTTACTGAGCCGTTAACAGTTGTTTGTGCATATTCCTTCTCCAGGCCACATCTACAGTGGAGGTGGACATGGAGAGGGCAGAGAAGCTGCAGGTCACCAGAGATGACTTCCTGGGCTCCCTCAACAATGACATAAAACCTGTATGTACCAGTTGTTTTTGTTCCTAACTGCAGAGTACAGTACATTCCTGTCATATCAACACTCATGTTTGTTTGTTTTTTCCAGGCCTTTGGTACAAACCAGGAGGATTACGCCAGCTACATCATGAACGGCATCATCAAATGGGGCGACCCGGTCACCCATGTCCTGGATGATGGAGAGCTGCTGGTGCAGCAGACCAAGAACAGTGATCGCACACCACTGGTGGCTGTGTTGTTGGAGGGTGAGAAATCAAAAACTGTACAGTTTTGTAAATTATAAAATACTGTACTGTTTGACTGACATGAGCTTATCTGCACTTAATTACATAAACAACTTCTACTTGACCGCAGTGAATAGCTGCATGCATACTAATACAGACACATGCAGACAGTAACTTGTGCCCCTCCTTTCCTCCTCCACACACACACACACACACACACACACACACACACACAGGTCCACCCCACAGTGGAAAAACAGCTTTGGCAGCTAAGATTGCAGAGGACTCGCAGTTCCCCTTCATTAAGATCTGCTCTCCAGACAAGATGATTGGACACTCAGAGATCTCCAAGTGCCAGGCAATCAAAAAGGTAAGTGCTGGGATGGGTTTTAACCCTCACAGTATGTCAGCAAACAATGAAACATTTACATTCAGAACAACGGCTTATTGAACTGTTCCATCTGTTTGAAATCATTTTTTTATTTAACTGCTCCCTTCCCTTTCAACACTGACTTTGTTTTTCCCGTCCATTAATGTCTTCCTATCTTCACTCTTCCCTCCCTCGTCTGTTTCAGGTCTTCGATGACGCCTATAAGTCGCAGCTCAGCTGTGTGGTGGTGGATGATATCGAGCGTCTGCTGGACTACGTCCCTATTGGTCCTCGCTTCTCCAACTTGGTCCTTCAGGCTCTGCTGGTGCTGCTGAAGAAAGCTCCACCCAAGGTCAGCTTCATAAGACGCCAATACAAATGCTGTTACTATACTGTTGATTCAAGTTGACTCCTAGATATCTCTATCTACACTGTGCCTCTTGACACGCATGAATTATCGACTTATATTACCTTGACAACGGACAATTAACCTTCACTCATCAGGGGAAATGACTGGAGAACGTGTTGCGTTGTGTGTGTTTAGGGTCGGAAGCTCCTCATCATCGGCACCACCAGCAGGAAGGACGTGCTGCAGGAGATGGAGATGTTGGACGCCTTCAGCACCACCATCCACATCCCCAACATCTCCACTGGGGAGCAACTCGTCGACGCCTTAGAGGTTTATACACACACTTATACGCATGAACGCAATCACAGGTGTTCATTACCATCTAGTCAAATGTACACACACGTGGATACTTGAAGGTAAAGATGCTCACAATTGTGCGCCTGTACAAGGACACACAGACGGATGCGATAAATTATACATAGCCATCCTCAAGAGCACATGTTCATGCACACACACACGCAGCCTTGGAAAAAAAGATTGGTGTGTGTGTGTGTGTGTGTGTGTGTGTGTGTGGAAAAACTATTCACAAACGCCACAAAGAAACTGTGAAGTGGCTCAAACATAAGGATGCTTTCACTGGCTCTCTTGCTTTCTTTTCTTTATTTTGGAGGTTTTGAAGTTGTTATTAAAAACCCTCACCTCTCTATGTGTGTTGTTGTTGTTGTTGTTGTTGCAGCTGCTGGGGAGCTTCACAGATAAAGAGCGGGCCAGCATCGCACAACAGCTGAAAGGGAAGCGAGTCTGGATCGGCATCAAGAAGCTCCTCGTGCTCATCGAGATGTCGCTGCAGGTACAGACCGGTCACCAAGGCAGTCGGACTCAATACGACTTCCGTTTCACTTCCATTTGCTTCAATTCAGTATTGACTCAGTCAGAGATATTTCAGTTACAATACCAATCTTGCTTTGGATATGAATGGGATTCTCAGAGTGCGTGTCTGCATGTGAATGCAGGAATATTACAGTCAAAAGCAGTTAAAACTGGTCTGTTGTGTTTGTATCTCACTCTGTACACTTGGTCAGAAAGACACTATAATTACTATTCCACAATAATACCCTTAGTCAGTTATATCTTTGTGCCACCAGAGAACATAAGTACATAAATGCAAACAATATGTCTTTTTCTTTCTTGGTCCTGACAGAATGGTCCTCGGCAGAGAAGACATACTGTATGTGTTAAACATAGGTGTGGCAGAAACAATGCACACCACTACCTCACCTTTATATGAGGGGTTTTAGGGGAGACTGTGAAATCTGTCCAACACCAGATCCAGATCTGTTCAGTCAGGTCAATATTACAGTCTGTACTCAGTAAATCTGATCCACACTGGAGCTGTTCCGGCACCAGGTCATGAAAATCTTTTTTCACTTGAACGTCGTCGTATTTTCTTGCTGTGAATTCAAGAAGAAGATTCGTACCACTTTCAAGTCTATACAATAAGAAGCAGCTGATTAGCTTAGCTTAGCACAAAGAGAAAAACAGCTAGCTTGGCTTCGTCCTAAGGTAACAGTGTCTCCCTACCAGCACCTCTGAAGCCGAATTCAGACTGACTTCAGCCCTGCAGCTGAACGGACTGTACGAACATGAATGTGAGGAATGCAGTAATTTTGAACATTTCACAACAGTCTGCCTTCATCTCAAAGAAAGAACTGACGGCCTTTGATCATGTCACTGTCCAGCGAGAGTATTGAGCCACTACAGTACAGGAGACCTCCATGTTGGCACCAACTGTAGTTGTGGGGAGATTTCTGGCGTGACTGTGGGCCCAACATTGACTTTTGCCTGTTATTGTTACCACCGTTTGTTTCTACTGTCAACAGGCTGTTCAGTCTCTCTCTCCTTCTGCTCCCTTTTTCTGTTTCTAGATGGACCACGATTACAGAGTGACCAAATTCCTGTCTCTGCTCAGAGACGAGGGGGCGTGAGTACAACCGCTTCACCAATTAACTGTCATTTCATTTTCATGGCTTGTAGGCGGCCTCTGTCAGCTTAAACCCTCTTCCTTTACTCTCTCATATTCTTCGCATTTTATGTTTCTCCATTAACCTGTCAGCTCGTTTTCTTTTACACCATCAGGAGTTAAACACGGCTCTGTAATGACACATAAAAAAAAAAAGATAAAGAAAAAAAAGATTGATTTTGAAGGCTGCAATCTTGTATTTCCACGGCACACACTCACAGAAAGGGGATGTTCCCACTTTCCTAAGAGTGCGGAAGAATAGCAAACAATCAGTGACCTCTTCTCATCAACTACTGACCTTAACGGCTTTATTCTGCAATCACCAGGTTGAATGAAGGAGATCAAATCAGAATTTAAGGTTTCCGTCTCTCTCGCTGTGCTACCGGTAAGGTCAACAGCAATGCAATGAATGAGCTTAGTGCCCGAAGGTTAGGATAACAACATCTGTAGCTTGCCAGTTAGCTCTTAGATTAGCATTTACACCTTTATTTTCCCCTACTTCTGGCTTATAGGATTTTGATTGCAGTAGCAGCTTCACGTAAACACCCTTTGTTCTGTTGTAGTGTGTATAGTGAGCTATATAGTATATGGTATAGTATAGTATATTTTCATTGTGCACAATTCACGCTTCTCTCGTTTTAAAGCTAAAAAGCACGACCATCAAACGTAGTATAAACCTGCCCCTGCACTTCCCATTATCATTATCAATCATAATCTTTTTAGCCAAATATTTTATCTAATTGATCTAACATGTCATGCAAGCACTGAAAGCTTCCCCTCCATCTTTATGTTACAGTCCAAGGCAATCTTATGACCCACAGCATTATACGTCACGTGTATTCATTTCTGAACCATGTAGTAATGTAGTATGTGATTCTAAGATTTCCTTTAGCATGTTTTGCTTTTATAGCTCAAATGTAATTTTCACTGCTGCTCCTGGAGGTGTCCGGAGTGGTGGTGTTGGGGGGGGGGGGCACTAAATTATTAACGATATTAACGTTAGCTTGCCAATATATGACCTGCCTCACAAAAGGATTAAAAGAGTTAATATAATATAAGGTCAATATAGAGTATCGGACCTGACATTTACAATTAACATGCTGTTTAATAAATATGTAAAGTGGGAAGATTTTAAATTACACATCACAAAAACTCAGTGTACGTATGTTGTGTTTCGGGTGGTGGCGGAGCCTTGGCACAGAAACATCATGGCAACAACATTGTTTAGACTGAATAACCAAGGTAACTGTTGATACTCATTTTACAGATGTGTCCCCCTCCTTTTTGGAATTTGTCCCCAAGTCTCACTCCTTAAAAAAAACAAATGTACCTGACATCCCATACAGAGGATCAGGATTTCAGTGGAGCCAAGAGGACAAAGAGTAAAGGCTCCTTGTGTTGGCTCTCTTCTTGTGTCATAGGCCGTTAAATCCTGCTCATCGCACTTTGTTTTTCTCCAGACACGGCCCAGCGTTGTGCTGGTGTTGTGTGAGTACACTGGAGTTTGTTGGGGGGGGGGGGTTGCTAAGTAGGGCCCCTCTTACATAGGAAGTCTATGCACAGGACACCAAAACAACTTTTGCCTTTCTTCTTCTGCTTCTTCCTTTTTCTAGTGACCGCAGCTTCTATGAGTAGAGGGGCTGAAAGGATGAAGCAATCATTTTGCCATCAACAGGACACCCATGGGACAAAAGGGGGAAGAGGCAAAGAAGAAGAAGAGATCTTCCTCCTGTCACCCACTGATCCCATCCATCTAAAAGAGGAACACACAAGTCCTCTTTATCTCAGCATGTTTCCATAGGCAGTATCACTGTATCACATTCCTCCTACTCATCTTCGTCAACTATTGACATTTTCCCGCAAACTACTGGACGTCCTACTGATACAAATCTGTTATCTGTAACGAAATTGCAATAGATGATTGTAAAAAGTGCTGTTTTGTGCATCAGGCATAGAAATAATTTAAAAAAAAATAAAGAGTCATGTATGTTTTTAGCTATAGTATATTACGTGTATTTGTTGCATATCTCTTGTCTAGCTAAAGGTAGTAATTGATAGTACGATATGTATCCTCACAATCACAACCAGTATAAAAACGATCTAAAAGTGACACAGATCCTGAATCCGTTTGAATATTAAGAATCTACGAGAGGCTTTTAGTGAATATGTAGTGGCTGTAAAAAAAAAAACAAGCTGTTTCATGTGTAAATGTAATCCCTTTAAATATACAATATGTTCATGTTCTGTAAATAGTATATATAGACAAAAGTATATCATGAAAATAATTTAAATGATCAGTCTCAAGTCTATTTGGTACTTTAACAGTATGATTCTTCTTCCCTATTGCTCTGGAGATGTTGACTTTACCAGGTGACTGTAATAGTGAAAGTAAATGTTGGATTGTTTGGATTGTTGGCCTGTCTGTCTGTGTTGTGTACAGTACAGTTCAGTTCAGTCGAGCTAGTGTAGCTTTGGCATCGTCAGTGTTAAGAATTAAAAAATAAAAAATATCTGCACTTTTGACAAAAAAAAAAACAAAAAAAACTTTAGTACTTATCTCAGCGGTTCTTCGTGGGAACTCGAGCTTGTGTTTTGCTCATGTGCATAAATGCTGCATGTGTCCTGTGCATATGTGAGCGTGTGTGTGAGCAGTTGCGAGTGTGCTTTTGAATGTGAGCATGTGTGTGTTTAAGTGTGCGTGTGTGTGTGTGTGTGTGTGTGTGCATCTGAATCCAGGTTTGGACAGTCGGGGGTTAATTTGTGGGGTTTTTTTTTTCTCATGTCACATGTTCAGTGCTTATTGTCCAAAGTTCTTGTTTTGTTCTGACCATTGTTGATATGTGTGTGTGTGTGTGTATGTGCGTATGTAAATATATATCAACATGCAGATGTATTATTGCAATAAAAAAACACGGATGCACAAGAAAAACACACTTCCAGTATCTTGTCTGGTCACATTTATTGATGGATCCATGTGTAGGTGTAGAATATTCACTCTCCCTTTAGCTCAGTTTTTTGTCTCTACCAACTTTTTTAACCCATATCCAAAAGTAATATTTGTACATATAATGAATTTCCATATATGATATCCTGTATATGTACATATAAAACAAAAACATATGTAAAAATTATTCTTTTTTAATTTTCAACTCTGCTGCAGTGCTGCACAGTGCACTTGCAAATGTGTGAAGTTGATTCAGTGATGTGTCCAGCTACAAATAAGCACTGAACGTTGTGCTGATAATGAGGTGGATGCATTGTAAGGACTGTGATGTCATGTTTTGCTTTATATAGTGAAGCATTTTGTGTTAAGAGGTAAGAAGATTTTTGCACACTGAAACCATAGCAGCTAAATGCTCCATTATGTTCACAGGCTAGTCTGTAACTGTGTGTGCCTGCTGTTTGGTGCTGAGCAGGTTGTGTACTGCAGCTTTTCAGGGCTTTTTCACTGCCTGCAGTGGCTGAAAACAACGTTAAGAGAATGGTGACAGTGAACCAAAACAATAAAGTTGTGGTACGCACGGCTAAACAATCAGCTGAAGCTCACTATAAATGATAATAATTGATCATTTTAATTGAGGTTCGTCACTACAAGTGACCGCTGTAACATCTTCAAATTCTTATTATTACAGTACATGCCTAACAACTAAATGCCTAACCCCAACCCGTACCCTAACCCAAGCCCAAACCTAAATCTAATCTTAACCCTAATACCAAGTCCTGTGGCGCCCCAGTGGGTCACCTGGTGGAGCAAATACCATTTAGGCTCAGTCCTCCAAAGCCGATTCAGACCCTTTGCTGCATGTCATCTTCTCTCTCTCTCTCTCTCTCTCTCACTGTCTCTGTCATAATAAAGCCAAAAATGGCATAATATAATAACTTGAAAAAAAAAACCAACCAAAACAATACTTAACCCTCAAACAGCCAAAAATGTCTTCACAACAATGATTTTGAGATAAAAAAAAAAAAAAAAATCGCCCAAATTTACTGTAATAACAATGCACCATATTCTATTATTTTAATTACAGTTTTATCTTTTGCACCCAAAATGAACTGATGCAGCTGCCAGATAAATGTAGTAGAGTAAATACACATTTATCTCTGAGCAGGGCAGGTAGGCTACAATAAATAGAAAGTAAAGTGAAGTGTAACACAAAATTATACATAAGAACAATACATACATGTTTCCCAAGTGTATTACATGAACACCTTCTTCCACCACTCATTTTGCTTTAGTGTGTCCCAGGTTAAAAACGGGTGACATTCCCCTTTAATTCTCCAGGATCTCCGGATTATGCAACCCCCACCCCCCCCCCCCCCCACCCCGGCGCAGTACTCCTCTCCTGCCGGTAGAGGGAGCTGCGGAGCCTGTAGATGAATCATCCCCGGCGGCAGCTCCGCTCCTCCTGACCCGCATTCACCCGTACTGTACAGGCAGGGGGGAGGACCGAACACAGAGAGCTAATAAACGCTGTAGAGTTCCCCTGCAGACCGTGGCCATGGCCTTGGCAGTCCTGGAAAGACACGGCGCTCGCGTCTCCACACACCTGATAGCGGATTGAAAGGGGGGCTACCACCGGGAGAGGCATTAGCTACGCCGTTTGAGACGGTAAACCAACTAGACTCGCTTTTACCCCCTTCGTGTTTTTCTTCTGCTTCTTCTTCACGTGTTAATTCGACTGTTTATGTTGACGGCACAAGGGGCGGTTTTGTATCGGAGCTCTGGTGAGTGGTGCCAATCTATCGCAGTTACTCCGGAGCAAAACACCGCGAAAGCCGCTTTACAGGGACGGCGGTGCAAGGTGAGTGCTGTCCTCACGTCAACCCGGGCGCTGCGCCGGCCTCATTACTACTACTGTACCTATAGGCTAATGCAAAGAAGCCCGGCGGAGTGCGGCTCTCTAACATGTCCTCCGTGTGTCATCTGAGAAAGTATTGCTGCCGGTTTGACCTACACGACTGCCATGTGCTCCCTCTACTGTCGTTACACTGAGGGACCCGGGTCATGCAGGGCTCCAAAGTGCACGGTTAAAGTTGGGACTAAATAATCATGGCAACACAGAAACCTGTTAACGTGCACTCAGCCCTACGCGGCTGCACAGCGTGGAAATGTGAGAGAAGACCCTCCAGAGGAAATGTGAGGGGTACACTTTGGGCTTTTGTGCCAAGATGTTGGCAGCAGATAAGCCTTATGTATATACATGTATATACTTGTATATGTTTCCCTCCCACTGTGCGATTTACTGCGCAGCCACTTTTCACATTCCTTTGCTGTGACATCCAAGCAGGTCTGTGTGTGCCAAAATGTGCTTGAAATGCTCGTGTAGACTTGATATGAATCATGCATGTGTTACAGGACAGAAGGAAATGTGAAATGTGGTTATCAGCCTATAGGCAGAGGCGTGGTGTGTGTGTGTGTGTATGATTGAGTTGCATGTAATGCCAGTAGTTTGTGTGGGTGTGGGGGCAGGATAGGTTAGGTTTACACTGCAATATGATTATTGTTTAATTCCACAATGCATCATCTACTTCATTTTTTTTTTCCGCAGTAAGATGTAGTTCTGTGATTCATTTCAGTCTGAGATTTGTAGTTACAAACACAGATCCTGGTTCACAGCTGGTGACCAGGGGAAACATCAGAGCGGTGCGCTGGAATCAGGTGAAGATAATGAATAATTATCTCCTGCTCTGTGAAGGTTCAATGTTCACAATAAATGTCCACACGGCACGCTGATGGTAAAGGTTCATCTGCCTCGAAGCGTGCATCATGCAAGACGTTGTATATCATCTGACCCACTGTCACTCCACTCTGTGTGTGTGAGTATGTGATCATCTGGAAGAAGCATGACACTTTTGATGTGGCGTCACCTATTTATAACTTCTAAAATCTTGAAATCGGGTTTAAGAAATTCAATATTTTCAAATGAAGACGACCAGAGAGGAAAGGCGGAAAACTCACATAACCATGACTCCACCTGGAGTGCAGGAAGCTGGTCGACATGAAGTCACACAGGTGGCGTACTCTCAGCTCGCATTGTTTACAAGAAAACCCAGTTATCCTTATTCATTTTCAGCTTCCTTTCAAAGATTTATCAGTCTGTGTGAGTGCTTCCTTCAGAGTTGATGGGTTTTTTTTTTTTTAAACAGCTTTACAAGTAATGGGACAATAGTTAATAAATCCCATTAAGACAAATAAAGCTAAAAATGCGATTGATATGTTTAGCAGGTTTATGCCAACTGTTGGCACTTAACCAGCATCATGGAAAATAAACCTATATTTATTTTGTTATTACATTTATTAATCCCCTTAAAGAAATCGCACTGAAAATGCTCCTGGAATGAATTAGAAACCAAGGGAAGTCCATGTGGAAACAGTGTGTGTAAACAAATACATGCAAAGCCGTAATCCAACAGCCAGACTTGACCTCTTTTGACGTCTATCCCTAACACCCTCCCGTCCCCTCCCCTCCCCTCCTCTCTCCTCCCGTCTCCTCCGTTCCCATAGCTCGTCGCTGCAAGGCAGTTTCCTGGTTTTTCCGAGGTAGGCTGAGGCTTAATGTATAGCGAGCGTGGAGTGGGAGGGGGGAGGTGAGGAGAAAGGGGGAGGGGAAGACAGGAAAGAAAACCGGTCTCTCTCTCTCTCTCTCTCTCTCCCCCTGCCTGGCTCTTTCTGAGAGAAATCAGTTGCATAACAGGGGCCGTGGAGGCAGCCACTGCTCCAGTCCCCGAGGTCCCACGGCCTGCTTACATCACACAGATGTAGACAGAGGAGAGGAGGGGCTTACAGTCATACACACAATTGGCCAGTACTGAAAAATCCTGAGTGTGTGCCCTAGTAGACCATCACAAGATACCAGAGTGACATGTTCCCCACACAAGTCCGAAACCCCCAATGACTCAGTTCACAGTGATATGAAACAGATAAATCCTCGCTGCTGAGAAGCTGAAACCAGTGAATGTTTGGCATTTTTGCTTAATTTGTTGTCAAATAATTGTTTGTTGATCATCTAATCTTGCGTCGCAGCTGTTGTTTTCATGAATAATCTGCGGATTAGTGATTCAATTTTTAGAAAATATTCAGAAATCTAGCTTTGCCTGACTGACAGTCCAGAGGTATTTAGTTTTTTGTCATTGATTTAAAAAAGAAAAAGTATTTATTGAAAAAAGAGATATCACTAAAGTTCAGGTATTCCAGGAATTTAGAGATGCATCTCCACAAAGTTGGGAGGTTTATAAGAAACAGATTAAGTAACATGTGATCTACTTTTCTGATGAATCGGATCGCGTGATTAAAAGGTGCTCTAGTTAGATATTTGATTTTAAAAGTTCAGTCACTGCTAATCAGCCCATTGTCAGTGTTGACCTGCTAGCCCGCTAACTGCAGCTGGCGACGACAAGTCAGTTGTTCTGCTCTGCAGCCTCGGCGAGTTTGCACACGTACCAGTTCTCCACCTGAGCAGAACGAGGACGGGGAACCTGTCTGCAGGCGGGACGAGCCAGGCGAGCTGGTTAGCTGGTGTGACACAATTTGTAACAGAAGACTAACTAACTAACTAATCCTGACACCATGAGTTCAGCTGAATCTGGCAGTATAGTTGCGATTCAGATCGTGGATTGTCCATCTACCCAAAAAGATTATGATATGATGTTTTGGCTGGATCGCACACCCCTAGGGTCAAAACCCTGGATCCTACAGTTCCCATAATGCAACTTAATGAGATCCCCTACCTCCTAAATACCCAGCTAAGGCCCCACTCCTCCAGTTACTAACTGTTTTAGTTCTACTCCAAAGTTTTATTCTGAATTAATGACTGAGAATAACAGAACTGCAACTCCTCTCGTGTCCACAGCTGTTTTGTCTGATCAGTCCTCCGCTCAGGTTAAAGGGGGTCAGATGCTGGGGATTTCATGGGGTCACAAGACCACGTTAGTATGAAAAGTATAATTAGTCCCGCCCTTATCAGGTGCAACAAAGACAAGCAGAAGAGTCATGGAGCTGTCAGTCAAACGCTGTCTGTACTTGCCCACAGAGTCCTGAGAAGAGGTCAAATTAAAACAAAATAAGTGAAATCACGAGTGCGCCGGGCTTTGAAATGGATCTTTTTCACATCTGACATTTTGACATGTTGTAGCAGGAAAAACGCAGGTGTGATTAACAACATTAATAATGGCTGCATACCATTGAGCTTTGCCAGTTCCAGAGCTCGTACATTATGCACAGTGCCTCAATGGCACGGCGTACTCGAATCCTTAAATAGAACAGAACCATTTTAAATGTAATTAGTTACACGTGTCTCCACTGCTGTGACAGGTCAAAACGTCTGCTGTGAAAAAAGCTCCATTCAGTCTTTGAGCTGATTTTTCGGCTGATAGCACTATTAAATGCCATTTCCTTCGCCATGCCCTTCCTTTGTCCTGGAAGAAGAGTGCATGATTGCATGAAATTGTTCATTCATTTCTGAGTTCAGTAGCAGAGAACTTTGTTTTGCTCTCTGTCGGTTTTCCTGACATGCACAAGCTACTGCTGAAACAAAGAAAAGGGAGGTCTTAATTAGCGGCTCCGTCAGTCTTCACTTCATCAGTGTTGGTAAATATTATTGCTAAATTGAAAAGGTGGAGATGAAAAGTGATGCTGGTAACTTGCAGTGGACTCGGGTAAACCCGCTCTGGTGTGTCCATGTTGTCAGCGCTGAGCCAATTATCAGAAGACTCCTGTCCGCTCCGTGCTGAACAAGAAAGCAGCTCACAGCCTTTCAGTGTGGAGTTTTCATGTTCTCTCGGTGCCTCTGCGGGTTTTTTTCTCCCTCGGTCCGTGACACACAGGTTAGGATAATTGGTGAGTTTAAATTGCCCATGTGTGTCTTTCTACATGCGAGTCCTGTTATTGCCTCCTATCCGGGCTGTGCTTTCATTCTCACTCAGTGTCAGCTGGACTTGGCTCCTGCACTTCACCGCTCTGCACAGAATAAGCAAATGTAGATAGTGGATGGATGAATGAACCAACATTAGAAATTGTTGTGGCATTTTTTTTCTTTTGCCAAAAATAGCCTTTATTTTGATAGCCAAGTAGAGCTTGGCTTAAGTAGAATATATTCAATTCCAGATCGAGTAATTGCATGGAATAAAAATACTGTATACAGTGATATAGAGATGTTAGCGTCACCCTGGTTCCCTCGACAAACAGCCAAAGGAATTCTTACATGGGCTTTCGGATTATTGCAGAAAATTAGCGTTTTGTTCAGCAGGATAATCTTTAATAATGAACACAGTGCACGTGATTGCTCATGTATGTATGTATGTATGTGTTTTGAGGTGTGATGGTCTGGACGGAGATTGTTTCTGTTTTAAAATGAAAACGTAGTAGTGTGGATGCAGCCTTAGTGTGTGAGAGATGACACCTTCATTATTCTCATTATTACAGGGTGTCAGCCTGGCTGATGTGTTGGTCTACCTCCAGCTCTAACTTTCTAGTTGAAGAATAAACTGCTGTAATAATACATTTCTGATGGTTTAAAAAAAAAAAAAAAAAAATCAATCTTCAAGAAGTTCAAGTGTGAAAGAGAAGGCAGAGAGAGAGAGAAAGGAACCGGAAAGAGACAAACACTGAAGAGCCAGAAGGGATAATGGTTTAGCTTTGTAATGTCACAAAGAGAAAAAGGAGAAGTTACTACCTGGTGGATGAACATAGTTTACATAATGCCTGACTGACTACAATATAAAAGCGGCTGTACGTGCACACAGACACTTGGTATTATAAGAAGAGCCTTGGGGCCCTTCCTGGTACTAGTTTCTTTGGAATGTTCTGTTCTCTCCTGTGTGTAATTCAGCCTCTGTTCGCTTAGTGTCAAAAACCAGACATGGATATGCATCTCCCACACAGAAAATTAAACATCTACGAGTCAGTCAAGGACGATACTCTCCCTCCAACTGACAGGAAATAACTTATAAAGGTCTTTTAATCTGGGTTGAGAATCACCAGAAGTCTTCTGACATGTAGATTTAGGACCATGAGATAGTGCTGTAATTGGATTTGAGTATCATTGTCATCACATGTTCTTACTTGTGTGATTTAGAGGAGTTATGTACCAGAAACAGGACACATTAACAGTTAGGGGCGTAAGAAACCACTGATACACCCGAGTATTAAGATATTGGTTCATTTTGAGGCTCTGCAGAGAAGAGCAGAAAATTCCCAAGAGCCGAAGCTGTAATCGCTGCCAAAGGTACTTCAACTAAGTGCTGGGTAAATCGTCTGAATACTTTTGTCAATGTGATATTTCAGTTTTAACTTTTTAATAAATTGGTAAACAATTTGGTTTTCACTTTGGGATATTGAGTGATGAAGGAAAACGTGAATGAAAAAAAGATTTTTTAGCAGAAAGCTGGAACGTAACAAAATGAGAAAAGTGAAGGTCTGAATACTTTCTGAACACTATAAGGAAACATTAATGATGACGCGTAGCTTTAGATTCATAGATCATACTCAGTTTATTTAGAATTGTTGGCAGTACATTAGTTTCTCTTTGTAGTGGAACTTCAGTTTGTTAAGTGTTTAAATTGAAAGGCCAATGTCCTTTTCTGTATTCATAGTTTATTTTACTTGTCTTGTAAGTTGCACCTTTTGCTTTACAGTGGTCTGATCAGCCATCATATGCAGGCTGTTCCCTTTGTGTTCAGTTTGTGAGGTCGGTGCGGGCTGTTCAGCTGTAGTAAGTTTCTGCTGGCCTCAGTTTAGGTCTATTTACTTGACCTCTTTTTTTCAGACCCAGAACTTTATTGCATCTTTCGTAAATTGTTATTTTTTCCCATTTTTGGTGTAAATAAACAGCCTCTGTCTTAAAACATCCACCCGTGACTCCTCTTGCCTGCCAGCTCGCTGGTAAACAAACCTCTGGGAAGAATGGTGAAATTATTGCCCAAGCTGGAACCGCAGTGAACGTCTATTACAGATTATAGACCGACCGGTTCAACTTTGACCTGCTGCACTTGCCGTAGTTGTGGCTGCATTTAGCTTGTCTGGCTAAACTGTTGTCCTGTTTACAACCTGCCTGACTCTTTGAATGATAACGTTTCTGTGACTAGTGATGTTGTTGTTGTGAGATCTCAGTTTTCATAACTAATAGAAATTATAATCAAACTTGCAAAAATAAGACCCAAGTTCAAATTCGTGTCTTGAAGTTTGGACTTATCAGGTCTGATCAATGAAGATATTATCAAATTCGCAATATGGCCAACAAATCATATTGTCCAGACATAAAGGAACATGTTTATTTTAATACAAACCCCAACACAAATCATATAATCATTCTTTTTAAAAAAAATTTTTTCAGTGAAAATGAATCACAGAAATGTTGAAAAATATTGATCAGTCCTAAGACTTGTATATTTATTATTTAGAATGTTAGAAAATAGTTTTTATAATAATAATTTAATAAATGTCCCATAATAATAATAGTGATAATAATAATAGAGGCAACTACATAACCAACTAGCAGATGACCAGATCTGAGAAGATGCTCCCTGATATATGGCTTGAATGACGACTAATTCTCTCTTGATTGGTTGATTGATCAGTTACAAAGTTAATCGGGCACTTATTACATTATTGTCTGGTGACCCATCTGTCTGTCCATCCAGTCTCGGTGTATTTTACAGTTAAAGGTGTTTTGAAGGCTTTATTGACTTTGCTTTGTTGCGTGTGAATCCAGAGGCGTGTGTTTTCTGCTTGACAGAGTCGTGCGAGTGAAGGAAATGGCAGCCTGAGGCGGGAGGGGCAGTCGTTGCGCTATAGACTGCGGAGTAAATGGAGTGAAAACAACGTAGCCTGATAGTGAAGGTCAGCGTTGGGTCAGCGTGATGTTTGTTCAGTAATCTAAATGTATTTTTAGTCCCGGTGAAGTTTTTTTATTTTTTTGTTGCCACAGGCCAGTAGCTTCGCGCAGCTTGTCAGGCTACATCGTTAACACCCGCTGTTTCGCTAGTCGGTAGATTGGAGTGGGTTCTACGCTTCCACTAAGCTGACCGGGTCAAAGCCGGCAGTGAATGTTCAAGTGGAAGACTTGGGGTTGGGAAATACTACCTGATGTCAGAGCCATGTGATTTGACTTGAGGCACGAGTTGACCTACTTATAAAGAGAATGAACATTCAGATCGTTGGCTGACTTTTTTTTTTTTTTTTTAATTTTCTTTTTTCCTTTTCATTTAAACTAAATCAGCTTAACGGGTATATCAAAGACACACACACACACACCCACACACACACACACCCACACACACACACACCCACACACACACACACACACACACACACACTCAGTGCTGCCCTATATATTCTGCAGCTTCATATAATTTAAAGGAAGCTGGAACAAATGATAAAATGATAATGGGGCCGGATCAATAAGGAGCCGTCCCGGCTTTGTGTAGTTCAAACTCAAATAGGTTTGACCTCTGAACCTGATAGTGTTAATGGACTCCTGCCTCTTGAGTGCTAAGGAGCCCGTTTCAACTCTTTCACCTTTTTTTTTTTTTTTTTTTTTTTTTTTTTTTAAAAGGCTTATTTGAGGAAAATATTGAATTCTTTATTTGTTTTTTTTTCTTCTGACAAATACTGTGATTTTGATCTAAATTGCAAAGGCATGTCTTTGTGGTGTACATAGTGTGAAACACAATAAGTTGTAACAAGCACCGACACCTTTGACAATGCTGCTGCTAAAGCTAGCTGCTAGCTTCATAGACTGACCGGACCAAGCAACAACATCAAAAACTGCCCTTCTTCAAATGACCACTAGAGTCTGGCTCCAAAATCGAGTCAATCTCCCATTTCATGCCACTCAAGGGTGAACTGATTGGATTTTGGTGGTCAAAGGTGAAAGGTCAAGGTCGCGATGACCTCACATAATACGGTTATGGCCTTGTGAACGCGATATCTTTGTAACGCCTTGAGGTATTTTCTTCAAATTTGGCCCAAATGTTCACTTGGACTAGAGGATGAACTGATTAGATTTTGGTGGTCAAAGGTCAAAGTTCAAGATGTCACGTTCTAGTGAATGCAATGTATCAGGAACGTCCAGAGGGAATTTCATGGGAACACTGTGACGTCACAGAATCACGAATTCATCCATTAATTATGACACAATTTAACTCAAATGCCTGTGAAGATAAAATGAAGTGATAACATTTTATATCCACAAGGTCAAAGGTCAACTTCACTGTGACATCAGAAGGTTCTGCAGAGACACTTTCGGCTATTATTCAACGCTCAGAAAGGAGAAAGATTGTGACCATATTTCCTGCATCTCGAGTGGTTGGTGGAGGCGTGCAACCTACAACCTTTGTGTTTTGATATAAAAATGGTTAACTGTTTGAACCTAGCTACATAGCTGAACATAAAAGTTGATGGGTATGAAAAAAAACCACCAAATCTTTATTGATAAAAAGACATAATTATTAAAAAAAAAAAAAAAAATTGCAGTGTCATAATGTCACATTTTAATTGTGTTTTTTTTTTTTTATACCAAACTTTTAATGAAAAGAATCTGAGGTTATTTTTTTCCATGTCATTTCAGAGTTTCTAGCCGGTTATTGGAGTGTACATCTTACTTCAGTGAAGACGTTCTTCTGTCAAATGATTATCGGTGAAGACGACTGGCCTCTCTCTTCATAGCACCAGGTTGGTCCTCCCCTTTTCATATTCACAGCTGTGTCCAGCGGTGGCAGCGACAAGCAGTAACCAAACCCTGTTGTCTCAGCCGCCTCTGCCCGAAATGAATTCACCAAAAGCAGCTAGCGCACCAGTGTCGTGTCAGCAGTGTAAATGTAGGGGGTGTAAAATTGGATTAAAATGAATTGTATTATCATGAGCTAAAACCATGCTACGTTATGTAAATGAAGCTTGTACTTTCAATTCAAAGGCTAAGGCGTTCAACATGAATATCAAGGAATGAAGAAAAACAAAGGTTGAATTAAAGCAAAGTGTAAATGGCATGCCTTCACACACACACACACATGCCTGCACACACACACCAATTAAAATTCTCGCCAGTATTGAGTGATACAGCTGATTTTTATCTACCTGCTGCACAGTCTGCTGTTAAATTGTTTATTCATTGGGTAAAAACTGTAAGTGCAAAAAAAAAAAAAAGAAGCATTTTATGTGCCAGTGAGATAATGGTGTCACGCCTGCAGGGCGAAGCACGCAGCAACAAGGTAGGAAGAAGAACAAGAGGGGTATTCTTCAGAGCCGGCGCAGAGGACAAGCCTTCAGGCCTTTAGCTCTTTTTTAGATAGATCTTTGTAATAAGATACAGAAGACATGCATTGGCATGAGCTGATTAGCCTTCGCAGTGTTTTGAGAAAACTGCCGATTTCCAGTATCAACTCCTACAGGATGTTTTGCATCTTTAATCACATGTTTAGGGTTACATGTTTTTGCAGTATAATGACTCTGCTGTGTTGAACATGCATCTCTGATTAGTGTACAAACGCATCCATGTGTCCTACTTTTCCAAATAAGAGGCTGGTGTTTTGCAGCTTCTCACTCAGCAAGTGAGTAAGAAAATAAAGTTGTGGTTTTAAAAGGTCTCATTGCACACACTGAATCACAGGAGCAGCAGTGTAACAATACAAACTTCAGTTGCGTATCATATATCAGGCAAAAAACAACAAAAACAAAACCAAAAAACATGAAATGTGACTAAATTAGCTTCAATACTTTGCATTGCATTACTTCTTATGTAACTGAGTTTATCCATGTGAAATAAATAACAAATCCTTTATTGACCTCTAAACAGGATTTGAGCTACAGTGTCCATGACAACAATGACCCCTTTGAAACATAAAATGTCACGTCACTACAACCTCAGTCAGCTATAAGCACACTTTAAGTACATTGCGTTAATATTTCAGCCACTTTAATGAATGGACTGTGGACATTGAGGACTGAGCAGCAGCTTGTCATTATTACCACAAGTAGAAAACGACATCACCACAAACTAAACTGCCAAACTAATGAAAAGTTTATTTTGGATGTCCTGGAAAAAAAACAAGTCTAATGTAATGCGTCTAATATAATATGTGTAGTATGATATATTATTGTAATATTATTTAGTTGTCTCCGTTAGGTATACAGCTTCCCATTATTGTTTATTGTCCCAGTTCCACTCATTCGAAAAACCTAATAAGTCCTTGATTGGCCTATATTTACTTTAAATGAGCAGCAAGGGCTTTTTACCGTTCCCCACAGTCTTTAAATTAGCAGTGCAGTGGAGGGAGTGTGTGTGGACTATAAAGTGGCACCACCCCTGCTGTTAGAGAGATGTACAGACAGTGGATAATGGTTGTGTAGCCTTATTGCCCCCACTGAGTGAACATGGAGAAAGCAGAGAGATTAGTGCAGCAGCAGGAGTCACAGACGTGTGCTCTTGATGCTTTTGATGTGATGCAACATGACAGGATGTGTTGTGACATTTCATGTGATTTGATATCACTTTATGTCTCACGCAGGCCAAATTATTTTCACACTTGTGAGGCCCCTTGATGCAAATTTGCGGCACGTGTTTCGCGACTTCCTCCATGGCTTTTCTCACATTGTCCCATTTTTACTCGCATGCGACGTCCGAATCACTGTGAGCAGCTAAGAAATGGAATGAAGCTGCACCACATGCCGCGCTGCCAGCTGTATTTGGAAAAACACGACTGGTCAAAAGCTTTAGAACGTTTTTCCTGTTTACATTGAAATGCAGTAAACATCCCAAGGTTATAAAAAAAAAAAAGAAGGAAAAAAAAAAAGTTTAGGACACCAAAACTGAAACAGACCTTTCTCAGGGATGAAGAAATCAGTGAACATCCAGCTTTCCTGCAGCAGAGGAAGAAAACGAAGCCTTGATGACTGACAAACCCTCCGTCTGTGCGAAGGCCACCCTCTGATGCGTTATTAGGACAGCACTGTACCGCAGGAAGCAGAACTGTATGTTTGTTATCAGAATGGCGCGAAAAAAGACAAGTAACAAAGGAAGACAGACTGGTTGGTGAGAGGTTCATCCTACGGCGATGTAATGACCCAGTGGAGGCTTCGCATGATGAAGACCAGCACAGTCTCCGGACTTTATAAACCCTGTGAAGCTGGTTTGGGATGAACTGGACAGAAGGTGCAAGAAAGCAAAGCAAACTGCAAGTGCAACACATTTGTAGGAACTTCAACACTAGTTGGGTTTCCATTGCAGTTTTGTGCAAAATAGAAGCTTTTATTTATTTATTTATTTATTTATTTTTAGAAAAGTTGACAAAACACAATTGCAAACGGTCTGTGTTGCAATTGACTTGCAAAAGAATCTGGGTTTTGTCCTCTCACGATATCAATCCAACATGACGACGGATTTCCAGCTGTCTGCCTCTCGGTTGGAACCGGCTTCCTGCGGCGGGACACGGCAGTTCGCCACGACTTGAATGTGGAAGAAAAAAAAAACTGTTTCCATTTCAGTTTTGTGGAACACTGCTTTTCTGAATAGTCTGAAAACCCACACACACACTCTTTGCAGCATAGCAGCAGAGTTCTCTCGTTTTCAAGTCCACAATTTCAAATCGAGACAAACTTTCTGTTCGATATTTCTTACGATATTGGTTTCCATTGTAGAAGGAACGCCATGACTGTGTTTTCAGCTGGTGGATGAGTCAAACATTTAGATAAAATTTAGTTCAACAACAAGATGTCATGATTTTTTTTTTTTTTAAACAATAATTTTCAGAAACACTTGAGACATTACAATTTCTGTCTTTGAAAACTTTTCATTTCATCCGCGTTGTCATGATAACAAGTAAATGTAATTGCTCATCTTCTATGAATAATAGCAAGGCAGCCGCTCAGCTGTGCAAGTGTCAGTGGCGGATCATGCAGTAATTGAAGCATTGTGCTGAGGGCTCCTGACCGCACTGACTGATTGAACAAAGAGACGCTGGAATGGCTGGCTGATATTGGCGGGGTTACGGTGCTGCCATGTTATTCTTCAGTTCAACAAAATGTTCTTGTACTCACTGCTGAAGAAGGATGTAATGTCACAGTTCTGATGATATTAATAAGTATTTTGAGCTTTGCAAATTACAGATAGTAAACAGTGAGATGAGAGAGACGTTAAGATAAATAATACATAAGATAATATTGTTGTCCTGTAGGATATCTGAATCTTAATCCTTTTAAATCCCTCATCAAATTTAAATAGCTGCAACTTTCAACTCTGGCGGTTTGCTCTCAGCTGAGAGCGACAGAGACGGTGCAGTTCTATGTGTCAGTGTTAATATTCACAACCTTCAGCTTCAACCTGAAAATGAGAAAAGCAGCAGATATGAAATGTTGATTAAATGAACTGTATCTGACACATGGAAATAACAAGTGTAGCCCATTTACTTTGCCTTATTTTGCACGAGCTCCTTGCCTGAATCAGAACTGATTATCTGAAATTATTGATATGATATGTAGGAAAGTTTCACTGTGAGATTCTCCTGAAATTGACATGAGGTGATCAGCTGGATGAGAGTCCCCAGTTTATTAGTGAAGTGGTGATGAGAGTGTTTCTTTTTTTTGGTTAAGTACAGAGAGTTTGGCTGTTGTCTGGTTAATGTGCTTTTTGCAAACTTTCATTTAAATGTTATTGAATGAAATGTTAATTATCTACAGCTGATATCATCTGTTGCCGATGATCGTAAGTGGTGTTTAGCGCCAGCTCAAAATGAGAAGGCTGTTTTCTAACTGTTATCTTAGCTAATTAGAAAGATTGAAGGTAGATTAAAGGTTAGATATGAGCTTCATTAGCGTGGAATCATAACAAATGCAGGTTAACAATGCATCAGTGTTTAATTAGCCAACCATGCAAATTTACAGGTTCAACAAAACACTTTAAGCATCCTTGAATTTGTCAGTTGTACAGACTTTAATTTAACTGAAGCAGAGACAGAGCAAATAATAATTGAAATATAATGTGGTGGTAAAGTCGCTAATTATTTCTGTGAGATAGGGTGTGGTAATCTTCAGCCGTCTCATGCTTTGTTGTGATTCCAGTTCTTCGTGTCATCTGGTCTCGTTCATTAGTTTGTTGCTGCGCTTTGGCGAACATTCGTCTCTGGGTGACAGGGTGCCATGTATTCACAAAACACCTTTGTCTTGCAAAGCTAATTATTCAATTATTAAATTCAAAATGCACCCAAACACCTTTTTTTTTTTTTTTTGAAGATGAATTATAAGATCTGTGCCATCAAAGTTGAGTCCTGCCTTTTTTCCTTCAGTCACAGAAGATAAGAATTGCACTTCTTATCTTTTGTACAACTCATATTTTTTTCATTACTTATTAATCTACTAATTATTTTCTAGATTAGTTGATTAATTGTTCTGTCTACAAAATGCTACAAAATAGTTTTACTATCAGATATGAAAAAGAAGAACATGATATTTCATACTGAACTTCATATTTATCTAAAAAAGATTATATGGAAATATTCAGATATTAAATGTAAAAATGCAGCGCGAGGATCGTTGACCATGAAATTACAAGTGTAAAGCAAATTTTTGGTTTCATAAAATTGTGATGTAATCTCTCTGAATGTCATTGTTTGGCTGTAGTGTTAAGACGGGGGTTTCAGGTTGTCAAGAGTTTTTGCGTGATAAGAAAAAGACGTTGCATCCATCAGTTCATGGTGAGTTCAGGTCACACACCTAAATGCCTTTACAGGCCAGTGGCTATTCAACCCTTTCACAGCCACTCAACATGAACTGTAACATGCAGACTAAATTATAGAGTTCTAGAGAAATGTTGCATAAATAATTTTGGTTTCAAGCCTTTCATGAATGTGGAAGTACACGACAGACCCAAAAGCAAAAAATGCATTAACTTACAAAACAGCTGGTTCATCTGTTTTTGTCATGTACGTTTTCAAAGTGGAGCTGTACATTCAAATGCAACAAAATGCATCTGTCTCAGCCCTTTAAACTAGATGTAAATGAAATGGCAACAATTAGTAACTAATCCTACAATAAAGTAATGACTCAGTGATGTAAAGTACATTTTGTTCAACACCTGGGGGTAAAAACAGGTCTGAGCTCTGTAGGCGTTTTCCTGAGGGAGGGAGTGTGAACAGACCACGTGCTGGGTGGTTGGTGTCCTCCATAATACTTCAGACCGTCCTTCTACAGCGGGAGATGTAGATGTCTCGAATCTGTGGCCGTGACGTTCCATTGATTTTTGAAGCCATTTTTACTGTCCTCCTCAAATGTCTATGGTCCTGTGCAGTCAGGTTGTCAAACCACACCAGTAAGCCTCCAATAAAGACGCTCTTGATGGTAGCCTGTGCTCGATGGTAGCTGACCAGGGTTTAGAGAAGTCTGAGATCTGATCGCTTAAAAATCTGATGTTCCTCACAGTTTCAGCGGGGACATGGTTGATGTTAAGTGGTGGCTTCACAGCTTTGGATTTCCTGAAATCAACAATTATCTCCCTTGTTTTCTCAACATTTAAGGAGAGGTTGTTGTTATCTTGTCTCGACAGCGTATGGATAGATGCCTCACCTCTTTCCATTAGGCGTCCTCATTGTTATCAGACCAATCACTGCGGTGCTGTCTGTGAATTTCACAATGCTGTTATTATGGTGTTTGACAGCACAGTTATGTGTGAACAGATTGTAGAGTAAGGGATTCTGGGCTCCTGTCTGAAGAACTATTATAGATGAGCAGCTGGTATTTACTCATTGTCTGAGGTCTGGTAAGATGTGTCGTCGTAAGGCGGTTGGTTTGTTTTATAAAGACAGGCTACATATAGCACTAAGGCACAGCAGAAAACTCTTAAAGGTCACAGGATATGTTCTACAGCTGTTTAAAAAATAAGTACCTGCTCCCTAATGGTCATGCTTATCACCTGGACGTCAAACAGTTTGTCCTTCTCCAGACAGTCTCCGTGCTCTTTTTCACACTCAGATTAGTCACGCAGCACGGTAGCAGTCCTGCCGGCCAGACAATTTTTTCAGCTAATCTTCCACTCATCCAGCCGGACAGTCAGACACAGCGTGGAGCATGGTGAGCGTGATGATAATGATGGGGATGGACTTAAAGGTCTTTTCTTTTTTTCGTCATCCATGCATCCCCAGAACCACACGCAATTACCGACAACAGCCTCTAATGGTCCACTAATGGAGCCACTTCCTGTTCGACCCAAACCTCCCTCCTCCCCTCTGGCTTTGCTCTATTGTACTTTCTTTGCACATCTCTTGATAGTTGTTACCTACCGTCTGCTTCTGCTACTATGTAATATAGATCTGTCTTAAAACCCACACTTAGAGTTTTGAGCTCGGACGTGCATGGTCACACACCAAGAAGAAGTAGGCATGTATGTCCCACGGAAAAATACCAACACTATACACTTACACCCACATTGATACAGATTTACCATAATACCTAGGTGTGGAGGAAATTATTGATTGAAGTAGACAGTTTTTATATGAATCCATTTTGATCAAGCGTCAACCTTCAAGGCTGAAAAATGAAGCCAACACAGAAGTGCTAAAAACTGCACTTCCTCTAATGGTGACGAGTCAATCCCCACATTAAAATGTCCAAGTTCACAGCAGAAATAAACATGTTTACATGTTTACAAAAATCTGTTTTCGGTCTCTACAGCTATTTTCCTCCTTCATGACAACTGTTCGTGGGGTGAATTTTTATATAACTCACCTGTTTACATTTTATTAAGGCTCAGCAAAGTTCAGCAAAATTGAGAGCGTGGCCTATTTGAGTGTCAGGTGGGTGAGCGTATGCTTGCCACAAACAGGTATTCACCAAAGTCTCTGCTCCACATACGCACTACCTCTTTGTCCATTTTTGGATTAGCTGGGAGTTAGGCGGAGTCAGGTACTGCCAAGATGGAGGTGGCTGAGCAGCTCACTCTGAGCTTCAAAAGCACTCTTCAAAAAACTGTGGGTGACGTGACGGAGGCTACATCCATCTTTATTTACAGTCTATGATTCTGATTTGAGCTTGGATTGAGCTTAACTTCAACCTAATAATTACCTCTGATTGACGAAAGTGAAGTATTTGTTGAATGTTGGGTATACCATCAAACTCCGGTACTAGCCAACAACCCTGCCCACCAACACGCCCCGCAACACTTTACAAAACTCACACCAATTTTGATTAAGCCTGGAAGGGTCCATTTGGTCTATTGGCTGATTCATTTCTAAAGCCCTGCGGCTTTTCATAAGACACTGACTATCATCAAAACCCGTTAGCTTAACTGAAAGTTATTTTTCATATTGCAGTTCAGTGGAGAAAAGACATGAGTGAATGGTTTGGCGCACAGTAGCAGAGGAAGAAGCTGAAAATTGAGCCCTTTATTCTGCTTATTGAGTCAAGAATCAATTAAGATAAATCCTGAATTCGTACATGGAGACGCTGAGAGTTGTAATTGAATTGTTGCTGCTGCTTTGAAGCAGCGATCAGAGCAAACTATGCTTCAGTTTTCCACGGTCTCTTTGCCAGTAAGTGGCAGTAATGCATCTATAGGATCTTTATGACAAACAATAATCCACGAAGCTGAAGTTGATTACACCTCGGTACCAGCGAAAGCCGTGTCATTGTTTCGGGTTGTTCGTCCGTCCGTCCGTCCGTCCGTCCCTTTCTCACGATATCTCAGGAATGTCTTCAGGGAATTTCTTCAATTTTGGCACAAATGTTCACTTGCACTCAAAGATTAAGTGATTAAATTTTAGTTGTAAAAAGGTCAAAGGTTAAGGCCTCACTACTGTGACCTCACATCGGTCCCATTCTTGTGAAAGTGATATATCAGGAACACCTGGAGGGAATGTCATTACATTTGGCACAATCGTTCACTTGGATTCAATGAACACATTAGAATTTGGTTAACCTCACAAAATGTGCTTTTGGCCATGACTCAATAATTCATACCTTAAGTATGACACGTATTACCTCTTATTAAATTCCGTCAAAGTCTTCACAACATCATGTTTCACAGTATGAGTCTGACATGGATTAAAACTGCAACTTGACTGGTTGGCGGAGGGATATCATACCACGAGGCAGTAATTCTAGTCACATGTTGAATTGAGGTTAATACGATCAAATGTTCAAAGTTTAGAGAAACTCCTAATTTACACCAGAAAGTGTGATAACATTTGTATTGGCAGTATATGAAATACATGAGACAAAGGTTATATCATCTTCACAGGTGCTCACCTAGACAGAACAATGCTCTCTCACTCACACAGATTATCCAGGGATCAGATCAACACTACAACAGGTCGATTCAACGTCTGTGTGATCGCATGTGTTGAAATTGCTGGAGCTGCTTTTGTCTCTGTCCCAAGTGACAGTGACTTTTAATTTCAGACACATTGCTGTTATCACAGGACAGACACAGAGCACTTACTGATGTGGTTACACACGACGGGAGCAGAAGAAAGCGCATCAACGTCTGGCTAGAAAGCGTCTCAAACCACGTCCCGAGCCGGATTCTGCAGTTTGATTTCAGTCTATGTTGAGTGCGTTTATGCTGAGCTTTTGAGCGATTGTACAACTATCCAATCCACACAAAGACGCATGAAGGGACTAAATATAAATGAGGTCTCTGTTGTGGAGAACCTGAAACAATAAAGCATCTGTTTTACTCACATGCACCAAGACAGTTATGGCAGAACCTCCAAAAATGGCGATCATGTAAAATCACAAATTGGATTCAATTGTGGATTTTCATCGGTAAGAATAATATTGCAAAACATTTATCCTGGTAAAATATTATTATCTTCTGTTGAATTATGATTTTAGAAACACAGTCCTTCCAAATTTATCGAACAAACCAAATACATACATTACATGCACTGTCTTACAGTAGGTATACATGTTTCTATGTAACTCCATGTAAAGACTTTTTTATGACAGGATGTCTCACTCACCTGTCAGTCATTAACAAGAGCAGTCTGCTCTAAAACCCACATGCTTTCAGTCTTAGTAGTCATAATAGAGCAGATATTGAAGGAGGAAGTGAATGACCTCTCAAATGCCATTTGGGCAGCACTTTGATCTTTTGTGCCTCAGAGTACAACAAGAACATAAAAGTACAAGAGGCTGTAACGTCTAAGTGGAAGGCACCGCACTCCATGGTCCTGGATCAAAAGAAAACACAACAATTTATTCACTAAAATACGTTTGCTTTATATGATCAGTCAAAATAAGAGATCGTGGAAGTTTATCCTCCCAATGTTATTCAGAGGGAACTCCAAAGAGTACATCAGCATTCTGTGTGAAATCTCTGAACAGAAACACAGTATTCATTTTCTTTTTTTTCCCCTTTTTTTTTGCCAGAGGGATTTAGCTTGAGTCAGTCGCATGAGCTCCAATATCCCACTAAAAAAATCCCTTAAATTTTCAAAGCAGTTGTAAAAAAAAAAAAAAAAAAAAAAAAAAAAACGAGATCCAAACAGAAAATAATTTGTACAAAGTGTTCGATTTATTTTCAGTCTTGTTCACAGACGAGATCAGAGCCGCAGATAAAAGCTTCTGGGCCCAAGGGTAACATCTTCATTTGCAATGCACTGTTTACGACAAGCGATATGATTTATGTGCAGTCCCAGCTGCGCTTCAGAATATCCATTGTTAACCAGGTGTAGCTGCTTTCCCAGCATGCTCTAATTCTGGGGTGTCCCCACTTTTCATGCCACGGGTCATATGGTGAGAAAAGTATATTTTTTCTGGGCCATTTAATAAAAAAAATTCCCGATATAATAATAAAAGTGAGAAAATGTTATCCCTACTGAATATTACTCACCAGTAAATCTCACTCCTATGTGCATGTGTAATGTGCATTTTTAATTATGTGCATAAAAATTAAGTAATAAAAGAAGTGGGGGGGGTTTTTTGAATGAAAAATCTTTATAGAGGTGGTGTATCAATCAAAACGAAATGCTACAAAGTGTAATGAAGATTTCATGAATAAATAATGTCCATGTGCATGAAGCTTCTGCTCCAAAGAAGAGACGAAAAATTGCATCAGATAATAACATCAGATCTGTGTGGAATTAGTAATTAATTCATTAATTTTAATTATTAATTAAATTAATTAATTAATTAATTAAAGGAAACAAACATATAAGCCATATTCCCACATTGTTTGCATTCACTTCAGGTTTGGCTTTCGTCGTGTCCTCTTCTTTTGCAATAGTTTAATGGCACCTAAGCAGAGAATTGGCGCCACGAGCTGTTTATCTTGATGCGCCCGGTTCCTCAGAGTGGCGTGACAGTGGTGGATGTTTCCTTTTTGCAGATTTTCTGTTAATTTGGATCAAATTTGTAACAACTTTGAATGGAAAACCTGGCTGTTGTTCAATTCTTGCTGCTTTTACACAGACTACTTTATTGAGATAAGTCACACTCTGTCGAAAGCTCTTGTCGCATTTCCCTGAGCAGGCTTGGCCCAGAAACTTGGCAGCGCTAACAGGCTAGCTGCCAGTTGCTTTTACCCATGTGGGACTTAAAGGAGTTGTGTTTGACTGTGATTGACTCTGGGCAAATTAAACAAACACTCTTCCTTTTGAACTCTATGAAAAAAAATAGTCACAGTGCCACCGTGTTTGGAGTCGCCTGCATGTCCGTCTACCTCCGTATCTATTGTCCGTGGATGGCAAAACACGAGCAATAATGATGGTGGCACCTAGTGTTCATAGTAGGAGCTGCATTTTAAAATTGCTAGCAGACCACATATTATTTTAATTTTGAAATACCTCGCTGACCTGGTCGTAGTTTTGACAGCCTGAGCGAACTCTCCATGATTATCTCTGTAAATCTTACTGTTCGTGTTGGCTGGTAAAAATCTGAAAATGTTTTGAGAAGTTAGTTTTTCCTTAGCCGATAAGTGATTGTCCGTATGATTGAAGAGCAGGTAAATCAATGTGATTGACAAGGGCGATGTGCTAAACACCGTTGTGTCTGTCCACTTCTTCAGACTGCAAATCCTCGACAGCGCCTGCTCTGGTTTTAGGCACTTCTCCGATTCCTGTGATCTTGATCCATCGTCTTTGTAGCTTGTGAAACTGGAAACAGCTGCCAAACGCCATAAGAGAACAACACATCTGGCCCCCATATAAATGATTTACAGTCACAAGAGACTTAAACTGTGTAGAAGAAAGGCCGTTGCTCGCTGTTGGGGTGGGAGACTGTCAGAGGAGTTTGCTGTTTCGGAAATTGACCAAACTTCCTTTTGATATGTCCAACTTGGCGGCTTTTTGTTGGAATGCCCAATAAAAAGCTCATACATCAAACTCCTTTGGTCTGGAAGATGAATTTCTCTGCAAAGCAACAGAGTCAGTGAAATTTTTTTTTTAGTTTTCTAATTTAGCAGATAAGCAAACTGAAACCATAAGCAACTCTGAAGGAAGTGAGAATTCAGTTTAATTTCTTCTGCTGTTTCTTCTTTCCTCTATCTGTCTTCCTCTATCTGTCTTTGGCTTGTTGGGAAGTCGGTAATGTAATCAGTTTAAATGTCATCAACATTAAAGGATGACGGATTAGACTTTGTCTCAGTTATCATTGGCTTCTGTGTTGCCAGTCACAAGCAATGCTATAGGAACTAAACAGGGGTAGGTACAAACATCAGGTGTGTGTGTGTGTGTGTGTGTGTGTGTGTGTGTGTGTGTTTGTGTATGTGTGTGTGTGTGTGTGTGTGTGTGGATTTACGGTTGTGTGTCCTCAGCCAGTCAAATTTAAAACCTGTGTAGCTCTATTTTACAGCTTTACAATAATTCACAGCTGCTCAGAAGCTGTTGAAAAGGAAAAGCAGCAGGTTCTTCTGAATGCAGTTACATTTGACTGACGATGCAACATTTAGAACTATCGTTTTATGAGGATTAATAATAAAATGTAATTTTTGAAATATTTAATTCTAAAATAAAATAATTGGTATATAAAAAAAAATTGCAGTAATGAAGGTTAAAAGAAGAAGTTGGGAGAGAAGCCATCAGATGGGTAACGAGACGAGAGTTCAGAGCCGTGCGTGCACCTCTGTGAGACTCTGCCCGGGCACAGCGGTGCATCACGGAGGTAGAGACGTGCGGCAAAGACACCGCGTGAGATTACAGGAACAGATGTGTGGTGTTTTGACAACAACAGGAAGTTGGGTGTTGTTTGGCACAGAGCGCATATAAGTGATTTAGATACCTCATTGCAGCAATTTTCACTCAAAACTCCCGGATGTCATCATCTGTGATCGCCAGTAAACCTCCATGAATCTGCTGAGAAATCATGGAAAAACAAAAGACGCTCCTTCTGCCTCCAGAACCTGCCTGAGAATCATCACTTTTTTTTTTTTTTCTTGTTTTCCCCTTTTTTTCAGTATCAAATAATCCAGTAATAGTTGTCTGTGTATCCGTGGGAACATTACAAACAGAAACTGCTAAATGCTAATGATGTCAAACAGTCTCAAAGCTTCTAGATTGTGGGAACTGTAATTCTACCGGGTTAGGGTTAGTCTGCGAGTCCCCCCTGCGCCTCTACAGGGATAAGCAGTATGGATAATTGATGAATAGATGTGAGACAATTAATAATGACAGGAGTAACAAAATCCATTCATATTAACTGTTTTTTGGACATAACTAAAGCTCATTTTGTCCCGTCACCATGGTCCTTTTATATATACGTCGGTCTAAAATCACATTGCAGTGAATGCTTGTGAAATGTTGGATATTATAAAACAACCAGAAGAATTCTCCATCGAATAACGTTATATAATAATGTTGATGAGACCAGTTATTAAGGGGAGGAACAGAAGCAAGAAAAAATGATTCTGGCATCTCTGTACTTCAGCTCCTCAGTATTATCTGCCAACATATACGCTGATACTAAATCTCTCTGTGTGTGTGTGTGTGTGTGTGTGTGTGTGTGTGTGTGTGTGTGTGTGTGTGTGTGTGTGTGTGTGTGTGTGTGTGTGTGTGTGTGTAGGGATGAGGGGATGGTGGACGTGTACTTCTTTATGTGTGCCAGTATTTGTTGTATACACAAATATGTGTTTGTGTGTGTATTCCATTTGTTGTTTGCGCTCATGGGACTCATCATGTCATAATTAGTTCTGTTCTGACAAAGCGTGATTGGGGCGCCGAATGATTCGACAGCACAACACACACACTCCGACTCATTTCTCAAACAACACTCAGAAGCATGAAGCAGCTCACAGCACTCAGTATGTTTCCAGTCATCTGTTGTTGTGCTCCAGGCCTCATTTATAAAAGCATAAAGTGCTTCAGGGTAGGTTTGGATAATCTGGTGTGAGGCCCAGATAATAATGGACAAATAAACCCTTGTTCCCATCCGAGCACCCCCCCCCCAAAAAAAAAAAAAAAAAAACCCACTGAGCTTTGTGTCCTCAATCTTTCATCTACTGCATCTCCCTGTTTTGTTGATGCTGCATGATTGATTTGAACGTAGAAACTCCAGCTGACAGCTGACCGGCGGATGAACTCATCACCAGGTTGGGGTCAAAGGTGGCATTATCTTGGCACAGCGACATCTGTGTGGTGACCCAGTTTGAGTCCTCTGAGCGCTGTTCTTTTCAGTCGGATGACGCGGCAGTGACAGTGTAGTATCTCACAGCGTGTGCTTCTGACGTCCTGAGCTCACCCCAAGGATCGGGGCCAATTAAGGAATTTTTTAATGGCTTAATATGAGCCGCATGAAGCTCAATCAATTTGCTTTTTTGTTGTTTATTGTTATAGCCCTTTCTGCTCAGGGTCGGGGAACAATTGGGATATTGAATGCAATTTAAATTGTCATTATGTCCATGAATGGAAAGTGACTGGTTGTATTTGTGAGCTACATGGTATTAAATTTTTACCAAGCAGAATAACAGTCCTTTCTTTTTGTCTGCAGGAAAATAATCAGATGAAATGCTGATCGCCTCTGGTGAACTTGCTGTAAATTATCTATAGAATAAATGGTCGGTTTAGCTTATATAAGATATTGTATGATTGGGATTCTTAAATAATCCTGACAGTTAACAGTTGTGTTAATCAGTAACACTTGAATAGATAACGGCTGGCAGTAATAAAGAAAAACTGCTGATAAGTCAAACCTGACAATTCAAAAGTATTAGGAGCATTTTCATGCAACTGTTTTTATGTGTATTGTCATCTGAGTTTTGTAAAAACAAAATGCACCAAAGTAAAATGGAAACAGACTTTTTGTCATTGATTTGCAGCAAACAAAAATATTAAATCTGTCCGATTGTTCCATGAGTGTAAAGTTGATACATGAAACATAAATGTCATATTTCCCTCATATTTTCTACATTTTTTCCATCATTTAACAATTGTCTGAAAATTCAGTAATATGCTCTACTGCATTTGATTAGAAATTTAACTACGGGCATGAAGAATAACTCATTAATTATTTTTCTGACCACCTGGGGGCAGCACAACAACCTGTAAACACAACATTGGCAAATTATCTCCCTATGAAATCGCTATGGCTAACATGTTAGCAGACACAGAAAAACAATAATAATTTCAAGCCCTGTCTCTGGCCACATGATGAATGTTAGTCTGATATTTACCTTCATTTTTGGTTCAGTTTTGATCTCCGCTGTCTCTATTCCGCAGCTCTTAAGCTTCACCAGCTGGTCGCTAACTTTGGCTGTCTGCTGTTTGGTGCTGAACAGATTGTGTACAATGGGTTTATCAGAGTTTTTTTTTTTTTTTTTGAAAACAGCTGTGGCTGAGAATACAGAGGTCGTCAGGGACGTTAAACGTCATCACAGTGAACATGAAAACCGATGGCCTCGCCACTCCACCTTTACAGTCTCGTTGTGTTTATATTCCTGCTTTTGCAAACTATTGTTAACTTTGTAAGAGGAAAGGAAAATCACAAGTTCAAGTTTAGTAGTGGTGACGTTGAAGTCATGTGACCAAGGTGTTTGTTTATAGCCCAACATTAGCTTTTTACTTCTGGCGATTGTCTTTAGGCCTTAAAGATCATAATAGTGTTTTCATTTGTGACGATTATCCTGCTGAACAAAACCTGTAGGCCTAAGTATCATAAACTTTTGGTTGTCGCTTTTCTTTTAGCTGATGCATTAGCCAAATGGCTAACATTATCTCTGCGAACTTTGCTGCTGAAGATAAGAGCAGAGCTGCTAACATAATACTAACCCCTAAACTCTGACAGCATGCGGGACAAAATACTACACAGTGGATTCATTTGTCATGAACAAGGCTATTTTTTATTGTAACCTGTAACTCTACAAACTGATTCGGCTAATGAAACGGTCTTAGAGCACCGAACACCCGACTCCAGCATGTGGACGATACCAAGAATGACAGGCTGACAGGTTTGCTAAGCTATGATTGGACAGCCGCTGTTTGGGTCAGTCAGTCAGTTCACTAAATGTAGTTGAAATAGTTCAAACCAGGGGTCTCCAACAGGGGGCTCGCGAGCTACCAGTCGCTCCTCCCTGTTTTAAAGTAGCTCGCCCCAAAGGTTCTGAGACGGTTTTGATATGATATGTGAATAAATGTAACCAGTAATATAAGACTGGAGGAGCGCTCGGAGTGAAGAGGGTTGGAGACCCCTGATTCCCACCATTGACATGATTTGAACTGTTTGATGGTTGCGTTGGTGAGTTGGTTTGCGTCGGTCTGACGTGTTGCAGTGTCACTGCTGGAATGTGGGACAAAACTGTGTGTGTAGATGTGGCAGAATAGCAGAGCTAATAAGTGTCTGCCCAGAAGACTGGGTATATATAGACTTGCTAAGTGGGTCAGTGGCCTCACGAAAAGACAGACAAACGCTTCACTGCATGTAATATGTTGCTGAATAGGATTTTTCAGGAGAGTGGGGGGATCAAAGAGAGCTGACATAACAGGAGGTAGAGACGTGGACGTGACCAGAGCAGTTTGAGTGGCTGGGAAAGTTTGGGCGGGGAAAAGGAATGGCTTTTGTCTTCCATGTTAACTGCTGAGCAAATATTGCCAAAGATATTCATGATCCAAGTTCACTATACCCACATATTCAAAATGTGTAGCTGCTCAGTGTCTAACAGAAGAACGAAGAGGAAGAGTGGTGGAGTGACGGCATTTAAATGAGAAGCTGCTGATTGGGCCTCTGCTGAAGATTTTGTTGAGGGATTAGTCGGCGTAAGGCAGCTAATCAGTGCATTGCATTAATGACAGCAGTGCTATCAGTGCAGTGTTAGAGTACATTTTAATGAATAGGTAATGAGACTAATGACTGTGACTTTTCCTCTTTGCCCCCAGCACATTTTTTTCAAAATGATAATTGGAACTGCAAGTGGCACGTCTGAGTACGGGAATACCATATAATCTTCAGTCCAATTTTAATGCAATATGTTGTTATGACAACAGTTTTTCAACTCTGAATAAATGCGAACCGTGTGGCAGATGGTTCTGCTGGCAATTTTCATTCTGTTAGAGACGCTTTGAATAAAACTGAATGAGTCCAAAGGTTAGCCGCCTCCATTTCAGTCTCTCCAGTGACAGATGGTTTGCTTGTGGTTGATGACATGTCTGGAGTGGAACTTGAGGGGAAAGTACGGTGGCCCTGAGAGCTCAACTTAAGAAAACACATGCAGCTAGACAAAACACGAACAACGTCAGAAAACATGTTCATTAATGTGACAACACGTGTGCTGCAAATACTCGCAACACAACCCAATACAGTAAGGCATTTTGTGTCTGTGTGAGTGTGGCATCACGGTGTATCCTGTGTTGTTTCATGTTGTATTTGTCGAAACGTCACTCACACTGTACCAATTTGGTGCTGCCACAATTTTCTACCAAAGTTAAGTACCAACAACCAAGTTTTGGTTGTTTTACATCAGTGGTGTCTGTACTTTGTGTTCAGAAATCAGTTGGAAAAAGCTCCATGCACATTCAACCTCATAAATAAATAATAGTCCAAACGAATACTCCCCATGAACGAAGCAAAAAGTGCGATTGGTTGTAACAGTTAGTAAACAGAAGAGGATTGTGGGTGAAGAGTAGCGAACAAGTGTCAGAAAGAAGCATCAAAGCGGAGGAAAGATGAATCACAACTTCCAGTCAGGACTTTCAGAATAAAATCAAGAGAGAGGATGCAGAGATTTGATAGTTGGGCCTTTAACCTTGAGTTGAAGTGACCGGCTTTGTGTCTAGGCAACCAGACGCACAACTAATCATGTGATCACACATTCCCATCACAGTGTACAGGACTGTTGCGACTCTGTTGTGACATTTAGCCAGATATCATCATGATACTCTTTGACTAAAGGTTTTTGTGTGCATTGCAATAAGGAATCCTGACACATCAGGCAAAAACACAAACTGAATTACTCAAATTAAATTGATATGTTGTCCTGTCCCAGCTGGAGGTCCTGTGTTTTTATTCAGGTGTGTGTTGGGAAACTGAACTATACCCAGGCAGGAATAGTACGGGAACCACTGTGAAAGTGTTTATTTAAGTACATGCTCGCTATATACGTGTATGTGTCTCTCAGTGTGTCTTCACACTAGCGCCTCACACGGCCTCGGCCACTACACTTTAAAGCAATTTAAAGCATTCACCTCAGTGGTGAAAAATGGGACGCCCTCTCTCCGCTATTAGCTTCGCTGTCTCATGAAAAGGACGGGCTAGAGTGGAATTGAAATGTCTCACCCAGCCTTGATCAAAACGATAGCGAGCACTCGAGGATCACTGCCGCACTACATCAGGCACATTACTTTAAGGCATTTATCTTCATTTCATGTGACAAACGTAAATTGCTTCATCTAAAGAGCTTGAGTCAGATTTAGTCCAAAATAACACGCGCATGTTGGGTGCTGCTGAGTGAGGTTTCGTGGTAATTCAAAAGCATTTTTGCATTTAACAATGAGTCATTGACAACATCAAAAAACTCATAAAGGGGACATTTTCCTGCACGCGTTAAATGGTATTCATAAGTGATCTCTTTTTCCTCCACATTTTTCTTTTGATAACTTCCTTCCCCTCATCTTTCTCCCTGCTGTCGTCCCTCTTCCCTCCGTCTTTCTTCGTTTCATCTCCCCATCCCTTAAGCAATCCTCTGTTCCTCCTTCATCACTCTTTATCCACATCCTCTCTGGCTCGGAAAGCTGTGTAGGATTTGTGTGTTTGCGTAGGTTGATGTATGGAAGAGTGTGTGTGTGTGTGTGTGTGTGTGTGTGTTGCACAAATGCGGGAGTTGTTCTGCCTCTGAGTGCCTGAAAAACAGATAGTGGTACTTTTTTTTCCTGTTATTTTGGCAGATGGCACAGTGTTCAGTTTTCATGACTTTTATATGGTTGCTATGCAACCATTGGAAGACAGCTTTTTCACACCTCCACCCTCTGCTCTTCCTCCCTATCCTCTCCTGCTTCCTTCTTATTCTTCATTCCTTCTCAGCTTCTTCCTCCTCCCCTGCTCAACTTTCTCCATCCTCTTTTTTTCTACAAATAAAGAGGTCCATACTTCTGTCTCTTCTCATCTGTCTACCATGCCCCCACCCCCTGCCTTCCTCTCTGTCCTGGTCTTGGCTCAGCTGCTGGCAAAGCGTACGGCATCCAAGGTCACCCATGCTGTGCTCTCACTCTGACAAGTGTGCTGGTGTGTGTGTGTGTGTGTGTGTGTAATAGTTGGGAGAATGTCCCCACCCATAAACAAGCAGTAGTGTGTGCATGTGTGTCTACCTATGGCTGTCTACCGTTGTGTGTGTGTGTGTGTGTGTGTGTGTGTGTGTGTGTGTGTGTGTGTGTGTGTGTGTGTGTTGTTTTGCTTGCAAATTCCTTCATGCTCTTTGCTGCACGTTTGTGTGTCTGTGTCCTCATACATGGCATGTCTCTGGGTGTCCTTTTGTGGCCTGCTTGCGTAACCGTCCCCTGAGGTCACACTTTGTAGTCACTGATATAGGAGGTGATACAGGAGGTCTGTCTGTCTCCGGCCACTTCACCCAGCTCACACTGGCCCTCAAGTGTCATATACACATACTGGACAGGTTTCACAGTGAACAACAATGAATGCAATCCACTGAAGTCACATTCTGTCACAGAAAAACATGCAGATGGATGAATCGGCTAACTGACCACTGACAACATCTTCCTTTTATAAGACTTATTGAATAGAATATTTTCTATAGAGTCTTAAGAGCGAATATTCATGAAAAAACATGAGAACTTTTAGAAAATATGAAATGTAGAAAATAATTTAAAATCCTCCTCTGCCTGGTAATGAATACAATATAAACATAACCTTATAAACTATGGTTGCAGCGTCGTAATAGATTTTATCAGCTGCATCAGGCCCATTCAAACAGTATGTAATACTATTTATACTGCGACTAGACTGAATACATGATGGTTTTTATGTGCTGAGAGACGTGTATCCATATTGTGGAGTATGTTCAGCCAATCAACATTTTAATTCAATCAATATTCAATGTCACTCCATTGCTTTCCGTCTTGCATTAGTCCAGAGTTGTAACTAAACCTTGACTGAGGGACGAGTTAAGAAGTTACTACATTAATGGAAAAATTAGTCAAAAATCGCCTTGACATTTGCAAAGACATGAACTGATCGGCGATCGTTCTGATGATCATCGATCACCGTTATCATCGTCCATCGGCACAACCCTACTCTGTTACTGAAGAGTCGAGTTCTTATTCTCTGGGCAGCATCTTTCACTTCACACAGAGTCATCTGCAGCTTTAAGGTGGTCTTACACCAGCCACAGACATTTCTTATGAATCCACTGATCAATAAAACATAACTTTATGATTAATAATAAGTTTGTTTTTTTTTCCACTTCCTATATATTTTTTCCTCAATTTGCGTCATTTTTTTCTACAGCAGGACGTTTAGACAACAGAGATGACAGAGTCACACTGCTGTCACTTTCTGTCCATTTAACTTCACTCAGTGTCTGTTCTTCTGTCTTGTTGTCCTTTCTGTTTCTGACAGGTGATCATTATCATCAGGGTAGCATTTTATTTTTTTTTGTCTTTCTCTCCGACAGACTTACTTACTAATGAGTCTTGAGGAGCAAAGATCTAAGGTCTTTTTCTCAGTCAGTCTCAGTATAAAATTTTATAGGGATGGTTTAATTATTCTGAGAATTTGCATATTGTTTTTTTTTTTTCTCTTAACCCCCTAAAGGCGTTCTTGTCCCTGTTGCGTGATGACAAATGGTGTCAAACCTGTCCTCGTAATTTAACGCCACTCACCTGTTGTCTTTCATGACTCGCAGTAAATGGAGTTCAACCTGTCCTGATAATTTGCGCGCTTCTTCTTCTGTCTTTTCTCTCTGTTGGAGAGATAGTGTCGACTTGTCTCGTGGTATGTACCGCACAGTACTGTTTATATCTACATCAGTGCATTTGAAAGCACATTGATAAGTTGAAAGTTAAAGCTGGGTTAGATAATGTTTTTGTTTTCTTTAAATTCGCTTTAACATCCCATAGTAATGAATAACTTAAAAGTTCCTTCCTCTGTGACAGACATGGGGCTGTAAAAAGTCTTTTCAGTCATTGCATTCAGACCTAACACCAGCTTGCCTGCCAGTACTCTGGCCTTGCTCACTCTTGTGTTTTGGAGTCTAGGTGATCATTAAAGCGTAAGTTTAGTCGGACAAGCGGCAGTTGGGCTTAAAAAGGAAGAAGAAGAAGAAGTTGCAAAGGAATGGCAGAGAGAGTACAGGCAGTTACTGCCCAAGGCTTTGACTTTGGGGGCAGCTTTCGCTCAGAAAAGGAGAGCAACAACCGAAAAGACATTTCACAGTGCAAGAAGGCAATTGCTTTTCAATGATGGCGCCAACTGAGGGAACAGAAGGGCCTTAAAAAAGTGATGCATTCGTGGCTGTATTTCTGATGGAGGGCTATACTCTTGTGTCGACTCCAGCAGTTTTGGAGGAGTGGCTTTCAAGGGATACCTGAAGGGAGGGGGTTGGAGTTTCAAAATTTGACTAACTCATGCTAGTATCTCCAGGATTACCTACCCCAGCTTTAACTTCCCATTAATATTTCATCATTTAACCAAGGCCACTGTAATACGGGTAAAAACTGACTGCTAGAGGTCACCTAACAATAAAACATAACTATGGTTCCTAGGTTTGCACAAACAACCTTTGGGGCTCGGGTAACCGTTTGCCTACACATTCGCTGTAACATCTGTATAAGGTGATGCTATGTTAATGTTCTGTTTTCAGCTTGCTCCGATGCCTCCAAGTGGCCAGAAAATTCATTTGCCTTTTTAAAGCAACAAAATATTAGCATATCAAGTTAGCGTTAAAAAACAGATAACCCGAAGAGCTGTTAACAAGCAGCAAACTTGTTTTGTGTGTAACTACAAAACTGTGGTGCTGAGGGTTTTGCCCAGTGTTGAGCTACTTTCACAACACCAAATAAATGCTAATGTTGCTCCGTGTGTTGCTGGATGTGTACTGCTAGCTAATAACGTCATACCATAGCTAACCATATCAAATTTAGAAGACTATCATTGGTCAGTGTCATGTTTTCAGTTTCTGCTTCAGCTTCCAAGTGGCAAAAAAAAACTATTCAATTAATAAAGCTTTGAAGGTTTTTGATTATTTGAAGGTTGTAGCTTTGAATAAATTGAAAACATTAATACCAGTTATCAGAGTTAATTGTATTTGTCATGCCTTGTCGTTGCGTCAGCCCATGAGACATTTCCACATAACTGGCTGTAATTTGACTGTGTAGATCAGGTGAACGTGCCTGTTTCAAGAAAACTAGTCTGCTGTGGAGGGGAGGCAGTGGAGCATGAAAAACCAATGGAAAATAGGGGCACACACACACACACACACACACACACACACACACACACACACACACACACACACACACACACACACACACACACACACTGGATAATATTTTCAGTGATTTCCAGCCTTTCTGGAGATGTTTTCATTAAGAAAGCAAGATATTTTACATTTGTGAGCTCTTTCATTTTGTGGTAAAGTTTTTGAGCATTAAATCAGTTTCACAGGGGGCATCTGTCTGTGAATTAATGAAATTGTTAGATCTTCATTAAAGCTCCTGTATTTGTACCAGATAGATCCTTCATTTGCATGACACTACTGTAAAATTCAAAATTATGATTGTTTCTCCAGCTGAACTCATTACTCGTCATCCTGGCTGGACTGATAATCAGACACGCTGCTCTGTTTCCACACTGTCCTATAGATCATCTTTCTGTTCTCATCATTAAGCCTTACTCAGCTTCTTCACATCAGTGCACTCAGACCCTGTACTCTGTTAGCTCGGGCTGCTCATGTGTCATAACAAACATACCGATTTCCCTCTTTTCATTCAAATTGCATGTATTTTCATATAGTTTATGAACCGCACCGAGTGTGTCCTAATGAACCACACAGTGGGAGATGAACTCCACACTTGACAGGCTTGACATGACTGGAATATTAAAACATATATAATGGATATCTTCACATTAGACTTGAGCTAGATTCTGATGCATTCGTGATTTATCATTTCCAGCGTTGTGAAGACCTTTTTTTCTTTTCTTTTTGATATATGTGACTGTAAGGATGTGACAGAGTGCATGTGGTAGCCATTTTCTTCTAAGACCCCGGTGACCCCTACTCCTTCCACCTTAGACCTATTCTACAGCAGCACCCACTGACATTTTCCTAAAAATTGTGCAACTCAGATTTCGTCCAAGATACCAAGTCACTGAATTGCTGGTCTGACCTGAAGAAGTAGCGCTGCTCAGACGGCATGTTATAACCTCTTTAAATGTAAATGCAAACCTTAACATCACTAATCACAGTGGTTCTCAAACTTTTTCTGTCCTTTTGGAAGCCAAAAATCGACTTTTTATTTTTTTTAAGGTTTCTATTGTGGAAATTTGCGGCAAAACGAGTTAAATTGTACATTATTTTATTGAGCTATAAATATTAAGACCATGAACTGTTTCCTTTTAGTTTTACACACGTTTCTGTTGTGCAAAAAAGAAATGTTAAACCTTTTTCAACCTGCTGCAGCTTTTATAAAGTGGATGTTCTTTTCACAATAAAACGGTTTTCTATGCAAAATATCCCACGGCTAATTTGCATAATTTGTGGTGTAAAGTGTTTTAGTGTCTCAGCTTTGCTTGATGAGGTTCATCCCTTTTTTTTCCAATTTATTAGCATTTAGTTTATGGGGCTATTATCTCCTCATAAATAACTCATCATTTCCCTAATATTTCCTGGGAAGAGCTACAGTATTTAATTAGGTGCTAATTCTATGGAAAACAGTTGATGTTCTGTGACCGTAATTTTGTTGCATCAATAATAGAAAATAATAAAAAGAAAGAACTGCTCCATTAAAACCCATGAAAATATTTATTCATGATTTGTTTAATGTTGTAAACTTCATTGTTTATATAGTATATTCTTAATTGTATATTTGCCCATTGCAAATTAAACATGTATAGTGCATGTTCAGATAACCTGCTGTGGACTGGCTCAGAGAATCTAGGGTAAAGGGCATTAATTTTTTTGAAATGAACCAATTGAACAAGGTGTGTATTTTACCTACTATATAGTTAGTGCAAATAAATTTACTTTACATGCCTTTTTTACTGTCTGAATGACACCTGCAAATCCAAAAGACAAATTCCTCTGCTGCCATTTTCACACTGCTCTTTCAAGCTAGCAAACACGGCAATGCCTCTGGGGTATGACATCCATAGATATACTATATACTATATAATATATATATTGTATTGTGTGTATATATATGTGTGTGTGTGTGTGTATATATATATATATATATATATATATATATATATATATATGTTATTATTTTTTATTTTTTTTAACGTATCATACCACATCGTTACTGGATCTATTTTCTATTGTAGTTCAACAATGAGATAGTAACGTTGTGTATCATTAAAAATGATTATAGGGACTGTTTGATTCACTTTGAAATTTTTTTTTCTTTTTTTTCTTTTTTTTTTTTTTTGCAGTCTTTGTCAGCTCCGTCTGTGCTCCCTGATTTAATACCCTTCAAATAAAGTGGAACAAGCTTTCAATGGTGGGAGTGCTCGAGTCACATGTGAATACTGTCAGAGAAATATTCATTACTCACCCACACCATGAACCACCACACCCAGCCCAACATGAAAGCTGAGCGGGGACGTTATCAGCCTATTGCAGCGGCTTAAACAGGCTCCGCCAGTTCCATAGGATCACACGCCCTTGTTTCATTATCTTGCCCTATGGTTTCATATGGACTGTATACCTACTTGCTCCTCTGCCAACAAGCACAGGATCCAAGTTTTACAGCCCAGCTAATTACCACATAAAGTAAAGAACAAAAAGTAAGAACAAGGACAGAGATGTTCAGTTATTAACATGATTATGCTCTTGTTTGTTTTAGCATGTTGGAGTAAAAGTGTCTCTTGTTGAAGTAAAACATTGTATTAAGCTTTATTTGGTCTGATTGGTGCAGAGTTGTGTTGCATCTTCCTCACTGCCTGGGAAGAGAGAAGCCCCCCCCCCCCCCCCCCCCCCCCCCCCCCCTCAGAGACACACACACACACACACACACACACACACACACACACACACCAGCAGTTGTTACCAACAGTTGTCCCAGCAGAGTGTGTGTAGGTGGGGTGGTGGGTGTTTTCTAGGCTCCATCCACATCCAAAAATGTAGAAGGGTCATGACAAATAGCCTCAGTTACAAATACATTATGACCTCATTCCTACCTGCTGCCAAAAATACTGGAACAGAGCAGCAGAGCAGAGCCTCAGCCAAGTCACTCTGCTCACCACACACACACACACACTCACACACACAAACACACACACACTCACTCACACGCACATGCACCCCGTTCCAGGTCAGTGTGCCAGTCTCTTGGTAGCAGAAGAAAAGTCAACAGGTTCACAGACAATAAGAACAACACTTATTGTTTCTGGATGACTGGAGGATAACTTCCCTTCCCTAGGTTTCCTAGCTCACCTCTCAGGTCAAAGGTCACAGTTAAGATACAGAATAATGAGGGGCAGTCAGCCCACTTAATTGACAACCAACCCTAAAAATCTCACACTCCTCAGTCCAAAAATCATCAGTATAAATACAGATTTTTGGAAATATTCCTTTGGTTGTGATCAGAAGAATGAGTTTCAATTTTTGATTTTTGATCCTTTTCATTCACAGACAAATCTTTGTCTCTTTGTCTAATCTTATTTTTTTTTTAATCATAGGCCTGGACTGTCTTAGTGTCAAAACCCCTTTTAAAAAAACGGTTGTCTACCCTGTCGAGCCTATTTTCTCTCATTAAACATAATTTTAAAAAACAGTCTATGGTTAGGGCTGTAACTAACAATTATTTTTATTGTAAGTGAAAAATGTGGCATCTTTTTCTTGTTCAATGTTGTTAAGATTAAGTCATTATCAGTTGTTGATAAATTTGTTGATGACTAAAATACAGTCCAAGTTGGGGTGGGCAGTTTGGCATCATAACATCATGTACATTTATCTACATCAAATATTTTGCCATAGTTTTTGTACTACAGTATTACATGTGGTAACTATGTGGTAACCATGTGTTCCATTTCATAGTCTACAGCCATGCTAGCAGCTCTTTGGGGCTATTTTGCCACAGAGGTGCTTTAAGGTGTTAAGCGCTAATGTCAGCATCGTAGACTGTAAGTAAAGATGGATGTAGCCTCCGTGACGTCTCCCATAGGTTTCTGAAGAGGGGTTTTGAAGCTCAGAGTGAGCTGCCCTCACTCCGCCGACAGCTACACTTTCTGAAAGAAAATATCTGTATCGGATTTAATTTCCAATCTTTACCCCGAGTTCACTGTTGTGTTTTTGTCATTGGACAACAGTGGAGCTCCGTCAGGATTTAGACACACACACACACACACACACACACACACACACACACACACACAATGCTTGTTAGTACAATCCAGTAATTGGTTTTGCTATTTCCACGAAACCGTGTTGACAGTTGGAAAAAGTATTGAAACTTATCAGCCTGAATGTCTTAAAGGAGACCGAGAGGAATTATTTGACGTGCTATAAAGGCCCTGAATTCACGTCCTGGATCTGGATACGGTCCACGTCTCTAAGACAACTGAGCCACCAGGTTGCCCCCCCACCCCCCTTTTTTCATAATTTGTTTTTCATCTCGTCTTCCTTTTCCTCGCTTTCCGACAGCCAAATGGTTGTTAATTTCGTGACGGCTGGTCTTTTGCTCTGCAGCCAATTTGGCAGCCAACCAGCCATCAACTCATGGTTTCTTTTACGTCCTGACACTCATACCATATTTCTGGTACACTAGTGATAACAAGCCTGTACAGTAAATCTGTCACTGTAACTGATGGGGGAGGGAAGTCATTTTCCCTCCCGGTTACAGAATGATGCATATTGTATGAAATAGCTCTTTCCTCCCGTCCCTCTCTCTCTGTCTCTCGTTCTGTCTTCTTTCATGAGATTAATCTTGATGTCTCTTTTATTTGTTGTTTCCTGCTGTTGCTTAATTAGACCCGCTGCTGAGGTCTCCCTCGTTTCCCTGAGAGACGTCTGTGTTTTAGGAGGAAGAGACCAGAAGTGTGTTTGTTGTTGTCTGCCACAAAACAGAAGTGAAGGGAGGGAAAGAGGACAGATGGGCATTTGTGCTAACCTCGACTTATCACAATACAGTTACCACGGTAACATACTGTACAGGACTCAAGGTGTGTTGAGGTTTTGAACAGGCTTTTGTTACTGTTTGTGTGTCTGTGTATGTGGGTGGCAGTGCCAGGGGCCGGAGGTGGTACAACCCCCCTCTGTGAATTTGATTGGCCGCCCCTTGTGCCCTCCCAACCAGAGTCAAAAGGTGCAGGTGAGTTGCCCCTTTAGTGTCATGGATGTGTTATTGCACCAGATCAGAGGCCCCTGAACCAAAGTCTCTGTGTAAAATGCTGTTTCTTGTTGGAAAGTCAAATCACATGAAGCACAAAAACTACAAAGGGAAACAAAACGACCACAAAGGTCCGTTGTCTCTTAATCCATCCATGGCTGTGGGGTGTGTGGACTAGCAAATAGAAGCTTTTTTGTTGATGTATATATCATGTTTATATATAATGTGTGTGTGTGTGTGTGTGTGGTTGTGTATATATAACTATATATATATATATATGTTATATATATATATATATATATTATAATATATGAACTTAACTGGGTGTTAACTCAACCTCAATTTAATTGAATACATGAGTTTTGTTTGAGTGTGTGAGAGCGGGTTTGTGAGCGTAGGAGTTTGTGTATCTGTCCGTACTTTTCACTATTAATGTCGACGAGTAGCACCATAACAGTGTGAGGAGTGCTTGAGGCTCAGTTAGGACAGGCCTTGACTCACATGGTTGTTTTGGTTGTCACCACTTACAGGATAATGGAACCTCCACCTGTGCGTGCATGCGTGCATCTTCAGCATGAGCCTAACTTGTTTGCCTTTATGAAAGACAGTCACACAAAGAGAATTATGTGCGTCTGTCAGAAACCCAACCCAAGAGCAGCTTGCACAGATGGAGGAAGATTAACAGGGAATGTGTGTGTGTGTGTGTGTGTGTGTGTGTGTGTGTGTGTGTGTGTGTGTGTGTGTGTGTGTGTGTGTGTGTGTGTCTGTACATTGTGTGCATTCAAATGTGGGTTGCCAACAATAGATTTTCCACCCAGTAACTGCTTTGCATACTGAAACAGCACTGTAGCTTTTCTGATTGCAGGATGAACTTTATGTGCTTGTTTATTTACCATTGTGACATTTGCAGGATCAGAGCAGAGTTGCACACTGTTGCTTTATTTTTTGCTCCTGTGCATGAATCACTTTTCTTGTGCAACATGCCTTTGACAACATGTACATGCCATAAAAGAAATCCTCCTATAGTGTGCATATCATTTGCAGACAGTCACAGAGACATGACGGTTTAACATACTGTATGTGCTGAAGTGTTTCTGTACTTTGCCACTCCTACTGTACTTTAATGCTGCACATGTAAGTGTTCGACCAAATTACACGGGTTAAGAACAAAGTCCGACTCCGTCATGATTTTAGAATATGAGAAGGATCTGATTTCTTTTCATGCTTCTTTAGGTCCCAATAAATGACGGACAATGCAGACTTTTCAAATCACCTAATGTTTTATCTTCTGCACTGGTTTTTGTGAGAGTTATTTTTATTCCAAAATAACAAGCTTATGATGCCTTTATCCTGCTATCTGTCACTCTTTTTAAGTGCCAGCGCGTACTGCTGCCCCTTTGATATCAAACAGATGCCGATAAACTGTTTATGTTCTTTTTTTACAAGCTTTCATCTATTCATTTTCTGTCACTTATCCCGTTCACAGTGGAAACAAAGTTTCCCAGATGCCCCTTTCCCCTACTACATGTTCTTGTTCCTCCCAGGGGAACCTGAGGCATTCCTGGTCAGCTGGGATATATAATCCCTTGTGTGTGTCGAGCTCTGCCTCGGGGTCTCCTCCCAGTTAGAATACCTTCTCATCCAGGAGGTGTCCGAATCGCCTCCTTCAAAGTGCAGGAGGAGGTAGTCTCTGCACCTTCAGGATGTCTGAGCACATCAACCTGTCAGTCAGACCGACCTCGACCCTTCATGAAAAAAACTCATTCCCCTCATTCATTTGAATGGAGCCAGTCTGTCGGTACAGCGGGGATGCAAATGGGGATCTGGCAAAAAAACAGGCTCAACTTTTGCTGCAATGCAATTTAACATCATCCTGTAACTAAACCTCTAGATACTTGAATATATCACTGGGGTAGCAACTCCTCTTCATATTAGTCTTGTTTATGGTCACGTGCACTGAAAGTCTGTGTTGTCCATCTATTTTGTTGGAGGACTCTTTGAATCATGAGGTCACTGAACTGAACGCTCCTACGGGGGGGGGGGGGTCTTACGAGTATTTTCCCTTGGAGTCGAAAAAACCATATTGTGCTGTGGTCATATTCTAACCTGCTGTTGTTTTGGTTTTTTCCACAGGTGGAGCCCCTGAAGAAACCTACCTGTACATGTTGAGAGGCAGAGCCGAGCATCGACTATTTCCGATGGACACCATCAAACCCGGAGCATTCTTCTTTTTCAAAAGACGTAAGACAGAAAAAGATTGATAGAGCACAGTTTGACCTCCCGCCGTCCTCTCCTCGTCCTCTGACCCAGTCAGAGAGAACCTCTTCAGCTGTCTACCTCCCAGAGAAATAGAAAAGGAAAAAAAAAAAAAAAAAGCAATTTTATTATTTGTTATCAGTTCCTCTTTTTTCTTCTCTTCGTGCAACATTTCTCCATTTACCTCAGGGATTTTCTCCCACTGCCTACCTCCTCCACCGAAACAGCCAACCCAGCGACCGGACCACAGCAGCAAAAACACACCTGTGACCTCTCACTGCTGTTAACGTGACAACCTGTATTGCCTCTCAAGCTCTCCCCACTGTAACAGTGATGACCAGCAATGACCTTGGACCTCCTACCACCTGCCAGCTCAGACCTGCTCACTGCCTGAATCGTACTGATCCACACTTGTAGCCTGAACCTCGGGCTAAGTTATTACCGGAAAGGAAAAGGGTCATATTGCCAGAAAAGCAGCTACACACTCACAATAGCCTCACTCATCTGGCAGCCATATACCTCAACACACACAGCTTCTAGACACTCAAGTCAGTTACAGCATTCACTGTCCTGGTGCTCAGTCTACCCAGCAGGTAACGTGCTTACTAGCCTGGTGCTTCACTCTACCCGACTCACTGCGGCAACTTCCATTTGCCTTAGAGGCAGGCGTATAGCAACAGTAGCCAAGGAGGCCTCCAGAGAAGTAGAGAGACAGACTCGGGAGTACGGCTTGGCAGGCAACTTCACTTCATTTGCTCCACAGCAACGTCACATCACACATGAGCCTCGTGATCTAAGCAGTAGCATAAATCGGCAATTGCCCACGAAGCCTTTGGGGATCCCAGAAGAGACTCAGAAATTTCTCACCCCCCCACATCCCCCCCCCACTTCCCTCCCTCCCGCCTTGAGCTTCCCCTTCATCCTGTGAAGCCTCAGGAGAAGTAAAGCTACCCACGGAGCAGGAGAAGTTCTTGGGACCCTCATCAGCTTCAGAAGAGGCAAAGAATAAAAAAAACTTGCTGGCAGATTGAACTACAAACCGAGGAAAAAGACAAAAGCGTAAACACTGAAGATCTATACTTTGTGACAGCGGAGAGAAAAGGAGGGAAACGAGCATTACGAGTAAAGAGAAGAATGCAGTGGTGAGTTGTGTTTTCTTATTTCCTCTGCTTGTTTATCAGCATGCTTTCCTCTCAGTCTTCTCCTCAGTAGCAGGAGGCTCTGAAGACTAAGGTGTAAAGAATATATCAGTGATGTGGTGGGGATGAGTAAGATCCACTTGCCATTTTATATCAACCACAAAAGAAAAATACTTTTAGTTTTCTTTTCTTTTTTTTTAATTTCTTTGTGTCACTAACTGACATTTAACTGGCATTTCTGCCTTATTAGATTATAGAGTGGAGACAGACAGGGTATTAAGAGAGAGGCAAGGAGCACTGTGCAGTAAAGGTCATTAACTGAATGTAAACTCTCCTGCAACGTACATGTGAGCAAAGAAACCTCAAGCAGAAATACAGAATGGAGCTCAAACAACAGGCCTTGGGGAAGTTAGCAGCTTAAAGCAAACCCTGACTGAGTGATATATGAACATAGCAATCAATATTTATCTTGCTGAGAGAGGAAGAATGACCTCTGGGAAGTGGAAGAGGGATTAAGCCTATTTGTCCATTTTACAAACAAACAAACAAACAAACAAACAAACAAACAAAAAAACCATCTCAATGGGGCACGGCTGAGAGTGGGGACTGCTTTGTTGTGACATCACAAAGTTACAGAAGTCCTGACAGCTCGTTTTAAGGATCAGTGTCTGAATACAGGCTGTGTGCATTTCTCTGTGGTATCTCTGTGTCTTTGATACTTTCGCAGTATTAATATAGAACCTAGACCTGCTTTATAATTAAATAAGACATGGACATCTACCTTTATACAATATGGGACCTTTAATGCTTCATTTGATGCATATTAATAGTTGTCAACGTTTGGCTTGACAACTCTACTAAATAAAGTCATAGCCCACATTTATGGTCACTTACCTTGAGGATTTTATTCCTCAGAAGTATTTCAAAATGATGTGCAATTAGTTTTTTTTTATTTTATTCCTGACATTTTTTACTATCTTATATCAAAATAAGGGTCAAGTCAAGCAAAAGAAAAAATCCCATCAACAAACTCAAATTGCAACCTGTAATATCCTTATTAACTGACATATATCTTAACAATGAATCCACAAGGTTAGTCAGTGTATCAGAGATTGTCCACAAACTAAAATGAGGACAAAGTAACGTTCAAGGCAGCTCAGTAAGAGGCTTCAGAAGATAGTGGCTGCAAATGATTGAGTTGTTCATGACTCCATGATCTTCACAAAGGCTCAAGAGAGGAGAGACGAGTTGTAAAGAAGATGGAAATTGCAGCAGAAAGGTTTTTTGGTCTGTTGAGAGTAAAGTGGAACATTTTAGCTCAGACACTAAGTGGTATTTGTGTGTCAAGTCAAGCTCACAGTGCACATCAGCTAGTAAGCACCATGCATACTGTACCTAAAGTCTGATAGCAGCATCAAGCAGGGGCGAATACAGAGGACTCATGTTAAATTGATAACTGTAATACGGATATGCTCCTGCAGCAGTTGGTCTGCTGTAAAATGAAATCATGTGCAGCTGATGACGCGTTTCTTAGTGTTGTGCGACTTCTTTGTGGTTGTGTTCACATTCAGTGGACCGTAGTTGGAGTGGACAGTTAAAACGTAAACATTAACTTCAACTAGCAGCTAAATTACGCAACTCTTTTGCTATGAAATGATTTTAAAATGCTTCTGTGTTATTCATTTTTCAAGCGGTCAGGTGTACATAACACTGATCCACTGCTCTAAACATGAGCTGCTGACTGTGTGCTGTGTGGTTTTTCCTGTGCCAGCCATGTGTTGGCCAGAGAGTCAGTCGGCAGTTTAGATCAAAATCCCTAATCTATTGATGCCACTAAGCAGTTCCAATGTACTGTACGTGCCACCAAGATGCACAGCCGCACCCCCCCCTCCACATAGTGATGTATAGAACACAGCAGCCAATCAGATACGCAGCTCGTTAGTGACAGTAACATCTGCCACCAAGACACATCAAATATTGAAATGCAGATTTATAATGGATGACTGACATAGTTTTGGAGATTTTTTTTTTTTTTTTTTTTTTTTTCTTTTTTACTCAGTCGCTTCAGTGAAGTGTTTTGTTTGTTTGTTTGTTTGTTCGTTGTTGTTTTGTTTGAGGTTGTTTTGGGGCCAGGTTGAACCCTGAAGCCTGATGAAGACCTGATAAACACCTGCAATATCGACTGTAATTTCCAAGGAATTGAAAGCTTATGAAATGCCGTTGGTGTGGCAGTATGGGTGACGATGGCAGTTGGTGAGTCCATCACTTTGGTCCAGACTGAATAAATATCTGGGTAACCACGAGATGGGAGTACAGACATTCATGGTCTCCAGAGGACGAATCCTAATGACTTCGGTGACCTTTCCCTCTAGTGCTGACATTTGTGATTTATAGTAACGCATCTCAACAACTACTGGATGGACTGTCATGAACAGACATTAAGTCAATAAGGTAGACACATTCATGTTCCCCGTAGGACATACAGACCTTTCACATATAGAAAAACCACAGAGTATTCAGTCCTGAAAATTTGTTAAACGTGTGTGAAACCTGACTGTCATTGTAAGCATGTTCACATGCTGATGTTACCATGTGGCTCAAAGCACTGCTGTCTGCAGTCACAGTATTTTATGTGTGATTCAGCAGTATATAATATATATAATAGATGAGTCTGTGCCGTGGTTTCCATCATGGTTTTCTCAGCTGCTATTGTCATATTAAACCCTTTTAACTGTCGAGAGATGGACTTCACGTTGCGACAGCAATGGAAGGATCTTAAGGAAGAAATTAAATAGAATAGTCTACCTCCAATCATTAAATGAATCCCCTGTAAATCTGACTGGATAAATCTAAATCATGCACCAAAAAGACATTTCGAAAAGAAGATGTGAACATTTCAGCCGGTAGTCCAGTAGGAACATCAGGGCAACCCATGGAGGAGAAAAGAAGAAACATTTATCATAAGATGATTATTGCGATCCCTGCATGAAGGTAATGCACAGCGCTTCTGCATGATAATAACTCTATTCTTTGAAATCTGCTGATGCAGTTCGGGACTTTGGTAACTGTTCCCTTTCAGACAGTGAGACATAAATAACAAAGGAGAGATTACGAGAAACAAGAGAAAAACTAGAGATGGAAGGTAGAGCTTGGAAAAGAGAGAACATGATGAGAGAGACATCAGCTTCGTCCGAGCCGTCACCTCAGACACCCTCTATCCTCTCCCTCCGTCCCTGCCTCGGCGATGGAGTCGCACATGTGTTACCCTCCATCATTAACAGTCTCCCCACACCATAGAGCCATAACTTGCTCCCGCCTTCTGCTTTGTGTTGCCATGGCAACGCACTTACCTTCCTCTGCCACCTGTGGCTCAGATATGCGGTAAGGTATGTAATGCAGAGCCTGCGTCAGCTAATCAGATCACTGTCTTGTTTGTCTGCCAGTACAGGCTCAAGCACTCTGTGTGTGTGTGTGTGTGTGTGTGTGTGTGTGTGTGTGTGTGTGTGTGTGTGTGTGTGCGTGTGCGTGCGTGTATGTGTGCGTGTGTGTGTGTGCGTGTGTGTGTGTGTGTGTGCGTGTGCGTGTGCGTGCGTGTATGTGTGCGTGTGTGTGTGTGGCTCGCTGTCTGGCCCAGTCTTGTATAGAAACATGGACTTTCTTGGACCAATCAGACGGCTTGTTGAAGACTGTGTATGTGGTCACTTATTCTGCCAAGTGGCCCAGTTGTTCTGCCGCATTAAAGGGCACATGGGGCCTGCACTGTCGTCCTAATGGTGTTTCAAAGTGAAACAGAGAGGCAGGATGTAGCTTTGCAGCTCCACGTTTAATGCAGATTCTTGAAGAAGATGTTGATATAGAGTAAAGGAGAAAAGGGAAACAGTAGAAATATACACTTAGGTACTTATATGCAAGTGGTAAATGAGCCAGAGTTACACAGACTGTGCTCAGATATTGTACTAAATGTAAACTACTAACTAAACTATATGCTAGTTTACAGAATACTCCCGCCCGGCATCTGTGAAGCCACCATTAAATATTTATTCAGTTCAATCCAGTTTCGTGACCAATCATAATGTACATTGTCTCAAGGCACTTTACAGGGTAAGGTCAAGACCTTTCAACATTATAGAGAAACCCAGCAGTTCCCACAATGAGCCGCACTGGGCGACAATGGAGAGGAAAAACTCCCTTATAATATCTTATATATTGATTTATCTTTCAGTGCTCTTTAGGATTTGCGGCTCCTTGTTCTTTTGCTGTATTGCCAGCGTTGTGTCATTTTCTTTTCCTTGGGTTTTACTTTTATAATGGATCCAGCTTCCTTACTTACTTAATTGGTAGTTGCACACGGGGCAATTTGAAATCTTTTTTATAAGCACTCTCTTTCTTGTTCTTCCATCCTGTCTCTGAATCGTTGACCAGAACATCCCTGTTAAAACATGCATGATATCACTTTCTTTTAAAATAGGTCAGCCTCATAAAATAGGCAGTTTTTTTTTTTTTTTTTGTTGTTGCTGCGTGCCTCTTTGCAAAATTAAAGCGTATGCACTGTATCACTTGACCACTGGACCATTGCAAACAGCAGCTGTGTTTGTGTGTTCCTGTGTGTTTTTGGGTTTTTTTTATTGTGCATCATGCAACAAAGACCTTCAGACCAACATTGTTACGCCAGTGTGTCAGCTCCGTATCATGACAGCGACACTACAACAGTAAACTAGGAGTATGGAAGAATTGATTTGATTTGAAGAACCTAACATTTGTTTAATACACTGTATGTGAAATGGATGTGCGGTCGGCCAGTGGATGTTTTTCCTCCCATGACTTTTGTTTATTTTAGTTTATCTGTTTATTTCATTCCCCTGTTTTCCTGTTGCGAAGTTTAAACCTGAATGAAGCGAGGATGTAATCCAGTCATGGTAGCCTTTAGTTAGAGGAAGAGCACTGTGCAAAATTTAAACACACTAAAGGTAAGTTGAGGATACTTCCAAAAGTAATGCCATGAACAGTGTTTATTTATCAGTTAACTCCACACACAGTGCGCTAGGGTTGGGCGATCTCTCTCTCTCTCTCTAATACATTAATGGGAAAACGAGACAAATATCGTATTGACTTTGCAAAAGCATGAGTTATCGGTGCAGTGAATAGAAAAAACCCACGAGGGACACTGACAGGTTCTAAAGGTTCTTGGCAGGTCGGCTGTTCCGAGCATTTCGGAGAACCTGCCACAGTCCTTTTTCTCTTTTTTTTTTGTATTTAGGCTGATTTAGCCGCGTCTGTCTCTTCATGTAATCCCAAACTGACTCCATGATGTAATATGAGATGTATTATTGTTGGTCTATAAAAAGTGCCCCCCCCCCTCCACACAGACACACACACACACACACACACACCCCTCAGAAGCTTTCATTTTTTTGTTGTCTTACAGCCTTGAATCAAAGTGGGTTTAACGTGGCTTTTGGACACTGATCAGTGCTGAGTCTATGTGGATATCTATCTATCAGCTTTCCTCCCGCATTTCCTCATTCTTCTTGTCTGGCTGTTAAAGCTCTGTTACACGGGAGTCATGAGTAAACAGTCTTTTCAAGTCCATCCACAAATTCTCTGTTGGATTGTACTGCCTGTTGTCGTGCTCTCTCCAAGATACGAAAGAACTCTGCGGCTCTCCATCTCCTCAAAGGCAAACGCTGTCGAGATGCATCGCTGTCGGTCAGTGGCGAAAATTTGCAGGTCAAAGTTGAATATTCAAATTCAGTTCAAATGAATAGATTTGCCACAAGAATTCACAGTTTTAAATCATGTTGCGTGCAGGTCTTAAAAACCGACTGGTTGCATCAGTGGTGACTTAGGTGTGTCCTGTTAAAGGAAGTGAATACTTAATTAATTTAGTCATTCTGTTTTCGCTTTCATTCATTCATTCATTCATTCATTCATTTTTCTCCTGATCGGTGTCCAAACATCATATTGAACCTACTTTGTAAAACATTAACACATGAAGACAGCGGAGGAGGTGATAGACACTGGATATCTCTCATATATGACAACTGCACATAACATCCATTGTTCTGCACACAAAGGAAACTCATTAATTCATAGCTATGAGATGTAAAAAAAAAAAAAAAAACAAGGGACGGTCTCGGATGTCCTAAAAATATCTCACTTCAAGTCAAACGAAAACAACAAGAAGCACGCAGAGACAAAACTGCTCTGGATGATAAAATGTAAAGCGCGACAGAAAACAACACATTTGAAATGAACTTGGAATGAACAGCGTGCTGTATGTGTCTGTAACACCGCAGAACAAACACATCTCCTGCTTTTATGGAAATTGCTTTTCACCAGCTGCAGCAGAGAACAACAAAAAAAAAAAAAACCTCAGTGAGGACGTTCAGTCTGCACATCAGGGTCCAGAACACTTGGGAGACTAATCTCAGTACTGATCAGTATATCCATAAAAACACTAACAAGCCCTTGACTGAGCCGAGCAATACTGTCGATAATGGCCTAATGTGTGACTTGCAGCTGTAAATTGTACAAACAATCAAACTCTGAATCATTATCAGTCTTTTTTGATCCCTGGGTTTGACATCAGAAGCTTCATTGCAGGATAAATGGGTATTAGACCCTGTAGCAATGCAGAGCCTGTTTTTGTTGCTGAGAGGCATTTCATAGATCTGATGCATCATCCGGCCTCCTACAGTCGCAGAGAACACAGAAGTAAATGTCAAAAGAAATAAGTCAGTAACAAACCCATCCATGGTTGGAGTTTCAGCCCAGGAATCATAAGTTAACTTGATTGCTAATCTTGTTATTAGTGCCTTTGATTCTGAAACAAGCTGCTGAATGTACTGACCTATGTGTGGAACCTGTAGAATAAAAAGCTTGTAGAATATGCTACGGTCTTAATTTGTTCAAAGATTTATCTGGAAATAAACAAACGTTACCTCGACATTCTCTCTGAAGCTGGACAGCAGATCTCTGTCGGCGGTGAGGAAATCAGCGATACGGTCGTGGCAAACACGGCAAACCTTTTGAAATGAAAGGAATCCTTTTATTTCTAAAATTTCAAACATGGACTTAAGATAAGACCTGGTGAAAAATATTCTGCCTCATCTTTATCTAACGTCAGGACACCGACAGGTTCAAACTGAACTGTTCTAAAATGCTGCAGCACAACGTGACCGACAGTGTGGGAGCATGCCTGTGACTGCTGGTTCTCCTGGGACGAACGCAGCGTATCGTCTGTCATATTTTAGAAAATGAAATAAAATTCATTCCACTGACTAAAAGCTTTCCTTCAAAATAACGTGTACTTCATAGAAATGTGGAGTCAAAAGTTTGACTCAAGTAATACTCAACAACTTCCAGGTCACCTGTGTTGTGGGAACATTTAGAGGCCGACACGCGATCACTGTAGCCATGCAGGAGTGTGTTCTGTCAGACATGCATGAAATAGACGACTGGGGAACGCGGCTGAAATGCCTTCTGGGTAGACGATGCTACTAATGAGTGAAAACTGTTAGACACAAGAAAGAGACTCTGTTGAATGGAAAGTCTACAAAGTCTATACAATGAAGGCACTCTTGGCTTATCGTCACATCACCCTGAGTCTCCGCAGAGTCTCCCGGCAGTGTTATGCTCTGTGCATACAGCACATACGTTCAGTTTCATCATTCATTTGCAATGACACATGGGGAGAGGTGACTTGAGGCCAAGGAAACTTTTCTGTGACCTGTTGCCTCCCGTCTGTCGGTGAAATCAAACAACGAACAGAACAAACTCGTCACACATGTCTGCACTCACATAATACATGCACGAAGAGATCACATTCTTTTCTTCATTCTTTTCTGTTGTTGCCATCTCTTATTCTTTTCGACTCATCTTCTCTTTCCTCCTCCTCCTTTCGCTGTCACTCTATTTTGGTCTCCGTTTCTCACCTGTCTCTCACCTCCTTTGCGTCTGTTGACGGTGGCGTTCTCTCTTTCACATCCTCTTGCTTCACTTTCTCTGACCTAGTTTGTTCTTCATCCCTCAGTGTCTGCTTCATCCTCTCAGCCTGTCTCGGGTCCTATAAGTCTCTCCACCAACTCTTCCTGTCTTCAGTTCTTTCAGTCTGCATACGGGCACATTGATTGGAACGTAGATGGACATCACGTCCTTGGCAGGCTTCATTACAGTATGTGGGCATGATCTCCACCTACAGAGGCTCTGCTATACAGTAAATATGTCAAGACTATCCGCTGCAACCACGGCCGTCATCCTGCTCCTGGCTTCCTGTGATTTGCCATAAATGAAGGAAGCAGAGATCTCTGTGAACCACCAGCTAAACCAATCAAATCCAAACGTGTGGCGTCTTCACCCTCTGTAGATGATCAATATTGTGGGAATCTGTTAAAAAAAGAAAAAAGCCTTACCTTTTATAATTTGAACAGATAATTTTTCACAGTTTCCTCTTTACCATAAACACTTGCTTGAGTAAGTTGCCAGCCCCGGATTCCAAACTATATTTGAGCTGGAGCTGAACGTGAGCCGCTAGTTGGAACCTGCAGCTGAGATAACATGCTACGCACTGTGCCAAACACACGCCATGTAGAAACATGGATATACACACAGCGGCAAGAAAAACTAAGTGAACAAAATCAACACTCTTGTATAAACTTGTCTGAAAATATGGTCTGACCTTCATCTAAATTTCTATAATGAACAAGAACAAACTATTTGAACTAATAATAACACACGAATCAGTGTGTTGGTCTTGTCCATGTTGAAAACGTCACTCAAACATTCACAGTGTTTCTTGGCGCTGGAGGTGACATCAGGTGGCTACTGTTGGTAGTAAGCTAGTTAGCTGAATATGCTAGCATTTGAAGCTTGTCGGGGTAGAAAACACTGTTAAGTCAAATCCTTATACTGCTGCTCTTGTGTTTTTGGCTTCAGTAATGTTGAAACGAAGCTCCCACCTTCCAACACGATCCTGTTACTCATCCAGTTTTCTCTCCTCTCACATTTTCAGTGTCGGTCTAAACAAATCACAGTTAATTTAAAACGTCCTCGGCAGTCATCGAATCACAAATCCTCCAGGCCACTCTGTTGCAGATACAAGGTTTTGTTTCTCTCCCTTCACGAAAAGCTGCTTTCTGTTCTTCTAAATTATGACAAATAACTTCAACAAGTTTTAATTTGCTAGAGTTGGGTAATCCATCAAATGAACATGAATTTCTCTTTAGTCTTTATTGCACTGGGCATAACACCAGTTTAAATCTCTTGCATCTTGTTTTGAGTCTTTGTTAGCCTGAATGGCAGCTAATTCCCAATTAAGTAAAACGACGCTGTGAAGATTAAGAACAACAAAGAGTCCACAAAGTCCAGACAGTCATTTTAGAGGCAGATCATCACTGTTATAGTGTTTCTTTCTTTCTTCTTCTTCTGCTTCTTCTACTTACCCAGTCTTTACAAAATCTTCTAGTGTGAGACAAAAAACTCTATGACTTCTAACACATTATCTTTAGATGTGAGAGGGTGTCTTAGTCTTCTAGCATCTGGTAGGAATCATGTTAAAAATTAACTAATCTGCCCTTTAATTGATCCCTGTGGGAAATTCAAAGTCACTGCAGCAGCAGTGACAGAAAGACACTGATAAAAGAGCTGAATATTAAAAAAATAGTTTGAAATATACAGCATATTGCAGAGAACGAAACAAACCAATGAATATAAAGAGAAAACTTGAAAAACCCCCTTGAGCTTGAAAATGACTCGGGTTCTTCTTCCATATTTATGAGCCAACAGATGTTTGCAGTTTACAATCTGTAAATCTGCAGGGCAGTGTAAGACCATATATGCTGGATGTGCAAATGAGATATGAAAATAAGTGGGAATGATTTACAATATTTTGAGACTGTACAAAAGTTTATGTAAATTTAGAGCATGAGAAATGCACTACGGCCAAAAGAGAAAGCATTCTGCCTCCGTAAGAAAGCACCACCATATGTTTTTGTTGATAGATTTTTTTTTTTTTATTGAAATTAGATTGAATAGTTGCAGTATTTTTCCCTCTGCGGCTCAACTTAAGTACGAAAAACCAAAAACAGGTGGGCAAGTTTTGAAATTGCAGCAGTTTTTTGTTTTGTTTTGTTTTTTTTGGAAGTACCGCAATGTAAAAGTGCTGTATTACAAGCAGAAGTCAGAGTAAAGAAGAGAGATATATATATTGGTTAATTTGACCTGTTTGGATTTAAGACTTGAATAATAGCATTAGGAGTGAAAGTGCTTCAACTAGATACGGCTCTTTGTAAAGGACACAAGCTGTAATGTGCGAAGCCGCTGTTTTAATCTTTAAAGATAATTAACATTTTAAAAACGTATCCAGTTTTTTTAATTTAAATTTTTTGTCTGACAGTAAATAGTAACTATAGCTGTCAGATAAATGTAGTGGAGTAAAATGTACACATCCCTCTGAAATGTAGTGAAGTAAAGGTTTAAGTACTTGAGTATAAGTACTTCAAAATTGTACTTAAAGTACAGCACTTAATTATGTTGCTACGTTACACCACTGTCCCATGTGAAGATTCTGTAAAAACACGAGTTTTGGGGTAAGAACGCAGTTTGTTGAATTCTTTTACATCCAAGAGAGAAGTTGTTGGTTATGTTGCGGATCCACAGGGAAGCAGCACGTAATATAATCCAACAGCTGGGAGACCGAGGCGTCTCTCGGTGTCCGTGATGGTGAATCTTTCTTTCATAAGTTTGAGAGCGAGTGTGTCCCGCAGCGTAGGCGTTTATTTACACTCTTCTGTTTAATGCAGAGGGCCCTTCACAGCTGTGCATGCTGGGCTTGTTGGGAAGGAGCCATGGACACATGGTTTCATCAAGTCTGTAGCACTGTCTCTTCACTTAGCTCTTCTTCGCATTCAGGCCTGTGATGTGTTGTTGTAGCTGATGCCTCCGTATTAAAGGTCCCGTCGTTGTTAAAACAATTGTAGTTTACACTTGCATCTTCAGGTTCAGCTGACATGATATACTTTCAGCTGAATGGTGTTCTACTTACAGACTACTGTGAGTTTAGTGCAGGCCCAGTGAGAAAAGTTGAAATTGCTGGGGGGAAAAAAAAGATAAATGGAGCAGCAAAGGTTATAAGATAGAAGCCAACAGCCGGATTCAGTGGTTGAATTCAAGTTTGCCCCAGGTTTATTTCTCAATTCCGGATTAAAGTGATAATATCAGATGTTAGATTGGATTGGCGAGGAGCTGTGAGAGGAATTACAGGTCATATATAAGGAAAGGATTAGAAGAGGAAGGGGAGGTCAGAGGGAGGAAGGCTGGACTAGAGGTTATTAAGTCTGTCCAATGACAGTAGTCGCAGCTTTTATCCCCACCAGCAGCACTGTGTCCTCGGGGTCATAGATAGTTTATCCTCAGCAACAAAACTCAAAACGAAAGAAGATTGTGGCAGAGATACAACACAGAGAGAGTGCGGCGGCGGCGGCGGCACAACAGCATGAAGATTTTTTTTCTTATAACACCAGCAGGTGTTGTGGAAGTTGTGACTGTTACATGATCTCCTCAGATCTAGTAGCTGCTCTAGTTCTGTCAGTGCCTCTTGCCACCTGTGTTTTCTTGTGATTTGTTAGATTAAGGACATCCCACCTTTCACCGTCCATGAAAGCAAGATTTCAATTAAGTTGGCTCGGATTTTACACTTTTCTGAGGCTGTAATTCTCTATTTAAGGCATCCCTCTGAGCAGCGCTACTCAGATTATAGATTATTATAACTTCTCGTCTTGGAAGCACAACAATGGGCGAAGCTCCCACCTGTTCCCAGCAAGACACCCCGTTTGGCAAACAAACAGCTCCTTTAAATGAGAAAAAGAAACTGAAAGTGTAGCAAAAAAAAAAAAGAAATTACAATAAAACTATGCTTTTGAATGAATTATTATCGTAATTCTATTGTCAGTCCCTTTTTTTTTTTTTGTTCGTGCTTGGCTGACAAGACTGGGCATCACATTATGATTGTTCCTACATGTTTCCAGCAGCAGGGTCAATTATGCAGCTGCAGCAGCTTCTGCTGAATGAATAACATCAACAGTGGACGGAGAGATGAGGGGGAGTGCAGTCATTCTCACACATCCACATAACAACAGGAGAGGGGAGGCGAGAGGAAGGTCAACCATGGCAGACATTCTTGGCTGCCCTCACACTGGCTGATCATTAGAGAGGGAGAGAACAGGCAGGATGGAGACAGAGGAGAGGTGGAGCTCTGATTTCAGAAGGTCAGTCTTTGCATTCATGTTGCCTCAGTGTGCGTGAGCTTTTTTATACTTTTAAGTATAAGACTAATGGAAAAGACATTTTTAATTTTAACTGTAAAGAACATTTATCTATTGTTTTTGTCTTTATATGACTGTTTCTTTATTGCTTGACTTTATGCAGATACGTCCGTGTTTGCCTGAACTTGCCCTGCGTCCACAGTCCTTTATGTGTTAGTTACACTCTGCTCAAACTTTGTTGGCTTTAACAGAAACATGGAGGCTTTGTTTGCTGTTTTCCCCTCCAATTCCAAGTTCAGTCTTACTTCTGTCCTCAGTACATTCGGATACACTTTTCATCTGTCTTAGCTCTGACTCAGGCTATTAAATGTCCAGGAATAAATATCCACAACAGCGGGTTCAGCCCTATAAATGCAAATGTGAGTGAGTGAGTGAGTGAGTGAGTGAGTGAGTGAGTGAGTGAGTGAGTGAGTGAGTGAGTGAGTGAGTGAGTGAGTGAGTGATCAAATTACGCCGTTGGTCGGCCGGCTGAGTTTAGGAGTTTCCCCATTGGTCGTTGCTGTTCCAATGTAAATTGGCAGTGAATGTGAATGTGAATTGGTAGTTGGTGTTGTGTTTACATTTGTTGCTAAATTTAGAGACTTTAAAAAAATAAATAAATAAAACCAAGCAACTTTGTTTGGACAAACCTCAGCAACTTTCCATAGAAGAGAGTTAGCATTAATGCCCTGTCTCTGTGTCTACTCTGTGCAGTGAGTGGAAAAGAGGCAGCGCTGCAGTTTGTTACCCAGTCGGAGGCTGCGCTCTGTGTAAAGGACAAAATAAGATAGATCGTCCGTCTCTTCTAACTTTCTCATTAGTTTTGTTTTTGATTGAATTCTTTTTTCAGTGTGCCTATGACAGAGGGTTTCTGTTCCCAGCGAGCTGAAGAAAAGCAAAAGTTGCAGGTTGGTTGCAGAGAGAGAGACACGAGGGAATACAACAAACTTATTTCATCTTTAGCTGCTTCCACCCTTTGGTTTACGCAACATATCGTCAGTTATGACCAACATCTGCCAAATCTCAAAAACAAAAACAACAACCCACAGACAGTCCATGATGGAGAGGTGCCCCCGTTTAAATCTTATTAAGGCTTAAATTATGCATAATTGAGGGCGTGGCCGTGGCCAAGTGATTGTTAATTAATAATGAGAGAGAGTTAGGTGGAAAACTCACTCTGGGCTTTGGCTCTTCGGAGACCTGTGGGTGACGTCCATCTTTATTTACAGTGTATGGTTGTAGTCTGGACGTGCAGAAACAGAGACCTTTGTAAACTATGGCGTAGACACCCACGTTGGCTCCCTGACTGGGTCTTATCATGACCACCAGTGGTAAAAGCAACATGGCTAACGAAAGCTGTTGAGCTGCTAGCTAATAACAAACTGCAGAGTAGACAATCTGCCTTTTGTTTACACCAGCCTGCGTGTGCCCAGTGTTCATGAATGGCCTTATGATATGTGTTGATATGGATGGAGATTGTTTTTTTTTTTGTTTTTTTAAATGCTGTTTTGAAATGAAAACGTATTAGTGCGGACGCAGCCTTGAACAGGGAGAGAGACAGAGGAAACACAGGAAGAACAATACGACATGGCTGTGAGCAGTTAGGTGGGAACTAGGGGTTGTCGTCAAATTTGCAAGGGGAACGTTCAAGGTAAAACAGGCCATTAAGTTGATATGACTATTACTTAACCTGCTCACACAGACCTCACTCTCAGTTGGATAAATATTGTGCATCATCAACATTTCTAAGTAATGTTTTTGTTACTTTAAAAGAAAAAGCTGAACTATAGCCTTCGTGTGCTGAGTCGTAATCACTTCTTGTGGATTCCCATTTTATTTTTCATGTGTTATTCATGAAGCAGATTTATTCCTCCCAGCCAGTATTACAGAAATACATTTAAATCATACTTTATTGCCCACAAAGTGTCACATGCAATACAGCAGCTCCTTGACTGTCCACCTGTCACCTGTCACACACAGGTGACGGGTAAATTCGTCACAAAAACAGAGATGAGGGTGGAGAGAGGAAGAGGTGAGTTAGATGTGAATGTGTGAAGAGGTGAGACGTGTTTTTATTGTTGCAAAGAGATAAATAGGTAGAAAGTGCTCCCACACACACACGTGCACAGCGAGTTGCCCTCTACAGCACACACACAGATGCAAACCAGAACGGTATGTATGCGTGCTAACTCATTAGTGTATACACAGCTGTGAGCAGACACCCACAGACACATGAAGTCACAGAGATGCACTCATATATGTACGCGGAGAAACGCACACATGAATGTGCACCAATACACACACAAACACACACAAACACACACACACACTCACACTCTCATCGGCCGGTAATTACAGTCGCTGGCAGAGAGGCAGCAGCCATACATAGTCAATGAGAGCGGGGAAAACAATGAACACACAGAGCAGATGATTGCTGTAAATAAAAGAATGAAAGTGGAGCGAGGGAGGAACGGAGGAGGACATGACGCCGCTGGCACAGAGTGAAACGGGGATTGGAAAAGAACGAGGGCAAAAATAAAGAGAAGAGAGATCAAGGAAGGGGAGAAATGAGCTGGGAGGACGTGGATTTGGAATTAACTTCCCTCACTTTTTTTCCCATTTCTGTGTGAGTTTGAAATATTAGTAAGTAAATTTAGACTAACTGTTTCAGCACCATGTATAGAGCAGTTTGGCAGAAGAAGGAACTTTTTATTTAAACAGTGTCAGAGGGACCGTGCTAATTCCATCAGGAGAAGGGACAGCAGGAGGAGATGACGGGACGGATAAATAGGTTGATGGCTGCAATAATTCCAAAATGACCTTTAAACACCTTAGTGTGATCTCCTCTGCCTGGACCGTCTGGGTTTTCAGCACAATGTTCCACTCTGTTGTTTCTTAATGCCTAGAAATTGCACAGACGTCATACTCATACCTCTGGAATCCACTCACTCTGTGCAAGTGATAACTTTAACTCTGACGTCCGGTGAGAGTAAACAACCACAAATCATCGGTCATCAGATTTCATCAGATTCACCGAAAGGTAAATTAATATAGGGTAAAGAAAATAGGGCTCAGATATAGCTCACAGCTAACTCTTTAGCTCCATGGCAACAGTCCACTTCGATGCCCGCAGAGCTGAACTGTCAGTCTAGACCACTTCATAGCTCAGGCAAATCCTGTGACGTGCCTGACAAGCTCCTGAGAGAGACGCTAAGTTGACCTTGTTGTTGTTTGTCAAACAACTTTTTCCAAGGTCAAAAATGAGCTTCAATGTAGAAGCTTTAAACACAACATGGACTGATATCACTTTGTAAAGTTGGTATGATGAACTTGTTAGCAGACATGCATATTTGTCGCCTGTTCATGCATTCAGAAAAGCCAGAGCAACATTAGCGTTCTGTTGCACTTGTGTATTTGTACTCGTATACTCAGTCTTCTTCTAGCTCTGTGGTGGTATCTGTCTCTTTAGCTGCTCAGTGCTGGACAGTCTTAGAGAACATAAACCCTGGAATAAGCATTAGGTCTAGCTACCACAGCGATAGTTGCTATAATTAATGTTATAGTAACACCTTGTTATTAAAGTAGTAATATGTTTTGGTGATACACAAGAGCTATATGGCTTAAGTTGATTTGGCAAAGCTTTTCCAAAGACTAAGAGTTTCTTACCCAGTGCCCCTTATTTACCCAAACATGCAGCAACATTAGCATTAAAGTGAAATCACTGGGCAAATGTAAGTCTAACATTCAATACTTAAAATACGTTTAAAAAAAATATTTAGCTAAATCTTCCGCTACGTTCACCAGCTAGTCGCTAAATTTGTTTTGTTTTTGCTTTACGCTAAAAACAGCCCCTGCAGCTGCTAAACAGAAGTCTGATGAGAGTGACCCAATCATTAAAATCTGGGGCTGTGAAGCCAAAACAAAAGGCAAACAAAAAGATCCCAAGACATTCACAGAGCGAAGGAGAATCACAGAGTCGTATAATAATTAGGGTTTGTCACTACAAGTGACTCCTTTCATATTATTCATGGTCATGTGATCTATTAATAACAGTGATAAGTGCAGCTTTAACTTTTAAGTAAACATAGATGTGAAGTCCTAACAGTGCACCAGCTGAAATTGTAACAGCTGCCAGGTTCACGTCAATGGGACATCGCCATCTGCTGACTTTGTGATACTGTTGAAAGCTCTTTAAAAGGGCAAGTAAGTGGACCTTGAGTTGAGATCATCTTGTCAAACAACAACTAGTCCTTAATTGCACTCAGTATTTGCGTCACCTACAGGGAATGATGAAGCAAGACAAACACCAAAGGGGTGATTTAACATAGAGGTTGCATGACATCACACTGACATTGAACAGAAACTGGGGCATAAGTGTAAAGGAGTAATATCTCACTAGCTACTTAATGTATTGGCACAACATATTGGACAGACATTCATGTTTCTCAGATATTGCATCTTAAAGGTCCAGGAGGTGTTTTATTTGAAGTGTCGATCCATAAGAAGATATATTTGCAGTTTTAAGAACCAAAAACCATTTGAAGGTAGTTTTACATCTCCTCTCTCAGGCCTCTCTCTGGAGCTCTAGTAACAACAGGTCGGTGAGCCAATCAGAAGAGAGGAGGCTCTGAGCTTATCTTCTGATTGGCTTACTGCTTTCTGAGTGATCTAATAAAAATATAGCAGATTTCAGTTAAACACTCAGACCAAATGTTGCTCCGTTTCTGGATACAGGCTGTGTGCATTTCTCTGTGGACTGAGCACTTTGATACTTTCACAGTATTAATATAGAACCTAGACCTGATCTATAATCAAAAAAGACATGACAGTCTACCTTTATACAATATGGGACCTTTAAGTGACTGTTACACTCGAGTTAAATGTTTTAAACAAGAGCTGAAAAGAATAATGCCATGTTAACATAGCTATAAGAGCCTCATGTAGAAGCAGCAAGGCAATTTATACAATATGGGACCTTTAATAACTTTGGTAATCCATTTTTTTTTCCTCCACAGCCACTGTAAGGTTGAATTTTGTGGTTTTAAGTGAAATGTCTCAACAACTATGGGATTAATGGCCATAAAATTTGATTAATAAATTCATGTTCCCCTCAGGATGAACTGTAATAACCTCACTTTTACTTTTTGTAGCATCACCATCAACTTAAACTTTGATTTGCTCACTACTTTGTTTTCAGTGCTTAGCAAATTTAGCATGCTAAGATTGTAATCATGGTCTGGATGAAGTCATACTTCGCATCCGCTTGTTAGCATTGCCATTCTGAGCATGTTAGCATCATGGATGTTGCCTCACAGAGGCGCTAGCATGGCTGTAAACATCACACCCAAGCAGGCTTAAACAAATCATACCAGGTACTTCCACGTACTGTGTGATCCAGGTCTGGTTAAAGAAACAGACTGAGACTTCACAACAGTCAGTTTTTTCACTGATATAATCACCTTAGCCCAGAATATCCTAATCGTTTTAACCTGGCTTGGCTTACTAAGTCCTGTTTCCAGCCCCACGCAGCCCGCTGATCTGTCAGCTCTCTAGGTATCACTCAGCAGCTGATCTGGTTCTACGTGGCGTGCTCAGCCAGGATACACAGCAGCTGATGTGGAGTGTGTACAGTACTAACTCCAGTGGCATCACGGATCGTTCCAAGGTCACCCATATGTACCACGTACCCAGTGAACTGCGAGGTGTCCAGATATCAGCTATTACAATATGCTGGGTTAGTGTTTTCCTTCAGGAGAGGCCGCTGCAAGAGCAAACTTCACTTCACTTGTTTCAGTCAGTTGTTATTTGAACAGCGGAGGCGTCTCCAGTTTGATGTTAAATTTTGCGAATATTGTACTTTTTAAAACAAAAACCGTTTATTGTGTTTTTATAAAATCAAACATTTAACTGTAAGTGTTTAGCACCTTAAAAATGATGTGATACATTAGAAGCCAAGTTCATTCTTGACACAGCAAACAACAGCTGACAAAACAGTTTCACACCAAAGGCCATTTAGTAGCTTTTCTGGAGCTTTCGACCATGTTGCACAAATCAAATATGAGAACATCAACTTCAATGCTAATGTGTACGAGAAGTCTCATCTTCTGAATCTGAATCCACTGTAATGTCCTGACAACTCAGGAAACTGTGTCTGCTGAGTGGAGCTAGTAAATGGGCCTTGACCGTGGTGTCTTTAATGGTCACGTGTGCAGAGGGAGTTTTTTTGCCTTTTTAACTTGGCATAGTGTGTGATAACACTGGAAATGAATATTGTTGGGGTATGAGTTTTATTATGGACCCAGAACATGCACATATTTATAGATGCACTGAGATGGTGTGGAGTGAGACACAGTCGGTGTTTGTCAGCTTCTTTTCTGAGCTGCTACACCTCTTCTTATTCTGCTGGTTTCGCCCTGCCGTAACAGTGATTATAGAGAGAGTGTGAGTGATGGGGGTGGGAGAAAGTAGAGAAAGGGGTGATTTGGAGGAAACGGTGAAAGAGCTGGAGGGAGAAGGGGGGCACAGTCATCTTTGATCATGCTGTGCTGCTTCTTCTCTTCATCTAATCAGCTGGGACACCATCCAGAAGGTCCGCACTCTGACACTTTGTGTGTCTGTTCATACAAGGGTGCTTTAGTGCACGCTGCTTCTTCTGCATGTGATGTGTGGAGAGAATGTGTTTCACAGACTGTGTCGGTTCACGCGTGCGTGTGTGTGTGTGTGTGTGTGTGTGTGTGTGTGTGTGTGTGTGTGTGTGTGTGTGTGTGTGTGTGTGTGTGTGTGTTTGCTGGAAGCTTCCAGACAGACTGGTACAGTATGTACACAGCTGAGTGTATGTACTGATCTGTCTGTAGATAATGCACAGTGCATTGATCTGTATGTTGTCACTGACCCATTTGTCCATATAATATTTACACCAACTGTGTGTGTGTGTGTGTGTGTGTGTGTGTGTGTGTGTGTGTGTGTGTGTGTGTGTGTCTCTCAGCACCTGCTACCTGCTTAAAGTAATTTTATTTTCCTTTTTTCAACACATTCAAGTTACAGATATTGTAGCACAAATACAACAAAATGGAAAAATTTACAAAAACAAAATAAACAGCAAAACACAAACAAACACTCTCAGACATTAAAAGTGTTTATGTTTTCACAGCACAGTGTTAATGTCGCTCTTTATGAAGGGTTGGTATCGTAACACTAAATCTGACTAATTATCGACTCTTAGTGTAGTGGAGTTTTTCACAGTCACGTTAACTATACCACATTAACACTAAGTCGTAAATGTGTTTATATAATATAAAGATCTCAGAAAATTCAATAAACAGTGACCAAACAGTAAACTATACTGAATGAATTTGCTTTTCTTTGCTTCACAATAGATTTTTATTAAAATATGAAACACATTCATATTTTCAAAACACATGTTTGTCATGTATCTACACGTTCTAATTCTGTAAGATGATATTAATATAGTGGCTTCATAAAGTATTCAGACCCCTTCAGTTTTTGCACACTTTATGTTGTAGAATTCATTTCTAAATTTAATTTTTTAAATACATAAATCGACTCTCAATTTCATAAAATTTGTGGAAATTACATCACACATGTCCAGCCTTTAGTTGTTGGTGTTGGGTGTGTGTTTACATTGCAAATGCAGTGTGCTGTAAGTGGACTGTTGGTGTGTGTAAGGGTGTGAGGTCGATCTGATCTCTCACACTCTGATGCCATCTACTGTCACATCTGGAGATGTGGAGCTCAGCTGCTTCTTCATGGGTTCAAATTGAGTATCTTGCATTATTTATTTAGTATTATTATTCCTAAGTCACATGAGATTCTCGACAATTTTTATGATCAGTTTGATAATAAATCACTAAGTGATTTATTTATTGAAGTGATTTATTAAGCAATAACACCAAAGGTTGTCTGTTTCCAGCTTCCTACATGTGGAAACTTCACTTGGTTTTCTCTATTTTATATTTTACTTAAGCATCACTTTAATTCATTTTATTTGGCTTGGTCTATTAGTAGGATTATTTTCACTATTGATTAACCTGCCAATTACTTGTCCGATTATTTTACCCATAAATCCATTGATGGCAGAGTCTATTAGGTGTCAGAAAATAATATAATATTGAAATACAAATATAATATATAATAATGAAATACCACACCACGACATCCCAGAACTTTAGGTCACATCTTCAAAACCTCATTTTGTTCAAACAAGCTTTGTGTTACATTGTTTGTATGAGAAGTGCCGTACAAATAAAGTCTGAGTGATTGAAACAAAAGTCAAAGATATTCAGCAAATGATGATAATGAAAGGCAGCAAATTCTCTCATTTCAGAAACTGGAAACAGAGAGTTTTGTCTTTGGTCTTTTTTGCACAATTTTGCTTGAAATATTATTGAAATTATTAATATTGTTTATTTTTCCCATTATTTTTCATTAGACATTTTTCACCCTGCTTCTCAGATTTCAAGAACAGCTCATTTTCTGTGTTTTATTTAACTAGATTGAATATCTTTGACATTTGTGGAAACCAACTTGGACAAAACTGTGATGAACATTTTTCACAATTTTCTGACATTTTCTAGACTAAACGATTAAATATTGATAGAGAAAATAACCTGCAGTTTCAGCGTTAATGCAAATAATTGTTGTAACAGCCTTAAAATGCACAACTTAAGGTGTTTCAAAGAGATAATTAGTCTGTATTTCAGAGTTGTATTTAATCCAAAATGCAAGAAACATTAGTAGCTAACAATTTGCAAAAATGAGAAAAAATATCTTTAAACTATTGATTTTTATTGAAAATAAATGTTTATGTCAAGAAGTGAAATATTGCATGATTACAGTCAGACATTATGACCTTAACGACCCAAACCCTTTGAACTCTGAGTCTGAACCATGGCAGTGTAACTCATGCACATACAGTACATAGTTGTATAAAAACAAATATACACATCAAATCTTGTGTATATATTTAGATTGGCGTGAAATGATATGATATATGTGGACAGCCTGTAACAGCCAGGCCCTGTGCAGGAACCAGGTCAGCTCAGGTCACATTTATATCCACACCACCAGTGTTGTGGTGACTCTGGCGCCCTCATCTGGTACTGTCCGGTAACACGCACACAGCAGAGGTGTGATGGGTTCGTGGTTTTATTCACACATGTAGAGTGAAAGGCGTCTTTATTATTACTTATATTACAATAAAGTTTCATCATAGTATTATAGTTTAAAGTAACAGAGGTAGTTAATTGATAAATTTAACCGTTTCTTTTTTTGTCACGCGTGCAGTAGCTCTCCAAAAGGATCGTCAGCGTTGCCACAAACTATGAATAGACAGTAATATTTTAATCTTTGGCAAGTGTCCACGCTGTTAGCAGGATTATCCACTGTGAACCCTGCAGTCACTGAAACATGACACAGTTAATAATGATTAATAACCAGGAGGGCATTATTTCTGTCAAACTTTGGGAAAACATCACTGGTGTAACAAGTGTTAACAGCCTGTCCGATGAGCACCAACATGTTCAGCCTGCCAGGAGAAGCAGTTTTGTTTGATTTGATTTGATTTGATTTGATTTCATTAATGAGGATGTCAGGAAGTCGCTCACACCCTCCAGCCTTCACTGTGGTCATGGTGTAAAGACAAATATTGATTGTTGAGTCACTGCCAGTCTTTGACGAGCCTTCACAGATGGGCTGGTCAGGTGTGGTCTGCTGGACTTTGATGAAGTATCGCGTTACATTGTAATGCAACGTTAAGCGCTGCACGCGGCGCGGCGTGGACAGAGCATGCAGCACATGTGGGATATTTAGGAGGGGTGTAGTTATTCTTATATCCTTAAATATAAATTGGCATCAGCTCCAAAAGCAAGTGTAGCTGTACTGCAGTCACTTCAACAGTGTTAGTAGAAGTAGCGGCAGGATTATAGTCGGTGTAAACCAATCGTCAACAATACTGGACTCACATTACATCATTTATTTATTGTTTGTGTCTTTGTGGGTAAACAACTTGAATCCAAGACTGACTTCACCAGTAGCAATAAAGATTTCTCTATAAAGAGTAAGGGTGAGTGATGGTTTTATAGCATGGTATTGCAAAATTTAAAGGGATATTCCACCTCGTTTCACTCTGTGGACAGTGTAAGAGAACGTAAGAAAGTAGATACACGTGTTTATTGGCTCAAAATAGAAATGAAAATGAAAATGTTTTGGCAGTAGTAGTAGTCTTCCCCAATGATGTAGGTTAATTAATAAATGTGATGTGATTCATGCTCAGTTAGCACTAACAACCATGCTGCTGTTCTGAGCTGTGAGTGAACTGTTTTTCTCATTCAACCTGAATCTGAGCAATAAAAAATATCTGGGGGAAAAAAAGATTTTTTAACCTCTGAAATAAAGGTGCCACAGTATTTGTGATCTGACATACCACATATATAGCAGCCTAACAATAAAGATTCAATTAGAAAATGGAAATACATTGAATTGCTGAAAAAAAAAAAATACCAACCAATAAATAGTATCAACAAAGAGCTCACAAAGCTGTTATTGTTTGCTTCCACTTTTACTGCTGCACCTTATTAATAAAGATGCTTTTCTGTTAAAGGTGGCCACAGGAAGTTTTCTTGTAGGCTTAACAAAAAACAAACAAACACGTGTTTACATTCAGTGTTTCTTTCCAGAACATACTGTGTGTATCCGTGAAGTTTAACACACATGCTCAAAATATTTACTTGCTCAACATTTATGTGCAGTTTTTGAACTTTTGAAAACCTGTGTGAGGCTGCTAACATGCTCACAATGACAATGCTAACACTCTGATATTTCCCAGGTGTAATGTTTACATATTTAAAGCCCTTGTTTAGCGTGTTAGCATGCTAACATTTGTTAATTAGCACTAAACACAAAGTACATCTGAGGCTGATGGAAAAAGCTGCAGTATTTGGTCATAAACCAAAGTGTTGGACAAATGAAAATATTGACCTGATGGTGCAGGAGACGAGCAAAAGTTGTTATAATTTATCTTGAGGGAGACATAGATGTCTGCAAAGAATTCTATGAGCGATATATCTGACGGTTGTCAAGACATTTCACTTCACATTATGGCCGTGCTATAGGAAAGTCTGGCGATCGCCAAAGTCAGTATCCTCTGGGGACCATGAAAAAATGGATGTGCAGTCCAAATCAAATGCGATGGTTTGCATGTGTTAAGAGTGAGTTCCTGACAAGACAGAGAGAAGTCCCCTAATATGTTTAGAATTTATTGTTATATCTGGCCTTTTTTTTTATTTATCCTATTTCCCCCACTCCCACCCAACCTTCTGTCTTTTATTTATTCAGTCATTCATGAATAGGCTATTTATTCATCTTTCTTGGCGAGGCTGCAAAATCAGAGCATAAATGTTTTTTTATTTCACAGTTAAAATTGACCGTGTGTTGAAACCGCGACAACTTGGCAGACAAGCCTACATTTGCCTTTACTGTGTGTCTGCGAGGTCTACTTGCTGTGACTATGAACTTTAACCATAAAGAGGGAATAACAAGCTGACAAAACAACATGAAAATTGTTGAATACAATTTATCCTAAATTCCTTTCAGAGGACTTGTAAGTAGCTTATTGTAAATTAGATTTGGCTGGAGTCAATAGATCCAGGATTGTAGCGGTGACCAGAGCACAGTGAACATAGAGGCTGCATTGTGAAAGAGGGGGAGCCACTATGAAGTCTTTTAAAGGATGAATCTGTGTAAAGGGTCTGACCTCTGGAGTGTTGTGCCTTTCAGTTTGGTTTCAGTCTCTTTCAGAGCAGGTTTTCACATGTGAAAAAGATTTCTCAGTCTGAACTGAAGAAATCCCTTCACAGCTGATCAAAGGTAAACAACATCTATAAATACAGTGGAGACATTTGTGTCTAACAAACAAAAGCCCATCCATTAACTTTACCAGAGGCGTGATACACCCTGGACAGGTGGCCAGTGTATCACAGCGCCACTCATAATGTCTTGTCTATTGAATTTCGAAGACTGTTCACAAACTCAGCAAAACCACCAAACATACTGAGCTTCTTTATCTTCTACAAATACTGGGCTAAGCCTGTCGAGTGTTTGTGTTCCACTGAGCAGGGCAGTTCTGTGTAACTCAGCCTCTAGGTCAGAGGTATGGAGGATGAAAAGGGATTTAAACATCAATTTAAAAAAATGCAAAATTGAGGAAAAATATATAAATAATTGAATAGGTATGGTATGACTAAAACGCAACAATAAATAAATAAACATTGGTAGTTTATTGGAACACAGATACTACAGATATTCCCCAAAGTCTCAGCTGTACTTTGTATTTAATGCTGATTGGCAAATGTTAGCATGCTAACATGCTAACATGCTAAGCTGAGATGGTGAACATGGTAAAAATCATACCAAAATATATCAACAAAACATATATATCAACATGTTAGCAAGCATTGCTACTGCAAGCATGTTAGCAGCCTCACAGACCTACTAGCGTTGCTGCAGACTCTCTTTCTTATAGTCAGACATTATAAGCAGCAGCGCTGGACAATCTGAGAAGCACATTTAATGTTTTTGTGTAAGTTCCAGGTCTTTAAAAGGTTGCACACAAATTTCTGGGAAAACAGGGGAAAATGTAGTTCAGTTGCGATTTATGAACACATACAGTACGTCAGAACATTTCATGTTATTTTAGACCCACTGTGACAGTCAGTGACAGTCAGATCAGTTAAAAGTCTCTGGCTAGATGAGAAACTTAATCAGAAATATTGCCCAGTGATAAAGGTAATAGAAAAGGTTCTATCAAAACAAAATAAATTAAATATAAAATGATAAAGAAATTATGGAAAACATTGAATAATATAATGAGTAAAGTAATAAAATGTTATGTTCCAAAGAAAACTGGCTGATATTTCTAACTATTTCAATAATTTGTTAAAAATATTAAGAAAATTAAGACACCTTGTGAGTGTGTCCAACTTTTGACTGGTACAGTAAGTGCATACATATATGCACATGTACTGTATATAATACTACCTTCACTTACATTTTTACATAATTTACACACATAATATCCACATGAAATTGCTGTAGTAATTCATTTCTTATGGACCCTGGAAGGAACAATAACAGTAACAATCCCACTATGAAAAGTTTTCCTGTGATGTCATCTCCATCCAGTGGCTCCTTCTCAGGAGAGCACAGAAAGGTTTACTTAGCTGAAAGCTAATATAATGAAAGTCCTCCCTTTACCATTAAATCCAACCTTGTGACGACACGATGAGATGAACACAAACAAATGTCCTAGAATAAAATCTGGAGAAAAAACAATTGTTATTTAGATAATGTGTATAAACTGTGAGTACTGACACGGTTGCATGTAAATATGCAGGACTGACGTGGTGTATATTTATAATAAGTGTAGAAACTACGTTTGAAATGTTACATAATGATGTGCATTCAAAATGTAATGCTAATGTCACCATGTTTCTGTGTCTTCTCTTTCTGCCCCTACAGCTTTCTATTGCTTCAGCTGACACCTCGCCCACCCTGCTCCTCCCAGCCAATCACTGCCCAGATTCTCAGATGGCTGTCTACTGAAGGGGCCGCCGGCGAATGCTAAGCAGGCTGGCGAGGTCGGGGTCCGCCTCGTTGTCCTGTGATTGGCCGCTGGACGGTACCGAGGCTGAATGGAGCCAATGTCCAACAAGCAGGATAGCAACTCCTCGGAGGGGGAGGAGAAAGGGTGAGAGGGTTTGTGTGTGTGTTGAATGGAATGTGATGGATTGTACTGCCTGTGTGTGTGTGTGTGTGTGTGTGTGTGTGTGTGTGTGTGTGTGTGTGTGTGTGCATGTGTTTGTGTGTGTGCACGTGTGTGTGTGCATGTATTCATCTTTGATGTAAACATGAAAGGAAAGCGCAGATTAACAGTGATTTGACAGAAGTGACAGATGAAAGAATAGCTGCAGGCGTAGATGGATGGATGGATTGATGGATGGATGAAGGATAGAGAGGTACATCAACAACTTTTTTTTGTTTTTTCCAAAGTAGATATTCAAATGATTTGTTCTCACATTCCTGACACGACCGTGTTTTCAGGATAAATTTGGCGTGATGATTTAATGAAAGGAAAAAGAGAATATGACTAATAATAATAATACTTAATAAGTGCAGTTTGGGGGGGGGGTGTATTTCTCAAAGAGGTAACGGGGGTGGCAGAACACGCCGTCACGCTGCCATCTGTGCCCTCTCTGTTTCTCCAGCACGTGCAGACACACACACACACACACACTCATTAAATTCTGAGTCTGAGTTCAGAGCCGATGAAGAAGCAAATGCAGATTCGCAGCGCAAGTTAAATCCCATATTTTATCCCAAAATTTTTATTTTTTATGATAAATAGTTTATTGTTTTCACAATAAACAAAACTTCTGCCAAAACTTAAAACTATGATGAATTCAACGACGACCACACACAAGTAATGACAAGAGAGAAGGATAACATACTCAGATGAGGACAAAAAAAACAGTTTTAAATATTAAATTATAATAAAATAAAAATACATAAAGTTTATTAGCGGACACATTGCACCATGTTCAGTGTATTATCCTCACACTGAAGATATCACACACCCTCTTGGTTAATCCTCTGTTATGATTAATATTTTCTTTAACATGGTTTTCCCACATAAAAAGTAAAAAAATAAATAAAAGGAAAACTGGGGCTGGAAGCACATCTACTCTTACTTCCTCATGGAGAAATTTGGGATCAGAGCTTGTGCCCCGCCCACCACTGCTGCTTACTCCATGTTGACAGGTGAAAGAGCAGAAAGTATCAAGATGGTTAGAGGAGGAAACATCAGAGAGACTCACACTCTGAATCTGTTGTGACCGAAATCTGAGACTAGCAGACGTATCAGAATGGTTAGTGTAGTTAGAATCTTTTATTTGTTTATGTTGTTTGTTAGCTTGTAACCCTCAGTGGTTGACAGAGTGTTAGCAGCTGTGCTAATGCAAACTCTCGCTCTCTGTGCTGACAAGGTTGGCTGTCTGGATCTGTTTGTATGAGACTGTCATTGGTTCACTGCAGGTCAAAGTGGAAATACTCAGTCATGGTGTTTACTGATTATTTCACTCATGATATGTCTTGTATTATATATATGTATTGTATAACGTGAAACTACAGTATTATTGTTGCTGATAATGTTGCTGTTATGTTGTACAGTCTTGTCCTGAAGATGGTGTACAAGAATGCAGTTGGAAAGTGAAGTTTGTCGAGCTGTTGTTGTTGATTCTACAGATTTTGTCGGGGTCTTTTGTGTAAACAGTGAGCCAAACCACATTTCCACTCTTATCCAACTTTTGCATGAAAAACAGAAAAGAAAAGTTGTTGTGCATACCACCGTATTTTTACATTGGCGTGCTGAACCTCGAAAGCCGAAGGCCGCAGTGGCGTGGAATTCACTGTCTGAAATTATAACCTTTCACCTCGCACTAACATCAGGCCAAAGCTTTCGGTTTTCTCCTCATACCAAAACATGCTGCGTGCACATGAATGCTTTTAGCAGAACCAGAAGTATTGACTTTGATGACAACTTGACCTTTGTTGTAACCATCGCCATGGTTACCCTCATGCAGGTAGTGTGCAATGTGGCTGGCACAATGTCAAAGTAGCATCTAACTGTGGAGATAATTGGGCTTTGGCAGAGGCCTGTCTAGTGTGTGTGTGTGTGTGTGTGTGTGTGTGTGTGTGTGTGTGTGTGTGTGTGTGTGTGTGTGTGTGTGTGTGTGAGCAGATGGGTTTGCATTATTGAACATGAATGTAAATGTGTGTATGAAGGTGTATCAATCTGTTCTGAGATGTTTGTGTGTTAATGTGCATGTTTATGCAGCTATAGACACGCGTGTGTGTGTGTGTGTGCGTGTGTGTGTGTGTGCGTGTGTTCGTGCGTGTGTGTGTGCGTGCGTGCGTGCGTGTGTGTGTGCATGCATGCGTGCGTGCATGTGTGTGCGTGTGTTCGTGCGTGTGTGTGTGTGGATTAGTGCAGTGGAGAGAGCTGGATTAGGAGCAGTGAGGGCAGATGGAGGCACAGAAAGCAGAGGACAGCTCAGGACGCCTCAATATGTGACATCAACAGGGGATTGTTGCTTTGTGTTTGTGCGCATGTGCGTGTGTGTGCACACAGTGCAGAGTACCATTGAGCATGCACGTGTTCTTGCGAGCGCTGCCTCATGCCCTGACCCCTCCCCTCTGTGATTTCTGAGTCACAGAGCAATGCTGGGTACACACACACATGCACGCGCACACACACACACACACACACACACACACACACACACACACACACACACATTCATGCACACATTGCAAAGCTTCATATAGCCTGAAGAAGAGGATACTGAAATAGAATTCTGTGTGTGTGTGTGTGTGTGTGTGCGCATGCGTGTGTGTGCATGCGTGTCTCAAAAGTAACTGCAGTGTGAAGCCTTTGAGTATTTTGAGACACAGTTGACTTTCACAATTGCAATTCAATTAACAATTTAATGGAAGGATTGCAACTGTGTTTGTGTGAGTGGGTGTGTGTGTGTGTGTGTGTGTATGTGCATAAGTGTGTATTTGTCTGTTAAAGTTTTTTCCGGGGCTGTATTTCATATTGCAAATGAGAGAGTCGTATCTGTCTGTGCCTGTTTATTGGTAAAGTGAAATACTAATCATTGACCTCACGGCACCACTTTATCATCAGACTTTTGAAGAAGTCTGAGGGGAACATGAAAACAATATCAAAATCGAATCCTTTTAAATCAAATTTAGATTCCAACAAAATGACGTCATGAAGGCTGGTGTTGTTCTGATGACTTTCTGGACTACACAGATGAAACAGAGGTGACTGGTTTGGTCTCAGTTTGGCAGCGGCTTTTGTTTCCCTGGTCTCAAGCAGAGTCCGAATAAGTAACATGATCATGATTATTTTTTTATTGTCAAGACGAATGTGGATCTTGATAAAAGCGGCAAAGTTGTGAAGAAAGCTTACATAGATATCTGTTAACGTGTGCAAACAGGGACTATTACATATGTGGTTAAGAATAAAGTGACAAAATAAAAGCGTGCACTTTGAATACAGGCACCTACAGACAGGATGTTGTTTTAGCTTTTCTGTTGCTCTTGTCCTGGAGATCTGAGCTGATTTCAGTTCTGTTAAAGAGCCTCGCTGCTTTTGGATGTTCTTCCTGGTAGAACATCTGCATGGGATTATTATTATATCTTTGTTAAAATTGCATTATGCTTTTCAGCTCTTTTTATACATTGAACTCAAGTGTAAAAGTCACTTAAAGGTCCCATATTGTATAAAGGTAGATGTGCATGTGTTGTTTGATTATAAAGCAGGTCTGGGTTCTATATTAATACTATGAAAGTATCAAAGCGCTCAGTCCACAGAGAAATGCACACAGCCTGTATTCACAAACTGAGCTTTAAAACGAGCCGTCAAGACTTCTGTTACTTTGTGATGTCTGTAAGAGAGACTCAGAGCCTCCTCTCTTCTGATTGGCTCACCTGTTGATGCTAGAGCTCCCGAGAGAAACCTGAGAGAGGAGATGTAAAACTATGTTGTGATCAGTTTTGGTTCTTAAAACCACAAATATATCTTCTTATGGATCAACACTTCAAAATATGGGGCCTTTAAAGTTTCTAAAAGAATAGCATTTGTTTGTTTGTTTGTTTGTTTGTTTGTAAAATGGACAAATAGGCTTCATCCCTCTTCCAAGAGGTCATTCTTCCTCTCTCAGTGAGGTCCCTGAGGTAACCTCTTTGTAGTTGTACATTGAGTTTATTAGCTGCTGCAGCACCAGCAAAACACAACAACAGCTGTGTAGTATTCCACAAGCCTCTTGGCCATTTGAAGTGTGTATGTGACACGAGCAAATTAATGAAGTAAGAAGTGAGCGATTTCTTTTGTGCCAAGGTGTAAATAAAGATGTTAAATGTTTCCGGATGTCCAATATTTATTTTAATGCAAGTTGTTTGAAATAGCTTTGGATAAATGTCAGTTTGTGTCGGAAACCGTCAGATAATGAAAACCCTGTTGTTTCTCTCTTCATTAACTATAGCACAACACATGTTAGTGTTTTACTGCCATAGACCACAAATTCCTATATTTCTGTTTTTGTAAATAAAAGTTACGTGGTGTTGTGGTTGCTATGTGACAAGAGTGGTGCTTTGTGATGCAACAGTAAGGGAGGGATCAGCTGGTGACACAAAGGAGAAATCCTCTGTAGGCCAGACCGTCTTTCAGCCTTCGCGGTCTACGACCACATCCTCTGAAGGTTCAGGGCTCTTAATTGAGACACGGCTACTGTGGCGATTTCCTTCGGCCTGGGGCACAGTGGGCAAAGTTTCTCCTCAATGAAATTTAATGCTATGATGTCATTGGATTTTAGTGTGAAAGTTATCCATCACATGAGAGCTGCTTGTGTACTCTTAGAACCGAGTCAACTTTAAAAACAAACTACATGAATCAGTTTTTTTCTTGTTTCCTCTCGTGCTGCTCGTCCTATGTTTGACCCTGTAACTCTGAGCAAGGCCACACGCCTTCATTGTTATCACGAAGCTCACCAACAGCCAGATAACCTCTCCCTCAACAGCAGTGAGACCGAGCGGGTGGTGGTGGATTACAGGCGAGCATTCCTCCATTAGTAGAGGCAGAAAGAGAGAGTTGGCACTTTTCTGTTCCTCAGTGTGCACAGCACAGAGAACCTGTTATGGGATCTACGCTCAGGAACTGTGGTTAAGAAGGCACAGCTGTGAATCTATTATCTGAGGCAGCTCAGGAAGTTTGGCTCAGGCCAACAGAGTTTCAGGATTTTCTACAGATGTACCATGGAGAACATCCCGAGGGGCTACAGTTTCTAGGACAGTATCACAGCTCAAAACCCAACAACTCTAGTTTGTAATGCAAGCTTTCTGTGCAAAATTTTTAATTCAAGCCAATTTTAAACAAGCTTGGATAAGCCTTATCAGATCTGGGGGTTTTTTCAACCACTGAAAGGCTCCTTGAAGCCCCAGAAGATGTTATACAACTGTTTAGAAGGCTGAATAATGCTCCTCATGAAGAGTGAACAGACGTCACGTGTAAAATCAGTGTTGTGCTTGTTTATGAACGTGCTACAGAACCAGTTTGGGAGTACAAACAATAATGATTTAACATATATCTGTTCTATTGTTTATTCTTTTCAAAAAATCCTCAGATTTTCCTACAGAAGCTACTTTTTTAAACAATATAGAGCCCTCCTAAGCTGTTGAATTGAAATGTCTATTTCAAGGTCCCATATTGTATAAAGTAAGATTTACATGCCTTTTTTGATTAAAAAGCAGGTCTGGGTTCTATATTAATAGATTATTAATACTTAATAATCAAAGCCTCAGTCCACAGAGAAATGCACACAGCCTGTATTCAGAAACTGAGCCTTAAAATGAGCCTTCAGGACTTCCTGTAACTTTGTGATGTCACAACAAAGCAGTCACAGCTTTCAGCCATGCCCCAAGCCCCGCCCACCTGGACCCACCATCCAACCTATTTGGTTTCTCTGAGTGTGTACCTGCTGTATTTGTAGTGGTTCACCCAGAAAGCAGTCAGCCTCTCTTCTGATTGGTTCACTATCAGAACAGGCTCTATATAAATTAATTGACTTGAATTGAATATTAAATATTGTCATTTGTTAAATCCATCGTAATAACACATTAACTCTGGACAGAGTCTTGATGCTAAGCTAAGCTAACCGGCTGCTGCCTCTAACTTCATATTTATCATAGCAGACATGAGATGTATGAATGTTCTCATCTAACTCTGCTAAACGGGAAATAAGCGTGTGTCTATTGCTATTTCATAATTACAGGCCCTTTGGGAGACAAGGGGAAAACCGGTCCGAACATATTTCCTTTAACATCCACACTCGATATTTTATAGTCCACTGAGTCTGACTGTTCTTTGTTTTTAACCTCTAGGAAATAATTGTCTGGACACCAGCAGTGATAGTGACATAACACTGTCTGCGTATGTGTGTTTGTGTAACCACCAGAGGAAAGCGACTGTATGAACCCTGTCAAAATCACAGAGGTCAGACCCCACATAACCTTTCCCTATGCTAACGATGCTGACACTCACAGGCTCGTCACAGCCATGGAGGCTTTTGAACTTTTACACATGACCACATATGACACGGTGGATTAGCGTGTGACACGTTCCCCCGCTATCAACTGTGTGTCGAATGATAGTCATGTGATTTTTTTTAACAGTACACTGAGCCATTGTTCGGTCGCTCACGATCAGCTGAAAATCGGAAATCTAAATTCAAAAGCAGCGATTTCTGTCCTTTTTAAAAGCACATTTTCAGCGCTGCTCCCTTCTCTTCAGTGTGCTGGACGTCTGACAGATCGCTGACGATGTGGAATTTACCTTGAGGTGTTGCTAAAACCGTCGGGGGCCTGGCTGAGGTCTGACAAAAAGGTGACATTGTCAGTAAAATGGAGGAGACGTTAACGGAAGAGAGGGGAGGAGAGGGAGAAAAAGGAGTAGGAATGAAAGGCGACAAAGGAAATATTCACCGTTTAACAGCGACACTTTTCTCTGACAGTTGGGAAAACAACAAAACGCTGAAGGGTTTAGGATTACTTTTTTTTATAATTGCGCTCGATTTACAAGCCAATCTGGAAAGAAGGATTAACAATGACAAAAGTCTGTTTACGGCCTGTTTTCCTGCCCTGTTGTTGCACTTTTATCCCGCCCTGTAGAGAAAAGATGTTTTCTTTTGCTCTGTAGTGCCACTTTTTCATAAAGGGCCTGGTGTCCTGTGTCTCTGTACCACTCTGTCTGAACTGATGCCCTCGCGTTCCCTCCTGCCTTTGCAGTTGCAGCAAAGTTAAATATAAATGTTTAACAGATGAGCATTTCACCGTCATATGTCAAGCACATTATTAAGCCTCCGCGCCGGCGACGGCCAGGGAATGTCAAATTTGGCACAAAACACTTCATGGAGACCTCACGCAGTTTTGGCCTGGTAGACAGGAGATTTCAGTAAAGCCTTGAGGGAATTTCTTCAAATTAGTTTCAAACATCTACTCCACTACAAGGATGAACTGATTAGAATTTCGTGGTCAAAGGTCAAAGGTCACTGTCACTGTCACCCCTCACAAAACATGTTTTTGGCCATGACTCAAAAAAATTCATTCGCTAACTATGACACAACTGAACACAAATGTCTAATGGGATAAGATGATGAGGAGGTGATGACACTTCATAGCCAAATGGTCAAAGGTCAACTTCACTGTGACATCGGGATGCTCTCTCTGCAGAAACACCTCTGGCCATTATTCAACGCTGTAAATCAGGAACAGGAGGAGAGACTGTGACCATATTTCCTGCAACTTCACTGGTTGGAGGAAGCATGCAACTGACGAGGCAGTGATTCTAGATTTAAAACATTTTAAGGCTCCATTCTGTGGTGAGTTTACTTCAGCAGCAGGAGTAGTATTATTATTACCGATGTGTACCGTCTTGCCGTTGTAGGATTCTGAAGCGAACAGCGGCGGCACGCGCAGCTCCAAAAGCTGAGCGCTGTATCGGGTGCGCGGTCGTACAGCTGACTCAACAAGAGAAAGAAAAATGACGGCACTCACGGTTAAATAGTCTTGTTATTTAATATGGGGAAATCAATGAACGAGTTTCACCATCATCATGGCTTATAGCTGAAACACATATTAAACACATCACACAGCTCGATTCGCTTCATCCACGGCAGCATATTTCCTGTCTGCTGGAGAAGTTTAGTTTATATCTGTTGTGTTACCAGGAAGAGTTGCTCTCACTGCATGTAAACAAACTTGACAGCGTGACTCATTTGACTACATGTCTGTGTATTTGATTGAATTGCATCTGGAGTGTGCGCGCTTGTGTTGCTTAAAGTTTGAACTGTGCATCCACGGCTTGTACAGACTATATTCTGAGAACGTTTGGCTGAGCTGCTGGTAGCTCACGGGCCACCTGTTGGAAACCGCTGACGCAGACGATCGAATGTCACTTTGTGGTTGTGACTGTTGCTTCAGTCTTGTTAAAAGTTTCCACCATGTTTACCTCGAGAAATCCAGGTCAATGTAATTTCCTTGCAACACTAATTCCACCAGTACAACAGGAGTCATGCTCCCTCTCACCAATGAACTCCAGTCGCCTTTAATACGCCCCTTCTTCTGATCTATGTTTAGCAACTGTCAACGAAACCTAACATTTCCTGCACAGGTATTTTCATATCGCAACCCTGCCAGCAGTTATAAGGCATTAATACCCCACTGCCCCCCCCCACCACCCCTGCCCCACACCCCCCCCCCCCACCACCCCCACCCCACCCTCCCCCACCTCCCTCCCCTACTGTGCGTCAGCGGTTTAAAGGTGAAAAATTGCTGCAGGAGGTGTCATTGACTGTTACTGAAAAAACGGCAAAGTGGAGGTGAATGGAAATCATATTGTGAGTGAGAGCAGTGTTTCTGTTAACAAATAGAAAGCCAGAGCAGCAAGGCGGTGAGCGTGACACGACGCTGTTGATGTAGTGACGGAGTAAGTACACATTTGGCTAAATTTACCCTGTTTGCCATTATAGTGGAGGTAATTCCAACACTCAGCCTTTATTTAGCAGCCAGCCAGCTATTACTGGAGTGCTTTCACTTGGGAGTTTACGGCATTGGAGGGTGCTTAAATCGCAGCGCAGCTTTTATGCCTCAGATAAATCCTGTTAGTGATCAATCAGGTGCACACCTCAAGATAGTTTTGTTTTCCTGCTGCAACTACGTCCTTGATGATAACTAGTCATGATTACACTCGGAGCAAGAAGAGATCACAGAGCAGTCTAATTCAATTGATGAGATATCTAGCATCCCTGTGTCCTCATAAGACTTCACTCAGCTGTACTGGAGAGACTGCATCAGCCTGCTGTTATGTAATCAAGTTAGCATTAAAGCTTAAGTGAGTTTGGATGTAGAGTGGCAACGTTGTTTTGGTTTTTTTTTTTTTTTTCTCTCATGTGGGACAAAATGAAAAGAGCAAAACAGAAGAAAGGCGGAAATGAAAAGGGCACGAATGGAAAAAGTGACAGGAGTCAAATGTAAGAAATATCAGCAGGGATGACAGGTGACAGAGACGGAGAGAAGGCGATGGAGGGAATAGAGGAAGACGGATGTTTGAGCGATTTTGGTGTTTAATAGAAGAAAGACAAATTGAATACAGTAAAGCAAGGACAGGAAGTGATAGAGAACATAAACAAGGTAGAAGAGGTGTGTAGTGATGACAGAGAAAGACGGAGAGCATGTTACCAGGAGGTGACGAGGGGAGGGAGAGAAAGAGAGAGGGAGGGGGAGAGGGGGAGAGGAGGGAATAAACAGAGTAGCCATTCCTCCCAGCAGCCAGTCTGAGGCAGGGAGCTACTGTTGACTCGGATATCTCAGCTGATAGCAGCAGCTCGAGGCTCCGCGGCTCGACTCTACTGTACTCAGCCGGGATCAACTTGAGCAGCCAGTTCACGGGGAGGTTGGTTCAGCATGGCGGTGGCCGGGGATTTAAGCACCTACTCCTAGAGGTTTACAGATCAGCAAAAAAGCTGCTGTTTGCTTCACTCGTCTGCTCTTGAAGAAGTGGAACTATTGTTGTGCTGCCCAAGTGGAGCAACAACAACAGTTTGGTTTTCATGTAAAAACTAGGCTGAATGGGACACGTGCACTGACTCAACTCGACTGCTGGCAGGCTGAAACAGCAGGAAGAGCTGCTGGGTTACATTTCTCCTCTTCTGATATTCCTGCAAAGGGAGCACCATGCATATCTTACAGCCATACTGCATCAACAGGTTGGTGTGCACGCTGTGGATATACATGTCTGTGTCTATTTCTGTGAGTTGACAGTGGGTGTGTGGGTGTGTGTGTGTGTGTGTGCGTGTGTGCGTGCCACCGCTGGCATCTATATCCTGTACTACATGTATACAACAGATTAAGTGTTGTGTTTAGGTGCAGTTAAGACGGACTGCCCTCTCCTTCAGTTTGTGTCATTGTTCTGGCTGTTTTTACACAAATGTATTAATCTTGAGTTCACTACCGTCATTAGTCAACAAATTGGATTTCCAGTGATTATCACATTAAAGTACTTTCATCTAATAAAATGTCTGGACTTATCAAATAAAACAAATGATCTAATTATTCACATGATTCTTGAGGAACTTTTTATAAACTAATTTGTTGCTATCCTTCTTTTTGCTAAAGTAATTAGCAGGGAAACTCCCCCAGACCAGTACATTATGTTCATTTGGTGAGATTTAACATGGTGCCTTATCAGTGTAGTGGGGGTGGGGGGGTGGGGGGGGGGTAAATTGTGCAGGAGGTGTTAATGCATGTAAATGATTCAATAAACCATGCTAACTTAACAAAGCTTTTGTCAGAGCCCCCCCACCCCCACCCCTCCCCACCAGCATCTTACATCTGATGATCTTTCAGCTGATGCCCTCAGGACAGAGCTATAGACTGGCTCCTTGTTGCAACTGTAACACAGGGTAGTTATTTATAGCCATTATTTGTCCAGTCTTTATTTAATTGTATTGCCATCCAAAAGAACTACATTTTGAGACTGACAAACTCTAAACACAGCAGCTTTAAAGCTGCACTAGGCAATATTTTCAATAATCACAATGGACCAAATAACTATGCGTAATGGGAGACGTGTCAAGTTTGGATGGTTGTTTCAACTTTTACACTCATCAAAAGCAAAAATAAGAAGAAAAAAATGGCAATAAACATGTAATAATTGATTAAACAATGCATTTATTTGCTTTGACCAAAGCTACAAACATTAGCATTTTTGGCAAAGTAGTTTACTACAAAAGAATTAACGCTGGACACATTTCAAAGTCGTGTCAAGTCAAAGTCAACCCATGAAGTCTACATTAGCTTGATTGGCTCGCTACAGCAGATCAAATCTAATTAGCATTTCAACAGACAAGACTTTATGTTCACTGGCTAGAAATGAGAAGTCTGCATTCATCCACCTGTCTGAAATCAAGAAACCATTATTTTGAAAATTGTTTTAATCTTGAGTTGCCAGCATTATCGTTGTGAACTGCACGAGTTAAAAAGTGAAAGGAAATACTGCGTCAGGTGATTTAAACAAAGTTCCAATGGGATGATAATGTTTCTGTCCATGTCTGCTGGATAACTGTTTGCTCACACATTCACAATAAAAACTGGAAAAGCAGGTGATTATATGTCAGATGTGGCGTTTGCAGATTGTTCTACGGTCCCCAAACATGAATGAATGAACGAACAGCAGCGTATTTTTTAAGTTTCTTTTTTTGTTGTTTGTTTATTTATTTAATAGGGACAATGCATTTTATCAGTTCCAGTACAAAACATGAAACTGATCTGTGAGTTTATAGCTATTGCTAATTTTCAACTCTTGTCCCTTGTTGGGCTTTTACATGTACAGTGTAATTAAAACAATCGATTTTCATTATCATAAGACCACAATACACTACAGATATGAGTAAAATACTATATTGAAAAGCACTGATTGTTGCACAGAGCACATTTTCTTGCAGTTTTCATTGACCTGTCTACTTCCTAACAGACAGTGTTGTAGTTTTTTATGCTCATTATGCTCAGTTTTGACTCAGGGCTCACAGCGCTTGCATGAATGACTCTAGAAGTGATGAAGGCCATATTTACCTGCCTGCTTATAGTGCGTAGAAGCATATGGCCGACATAGATCTGTCAACACAGCTGCCATAAACTGAGGTCTATCGAAGATTCTGTTTGTTTTTAACAGATGCAGAAATTATAATGTGGAGTTTTGTCCTGTTATAGTAGCTCACCACAAAGTGATCTCAAACCAGAGCGATGGTTTCCCACAGTGTTACTGCCTGAGCATGTGCACAGCAATAAAATTAATAAGTTTGCCTGACCGTGAAGAGCTGCAAGAACCGAGAAAAAGACAGAGACGTCAGAGGGGTTTTTTTTTTTTTTTTTTTTTTTTTTTTTTTTGGTTGGAAGAGCAAAGTGGATTTGACAGCCAGTGAGAGGGGGTGGGGGGAGAGAGGAGTGTGGAGCAGTGTTACCTAACACTGCTGATGGAAGTTTAGGGAGAAGAGGAGATAGGGTGGAGGAGAGGAAAAAGAGAAATGACTGGGAGGAAAAGACGGAGAGAAAGAGGGAGCAGACAGAAAGACGTAGGGAGTAACAAAAGTAGGAGGGACAGGGAGAGAGATTTTATGGGGGAGAGAGGGAAATGGGAATGGGGGGAGGGGGCGGGTGGCAGAGCAAACAACTAGACATGGGGGTAGAGGACGGTAATCCAAATCTGCTGCCAGGAGCAAATGCAGACTCCATCCTGTGAGAGTGAGAAAAGAGGAAGGATAGAGAATTATAGGAAGAGATAGGAGGTGGGGAGGAGATGAGGGAAGGAATTATCTATAAAGGGGGAGTATGTGTGTTGTCTACATACGTGCAGAGTGTGTGCATATGTGTGTGTGTGTGTATGTTTACTGGTGTAGGTATGATTCTTTCAATTTCGTTTCCAAGTATCCCATACAGACACTGAAAGCACAAGGTGTATTAGTCTTTAAAAACTATATTTTTGAAATTGGCTATGTGATTGAAAAAATCGTATTTGGGCATAAGTAAAAATGAATTCACAAAGAGGAGAAAACTGCTCAGAAGACTCTCCAGTCAAGATGTGTAGAGGTAACTCCTCCGCAGCCAGGCCACCTTTTTGTTTGTTTATTATCAAAAAGATGGCTGCAGTTGTGACCGTCCATAAACAGTCCCATACCAGCCATTAATGGTTACCGCAGTATTAGCGTTAACGCTGGCTATTACTTCATTGAAATTAGCAAGCCACAGTTTGTGTGTCACACTACCAGCATATCGACACATTAGCATGCTAACACGCTCACAATGATAATGCTAGCCTGTAGATGTTAAGCAACTATCATGTTTACAATGTGCATCGTGTTAGTCGAGCGTGTTAGCGTGCTAACATTTGTTTACTAAATTTCACTCAATCCGTCCAATAGTTGTCGAGATGTTTCAGTGAAAATATAATTAAATAAATTGTCGAGCTCATGACGGCGCTAGAGGAAAAGAGGATCTTCAGAGTCAGTTGGATGTATCGTCTGGGGACCACGAATGTCTGTACAAACCTGAATGGCAATTCATCAAATAGTCAAGACAGTGGTGACACACAGACAATGCCAGACTACAGACGTGTAGTAAAGGGGCTAAGCAATTTGAAGGCGTCACCTTGGGCTCAGGGTAAATGAGATGGGTGATTTTCACTTCTTGTAGATTGGATGTTCAATCTATTAATCAAAAAAAAATGATAATAATAATCGCACTCACACTCTCCCTCTCTCATCTTCTTCCTCTCCCCCCTCCCAGATGGCCAGATGTGCCGAAGAGAAAGAGGAAGAACAGCCAGTGTTCAGTGAAGAGTATGTCTGGTAAGGATTCGTCATTTCTGCCTTCACCTGCTTTGTGGTTTTGTCGCCTCCAAACAAACAATTCAAAACGGGTTTCTTTTAAGATGTTCAGTTGTTTCATGTGCTGCAGGATTTGACCAGCGTTCACTGTAGCCTTAAGTAGATTTAATTCATATTATAGCCCAGTGTGAATCACATAAACACACAGCTCTGTTTCATTTGTATTTTCCGACACTTCTCGAAGCCAAATGTGGCTTAAACCTGAGTGAAAATTTCAACAGCACAAAATGGAGCATTAGTGCTCAAGGGAAAAGCATGTGTAACACCAGTTACTGTGGACAAGTTGGCATAAAAAAAGAGGTTTTGTCCTCTTTAAGTTCTGGGAGTTATACTTATGAATGCCCTAAAGAGCCAATTTTGAAGTAAAAAATAATAAGTTCTTTGCAAGGATTCAACCTGCCTCATTTTTCCATGGCTGTGTCATTATTATTAGTCCTGAATATCCCCAGCAGCAGTTCATACATACAGATTTGCAAAAAGTGGCATGTAACTATGTGTAATTAAAATCATGAGGAAATTGGCCAAAAATGAAAAATAAAAAATCCTAAACCTGAAGTAGAAATTCTGCCTCTGCTAGAGGACATTTTGTATTACATTATACAAGATTTAAAATACTAACAGACAAATAAAAAAAAGTGAAATACAATATACATTTTCTATTTACTTTCTATTACTTGAATTATTTAAAGATTGTCGTATGAAAAATTCTTATCACAATTAAAGAAAACTGTTCAATTATCAAAAGCTTAATGATTACACTTTAAACCGATGCTGTCATATAATTTCAAATTCATTCATAAAAAGGAAATACATATATTGATGTGAGTTATATTTCATTTGTTTTAGGCATTTTAAATCTGATCATACTGCCGCCTTGTAAAATCCTAACAAGCTACACTTTGTATTTTTAATCAAGAAGAAATTTTTATAAATGTTGGGTTATATAATGTGTTATATTATGCTTATAGGGATAAAAGTGACGCATTTTTACTTTTATCTTTCACTGAGATCCAAACTTCCACTTTTAACAGCTTGATAAATAAAGCTGCAGATTTTTAGACGTAAAAATTGAATTAAGTTTTGCCGACAGCAGCTCTGGGATGTCTTGCTCAGCTCTGTGTGGATCTACTTTTTCTGTCACTTCCGTTGTATGAGAAGATTCACTCAGTAAATCCCCTCCCCTGGAGTTTTCTCTAGCTTCCCAAAAACCACTGAAGTGTGTGTGTGTGTGTGTGTGTGTGTGTGTGTGTGTGTGTGTGTGTGTGTGAGTGAGAGAGAGAGAGAGAGAGAGAGAGAGTACGAGCAACTGTGATAGGAGACTGGGTCATGTGTGTGTAAAGCTGTGTGTACAGGTGGAGAAGTTGCTTAGACATGCATGCATGTCTGTGCTCTACAGAAACTACGAGGGGCTTTCTATTTGAGGGGAAAGCCCCGTCCGAGCATGTCCAGATGACTGTCAGTCCTTGTGCAACAACATGACAGCTTAGAGGTTAAAAAGTTTAAAGAGAGTGAGATCACATACATATTGTGAGTGTGAAATTAAAAAGGATGGAGAAGGAGACGGTTCATCTCTCAAGAGAAATTAAGCAAATGAAAAGTCGGGATGAAAAAGCATCTTTCATGAGTTCTGGGAATGTGACTGAGAACCTCATAAGCTGTGTGTGCAGAAAAGACTGCCAGTGTTATATAGTGTATGTTCCATCCTGTATCACAGTCTCTTGGAGCCCCTACACACAGGAGCTTCGTTGAGGCCACTGTGATAACACTCAGCCCCCTCCTCCCTCTCCTCCTTCACTCCTCCTTTTCCCCATCGTATTCTCCTCTCCTCCTCCTCCTCCTCCTCCTCCTCCTCCTCTTCACTACCACTTTTCTTCTCTTCCTCTCCTCTCCGGCCCCGCTCATGTCAAAACCTCCATCATCACCCCTACTTCCTCACCGTCTGCCCGGGCCCTTCCCCGATCACGCTCTTTGTTCACCCCTCTCTCATTCCATCCTGTCTTCCGCTTCAACCTCCTCCTCCTCTCCTATAGCTCTTAGCGTCTCTGTTCCAGGGTACATCCCCAGCTACCTGGAGAAGGATGAGCCGTGCGTGGTGTGCGGGGACAAGGCGACCGGCTACCACTACCGCTGCATCACCTGCGAGGGTTGCAAGGTGCAGTAAAACATCTCCCACTTTCTAAGTCATTCAACCACTCCCTCAAATAGTAATTGTCCGATTATATTTTAGAAACTGGAATCGCCATGGCAGCCCTGTTACGCTTTTGGTTTCTCCACATGTTAAGGCGATGCGGTCTGTAATAATCATACATCAATAAGTTTAGATTTGGATTTTACCATCTCCAAAACCAGAAACACAAGAGCAGCAGCATTAAAGAAATGGATTCAACTTTGTGTTTGTGTTTATCTGCTCTAACGTGCTGCATTACATCACATGCCTTGAGAACTGCCGTCTCTAGATGCAGTGAAGAGCTCAGCTTTGTCCTTTTCTGTATTAGATTTGAGGATGTTTACGTTCCAGCAACCACCCCGGGCAAACATCACAAAAGTTAGATTCACATTACGTTCCTTAAAAGTCTTTTCTCTTTTAATGTTAGAATTGACACACGCTGCTGAAAAAATCCCAAAAATAACACACACAGTAAATCTAACCTCTTTATCTGAGTATGTAAGATAAGCCAGCTAAGATTACTTTAGAATAATTCATTTTTCCTTATATTATTAGGCTAATAGGGCTAAGGGCTCTATATATCATTACAAGACCAAGGCTGGTTCTTTGTTCTTCTACACAAATCAACAACTGGTGAGGATGCCAACTTCTTTAGCCTTTAGTCTTTTAGCACAACATCATGTACGTAGCATTCAAGTAGCTAGACATTTAAGACCACTTCACAGGGTTAAAACCAGGGACTTGAAACACTGAACATAAGCCGGAGACAGTGTTTTCAACAATAGCTAGATAGTTACAGAACTCTTATCAAATCTGCACTAAACATGACTTTGAGTATGTTGTTTGTTTGTTTTTTTCATTGATTTTTCTCATCTCATCATCATTTGGAAAATATGACTCCAACTCAAACTGACTGCTGACATGACAGTTCAAGTATTTTGAAATTAAATTCTGCCACATTACCACAGTTTGAGCCTTGAAGCTTATCAACACTGTCTTCCTACGGCTTATTTTAGTCATGAGCAATTTTACTTCAATTTCAACAAACATATCAGTTTATATTTAACACCCTTCACATGTGACATAATTACTTTAGCTGTTCACGCTCCAACGCTTTTGTTTTTGCACAAATAATCAAAGCTGAAGACAAATGTAACTAGTCAGTCGTAAACTTTCATGGGTTTACGACCCCATGAAGCTGCATGTGAATATTCCAGATAAGTAAGCTGGTTGAAAAGCCGGTTGGATGTGACCTTAAACTTTTCCTGAGGCGCTTATGGGATTGGATCTGGTTTGGCTCTGGCTCTGACTGGACGTGGTAAATCTGGCTCTAAAATGATAGCTGACAGCAGCCCAGAAAGGAGGCATTTTAAACTCTGACAGCAGCAACAGAGGCCATGGCAAAATTAGATTGTAAATGCCTACCGTCAAATGACTGACCTTAGTCTTCCTGACAGCACGTTCACTAAGCTTCATGTATTGTTGAAGCTAACTGAATTTTCCTGGTTTAATTAACCAGTTAAAGCCTCCTACAACAGTTTTGTGTTCAGTAAGATGGGATTTGTTGCTTTGTTGACATCAGTCGTTCTAACTAAAGCTAAAGGCCACTGCCACTTGGTTCAAAGTTAGTTTGTGCTGCTCAATAGCAGAAATACACTTTGTTGCTTTCCCTCAGGGAATACAAACAAGTTTTATTGTATTGGTATTATACTATTTTTGTTGAGCATGCTTTTTAGTTTTTATGGATTTGAGCGAGGATGGATTGGAGAGTGACCAGTTAACAAAAAAGTTTTTCTTTCTTGCTGTGCAAGCAGATTTTTCTAAATACCAGAGCCACTTCTCTTACCTGCCTCCTCGATACGTCTCTGCTTAAGATCCTGTCTTTATAAAAGACTTTAACAAACCCACTCCAGCAGTGTGATCCTAAACAAACTGTCTTGTATAAAAGTGGTTACTGAGAGATGTTTAGTCATGCCATCACTTCATGACTTAACCAGTCTTGGTAAACAAGCTCCTGCCCTGCAATCACCAGCCCTGCAATCACCAGCCCTGCAATCAGCAGCCTGCCATGTGATGTGACCCATTTAATGCACTTGTTTTATGCTATCAAAACTGCTGTTTTATGTTATCAATACACAATAAAATCTAACTGGTGGATTTGATTTTGAGGATATGGGGTTATGAATGTCTCTCAAACACTGAATTATCTTTGTATCTCTGTTTTTATTTCATTTTGTACTTTTCTTTATTTTTCCCTCTCTCCTTTGTCCATCTTTTCTTCTCTTTCTCCCATTCCCTTTGCTCTCTCCAGGGTTTCTTCCGCAGGACCATCCAGAAAAACCTCCATCCGTCTTACTCCTGTAAATACGAAGGTTGCTGCATCATTGACAAGATCACCCGCAACCAGTGCCAGCTGTGCCGCTTCAAGAAGTGCATCTCTGTGGGCATGGCCATGGACTGTGAGTTATTCGTGTATTCTCCCCACCACAAGTACAGACTCACGGGAATGCTAATGTGGCCAACTAGCAATTGCCAGCATGCGAACAAGTTAAACTGGGATGGAAAACGTGGTAAAATGTATTCTTGCTCAGCATTGTCAGCATGTGAGCATTGTCCTGGCGAGCACGTTAGCACGCTGACATTAGCATTTAGCTCAAAGCACTGCTGTGCTTCAGTACTAAAAAAAACTAAAAAAATATATAAAGAAATTTAAATAAAAAATATTACAGTGCAACCTTAGCAGCAGAAGTTACGTTAGATCAGAGCAACGGACACATTTGTGCCACATTTGTCTGCATCATGTGTATTCACAGATGAACACACACATTTACTGCACTGCCTTGCGGTCTTACTAGTTACAGAGATGAATAACAGAGTACACACACACACACACGCACCAACATCTTCTCGTATCATGTTGGCACTGATATTGATTTGGCCGTACATCTGCTCCTGTGGATAAAGGAAATGTTTTCCTTTCCTCTGGATATTTTGATGAAAACGTACAGAACATCTGGACTTCACTTGCAGCACACTGCACTCACATCATGTTGCTTAAATTGCATTTACTGTAGCAGCAGTGGTCCTTGAAATATCTGTGCTGTAATTTGCAGCAGTGGAGGCCCGCTAACTAATAAACAGATAAGAAACAACTTCAGACGTCATGGAGGGTCAATGAAGAATACAATATATAGAAAGAGTAACAACATATATGATGCAACAAGAACTAGATGTTTTCTGTAAGATTTTTGTGAACATGTATTCAGGACTAATAAGAATTGCAGTGATTTATTTTTTTTTAGCATCATGCACAGTGTTTGTACAACAGTTCAACTTTTTTTTTTCCCTCTGCCAACACAAATAATATAAAACAGCCAAGGAAAATCCATTTATATCTTTCTGGCATTCAGCGTTCATCTGACACTTTGACTCCCTTTCAATATTCTACTTAGAGTTTTGAAGGTCGTCTAGCTTCAATTCTGAGAATATTAAAAATCTAGTAACCTTTCTTTTGGATTCATCTGTTCTTCTTTTTGTCACCTTCCTGCAAGAAATGTGAGGTTGAGGTTATTTCATTTTTGGCTGGACCAGCCGTGGGTGAAAGTTACGAACTCAACACTTCCTGTAACTATTTCAAAATAAAAGCCCTCTAGCATTTCAGTGGACAGAAACACTTTATTTGTTAACAGGGCGTTTATTGCTTATCAGCATGTTAGCATCATCACTGTGAGCACGTTATATACAGTCTTACAGAGCTGCTAACATGGCTGTAGACGGAGAAACACAGGAGAACTACGTGAACACAACACAATCTACCGACAAAGCAAAGACAGATACACAACCAAACCAGAAAACGTGCACTTAAACTCAACACTAACAGCCAGATAAACAGATAGACCAATAAATAAAGTGCAAATAGAAAGACAGAAAACAAAGAAAGTGATTATTAACTCCACTGTAGCGTCCCTGTATTCATTCAGATAAATGTTTTCTTCCCCTATCCCACCTGTCAGTGGTGTTAGATGAGTCGAAGCGTGTGGCCAAGCGGCGTCTGATCGAGGAGAATCGAGAGAGACGGAAGAGAGAGGAGATGGTACGGACGCTGCAGATGAGGCCAGAGCCAGACACTGCAGAGTGGGACCTGATCAGGATGGTAACCGAGGCTCACCGGCACACCAACGCCCAGGGCTCCAGCTGGAAACAGAAGCGCAAGTTCCTGGTAAGCTTTTAGTTTTGTGGAGGTATAGATCACTGTTATGTGTATTGTAATGAACAGAAATGTTTCACAAGAAAGTCAAAGCAGTGATATTTTCAATGCAGGGTTTTCAGTTTGCAGAGTTGTACATCATGCACGGATACTCTGTTGTTCCTCTGACAAAAAATTATGTTTCAAATCACTTTTTAATCTCTGATACCATCACTTTTCATAAAATACTATTGACTTGACAGCATTAAGTTAAAAGATTTCTTTATTAAATGGGCTTTAGATTCTCAGTTATTCTCATTAAAATCAGAGGTTTAAAAATTAGCTGAAGAGCAGGAGAAGAGGCGGAGACATGAGGCAACGATCCTGCATGAGATGAAACTACAAGATGCACGCTGATGTTCTTAAAACAACAGGCTATTGAAGTTTGGCAGTTGATTTGGCCCACGCAGCAGCAGTGGATGTGACGCACACAGCTCATACAAGGCAGTTTAAAACCCTTACCACCCTTAGACCCTTAGATTTCTGCTATTTGCCTCGAAAACCGTTCTCATTTTCACAAGTCGTAACAAATCTGAACACACAAACATGATGCATATGTTTTTTAAATCTAGTTCATATCTAATCTGAAATACTTTTAACGGTGCCAGTTTGCCAAAATATAAAAGCAAAATACAATGTGCTGTAAAAGACTGAGGACAGTTTGGGCTGCTGTACTGTAATTCCATACAGCATATTTTTTATACCTACACTTACATACTGGACACTCACACACTGGGAAGGAAACCTCCTCACTATCTTTTAATCTTTTGCACAGAGTATGGCCTCTGACTAATCAATGAAAAGTAATTAATTATGTCACATTTTCATTAACAGGCATCTGAATCTTAATCACACTCCTTGAATCTGTCAGTCAGATTCTTATAAAATGATTGCAGCTCTTTTATGTAGCTAGTTATTCCAAAATGTTCGATACGTTGAAAATTGTTTTCACTTCAAAAGACAAGCTAACGCATGAAAGAGAGCGACTTCGTTTCATTTTCAAAAGGAACAGTCTTGACAGCGATCCTTTTCATCAGCCACTCACTCTGTGGTGGCGTCCCATGTGATCAGCGTCACGTGTAGACGCACGTGTCCACGCTGCCGATGGTTACCTTGAGACAAAGGTCAGATGACAGTTACCAGGCAACCATCCCATGAAGGCAAAGACAGGTTTACATTCGAATATAGTTTTTGAAGGTCTGCTGAAAAAATTCACTCCAAGGTGAATAAAGACGAAGGATTCCACTGTTGGTTGCAAGTAGGCAAAGCAATCAGAGCACAGATACTCTCCACTGTTACAGCAACTTCACTATTAAGTACTTTAGATTGGTTCTGATCCACTGAAAACAAACTGTGTGAAGGTTACAACACAGGAAAAAACACTTCAGAATTCTGCTACACTTAAAGGTCCCATATTGTATAGAGTGAGATTTCCATGTCTGTTTTGATTATAGATCAGGTCTAGGTTCTATATTTATACTGTGAAAGTATCAAAGCGCTCAGTCCACAGAGAAATGCACACATCCTGTATTCAGAAACTGAGCCTTAAAACGAGCCGTCAGGACTTCTGTAACTTTGTTATGTCACAACAAAGCAGTCACTGCCCCAAGCAATGCCCTAAGCCCCACCAACCCATATCCACTGTTCAGCCTCGCAGGATTTGGTTTCTCTGAGTGTTTACCTGAAATCTGCAATATTTTTATTAGATCACTCAGAAAACAGTCAGCCAATCAGGAGAGAGGCTCAGAGCGTCTCTCCTGATTGGCTCACCAACCTGTTGTTACTGGGGCTCCAGAGCAAAGCCGGTAAGAGGAGCTGTAAAATTACATTACAGAATTACCACATAGAAGAATAACTCAGAGCAGTTCATTTAAAAATCAAGTTAATTATTGTCCATAATCTTTTAAGTATTGTCATTTTGTAGATATTACAGTTGTTTTTGTATTTCATTAACTGTGTTGACCTTCATCCAAATATCCTGCTGAAGAAGTTTCCCTCTAGTGATTAATAAAGTCTCTCCATCAATGTGTTGCCTGAAGCCGTTTCCTGTTTGTTATAGCTCTCAGGTTCCCGTTTTATCACAGTAGGATAGGGATCAGCTGTGTGGCTATGAATGGAAACCTGTGCAGTGTTGGCAGCGCTCACACAGATAATTAGATAACCTCTTACCTCAGCTCTGTTGCTCTGATTGGAAGAGGCTGCTAAATGCCTTTCAATTTGTGATCCACTGTGTGTGTGTCTGTTCACACTCTGACCTCCTAAAACTTTTGTCCACTGTAGTCAGGTCTTTTTGACTAAGCAGATTAAGCTGTTGGAAACAGTGCTGAAAATGCATTGCAGACTTATTTAGACTGATCAATGTTAGTGTTATATGCATTCATATTGATATTCACCTTCTGAACTGATTTCACTTGTCCACATTGCTCTGTGACATTGCTCATCCAATTATCTTTATATTACGCTGTTAAACTCATATGATGTCGTCCTCAAATACAAGCAATTTGCATCTATATTGTACTCAGGTCTTCTGTCTATCTGGACTGGTGTTATAGTGTGGTGGTATTTAAATTGGTTCCAGACTGTTGCCACATGAGTCTCCACATGGCATGAGTCTATATTTTGTGCTCTTTACAAGTCTGTAAACCTTTTAAAGACCAGTGTCTTTAAAAATTTCAAGTTTTTCTTCTCTTAGTCAACACATCAACATCAGTTATGGCAACTTTCTGAGTCCACCATTATTGGAAAACCTGTAAAATGTAGAGGATGTAAAACCACAGGACATTCTCTTCATTCATCAAACTCAAATATTAGCATTTCCTTTTGACATTTAAAGAAGGAATGGTTTCATTACCAATGTAATTTCTTGTTTCTAGCCGGACGATATCGGCCAGGGTCCCATGGTTCCCACTTCCGATGGTGATAAAGTGGACCTCGAAGCCTTCAGTGAGTTCACCAAGATCATGACCCCTGCCATAACTCGCGTCGTCGACTTTGCCAAGAAATTGCCCATGTTCTCAGAGGTAGGTGCAGTGGGTGGAGTGTATTTTTAAATCTGTTTTAACACTCAAACATATTTGTGGGTTCCAGTCTCTCATCAACTTCAGTACGTGGTAGTTTAGAAACAGATGGAGTCTTTCATCCGGAGTGCCTCATGGTATTATTGCTTACATTTTTGGCATGGGTTGACTGGTGCCCAGGTAGCAAAATAAATCCATCCTTTACTTGAGCCACATGCTCGTTTTCTTCTGGCCCAGTAAATGGTCCTGAATTTAGCCTGTATATGGCATAATTATCCAGTGCTACTTCCACATCTGGACGAATTCTGACACACATCTAGAAAATGTGGCTGCTGTCCTGGAGGTTGACGGCCGTAATCTGCTCAGATGTGGAAGTATAACTATGGGCCAGACTCTGGCCGAGGACCCAGGCATATGTTGGGCCAGAAGTTTCATTTAGCTATCCCAAATCCTAATTCTAAAAGTAATGTAAATATCATGACTTGATCTGCACCATACCATTTTATTCGGGGAAACATACCAAACATACTATTTTAAATCAGCTGAAAATATTAAAAGTCAGCCTTTCACTTTGTGTTGAATCAACTTGTGGCACTAATGTTAGCTGAATTAGCTATCTAGCTGACGGTGACAACTGTTATTTTAGCTAGCAAAATCTACAGTTGCCAGGTACAGGTCTGCTTTTGTCTACTTCTGTCGGAAATGAAGGACCCATTGTTTTAAAAAATTAATAAGAATTGGTGGTGGTAAATCAGTGTACATGCCTTGGACACTACATTTTGATTGTGACATAATGTAATTTTTGAGGGCAATTTATACTAAAAATGTGCTACCTTGAATAAAAGAGATTAAATGTAGTTCACTGGAGAGGAAAAAAAGATTTTGGACGCCGCTTCTGACTGACTTTTTACCAAAATGTGAGCTTTTGCTTGTCGGCTGTTATTACACCAAATAACAATCACCCCCCCTCCCCCATCAGTTATCACGTTCACTCCCTCTGTCTCTCTGGATGATGTGATGACTCACCACTCACTGATATTGCTCTGCTTTCTATGCAAACGATGTGTGAGGGAGTGTGTTTGTCCTCGCATGTGTTGGAACGCAGTCATCTTTTATTGTAGGGGCTTTCTGGTTACGTGTTGCAGATAACACTTGATAACACGCCTTTCTCTGCAAGGACGCACACCAAGATAATGATGTTGGTGGTTAAAGATAAACTTTGATATGACATCGTACAAGGCAGATTTTTCTCTAGATCTGTTTGTTAGTTTTAGCTCTTTAGCAGTTTTGCCTTTTGCTGGAGGCTAAATGTTCTGTAGAGCTGAGGGGAACTGCAGGATCAGGTGGTAATTCATAACCATGAGTGACCCCTTTCAAATTAAACATAGTCCTTTGAGCCTTTCTTCATATTGATTAATGCAGCTAACAGGTAATAGGTCATTTTAACACAAAGACAAACAGTATGTTGCCACCTATAATATTAGCTTAATTGGTTCAATCGATCACTTATTATTTTCATTAGTGCACTTTTATAAGCCTTAACCTGCTTTACATTTTTCTTAGTCATTATGTGAAAGTAGATGATAATTGTTGCTGGTCTTTTAGATGAAAATTCTTTCTATGATCATGTATTTCCTGTCATATAATTTCCTGATGACCTCACGTGTTGTTATGGTGTTTCCCCAGCTGCCTTGTGAAGACCAGATCATCTTGCTGAAGGGCTGCTGCATGGAGATCATGTCGCTGCGCGCCGCTGTACGCTACGATCCCGACAGCGAGACACTGACGCTAAACGGCGAGATGGCTGTGAAACGTGAGCAGTTGAAGAACGGCGGGTTGGGCGTGGTGTCGGACGCCATCTTCGATTTGGGCAAGAGCCTGGCTCAGTTTAACCTGGATGACTCGGAGGTGGCGCTGATGCAGGCCGTGCTGCTCATGAGCTCAGGTAAGCAACAAATAAAGACGTAGATATATAATCTTAATATTTAAAATGATTTAATTTTCCTAATCATGTTGCTATTACTTCTGGTGTTTGGAAAAGAAGAAGTTTTAATTTTAGTGATTTGTTTTTCCTATTCTCACCTCACTTCTTTACAGCAGGAGGTTTTACTCTGTTTTCCCAGTATCTTGAATAAAAGACTCTGGCAAAAATGAGTAAAAAAAATTCAATAACTGACACATAAATAATACAACAACTAAAGGCTTTGCTGCTTCAGATCTCCTGACAGAACTCGTGCTTTACCTTCCCACATTAACATGAGGAATTTGTCTTTTCTGTGCACCACTGTCATAAGTTGTGTAAGAACAAGGAGTCGTATTCCACATGCCACATCAAGGGGGAACTCCCCCAGTTTTCCACATCCAGATGATTTCATGAGTCGTGTTGGCTGCTCAGCCTGTGACAGCAGTCGTATGATTTTAGCTTAACAAGTCTGAGAAAGTAAAATCATCACATCAAATTTATTTCTACTTTTGAGGCTGAGTGGAAATTAGCCAATGCTTTCTTATTTTCAACAATTAAAACCATTAATCACAAAATCTGCTTAAATTCGAAATATAAATTTAGCATTTTTTAATTATTGGTTAATACATTTTGTTTGCAGCAAGTCGTGGGATAAACGTCTACTGTATAGTCTGTTTTGAACTGGTTAATTATATGTATAGGATCAGTTACTATCACATTTGGTTAAACGACCAAGTTTAACAGACTGATTGAAGAGCCACATATCAGAGTGGAACATAAACAATCCAAACAGTTGTATTTGCCGTAAATACTATAAGTTGTCGGCAGCAGACAAGGGAAGGATGTACACAAGATTGATTGATTGGTAAGTAAATCAGAATAAGAACATCTTACACCTGTCCCGAGAGTCACTAGGGATTAGAGATTTGTAGTTTCCCAAGTCTAACTGGGTCCACATTATTTTCAGGCTCATCAGGTCTAGGTCGGGTTTCTATTGCTGCTGCTCAGGATCAGTATCACTGAACCAAATCATAGACTGTATATAAAAATGTATGTAGACCCCGAGTCTGAAAAGTGAAGCCAATATGTAAGTGAATTAAAGTGCAATACCACTGAGGGCTGCTAGGGGCTGGCTCCAAAAAACTCTGGCTCCAACAGACTCCCATTTAAAAACCACCAACTTCTCTAATGAAATAAATATTTTTCCACAACTCATTACGGTGTATAGTGTACTTCTCTAATTAATTAGATACTAGGGCTTAAAGATTGGTATTATTGGCCTTGCCTGTTTGATTGACATGACCTTCGCTGGAGGAGAGCTCGAGTCGCATGCACATCATTTTGACTCAGTTGCTGTTATTTTTTTTGTGGGTGGAGGAGGAATTTTCCACTGACAGTTTTGCTGTTAGTTATTTAGTTTTAATTAGTTTTCTTTTCACCATAATTATGGCTCATTCGTTGGTACTAAGAGACTGGGGGGATGCTGATATTCTGATATAGATTTTCCGGTAAGTAAACGTTTATTTTCTGTATGTTCCCAAAAGTTAGCGCGTTTTAACCAGAGAACGGGAGACTGTTATCATCCCAATTAATATTAGAGTTAATGTGGATTACCGATGCACTTTGCTAACCAAGCTAGCTAGCCGATACCTTAGTGTTTGCTATGCTAGCCGTACCTGGCTAACGGGTTGTAAACCCGGTAAAAAGATCAATTTTACCAACATTAAGTTAATGATGTTTGTTTTGTGTTGCTGGTACATGTGACACATTTTGAGCGGATGTGTTGGTGTAATGAACTGCACCAGAAGTGCAACCTGCAGCAAAATGAGACTCGTATGTATTAGCCTTACAAACTCTTTAGTGTTTACCTGAAGATTTGACAGTTAGACTTCAAAGCAGTTGTCAGTGTAGTACATCGCATGTGCTTTCGTTTTATTCAAAACTTAATTATTGTCATCGAAAAGGTGTTTAATAAATAAACCGACTGCAATTAAATTGTATTGAGAGCATGTTTTTTTCAAATTTACCGTATGCCGCTAACAGGACACTTTGGTCAATTAGTGTTTTAGTGTAATTAGAATTGATAATAAGAAAAGCACAAACTCTAATATCTAATATCTTTAGATGGATCTTAGTCAATGTTCAAGGGCAGCAACATATAAACATTTCTATTATTTATGTTGTTGATTAAAGCAAACAGAAATAGTTTCGTAATTAATTACAAACTCTGGAAAAATCTCCATCAATGTATTTTTTGTAAGATTACAATACTGTGCATGTTGCTATTGTTGTTGATGGTAAAAAAACATCAACAAACTTAAAGAAGAACTTCATTAATAAATTTATTTCACATATGAATTCAATATGAATTCTTTTAAAATTTCTATGTTTTTGCTGAAATCTTCCCCTAATTTCCTGAAAAAATGTTGTGTTAGACTTTCTAAACTGAGCAGATCTTTATTTATAGTATATACATATTAATGTCATTGTGCAATTTATATACATATTAAACTGAATGCTTGGAATGGCTCAGTGAGGCAGTGTCTGAGTCCATCTCTTTATCCATCTTCTATGTTCACATTTCTTGGTGCAGCTGCAGTTGCCATGTTCATCCCTACAGATCTAAAGTGAAGTGAATGATGAATTGTCTGACATGTTGACAACTCTGGTTGTAATGGCTTTTTTGATTGGTCCCATAGTTGCCAGAAGACTCCCTCATCCTCTGGATGTCTGTTTCTTCTCTCCTCCTTTTCCCCCTCAAATGCCTTTCTCTCCTTACACATAGCATCTTTTTCCTCGTTAAAGGCTTTCCTGCTCGTGCACTTAGCCTTAAGTTCTTTATTGAAGGCTCCTTCTCCGAATGGAAAGCATCTCTCATCCCCTGGATGCTAGTCTTATCTTGAATGAAGACTTTCCAATAGGTGGATCCTTTGTTGGATCCTGCAATGGTAACAGGGGGGCACAGCTGGTGACGCACAGCGAAAATCCTCCGTGAGACCAGACTGTCTCATTTTGGCTCGGCCTTCGCAGGACGTGGTCCACGAAGGGTCACACCTTTGTGGACCGCGTCCTGCAGAGGATGAGGCCCCCTGTAATGGGACACATCAAAACACTATTCATCTTTGTTTAGCCTTTCCCATTTCTCAAATAGGGATAATATTCTCTACCCTTGGGAAATACCCATTCTCCAAGATTCACTTTAACAAGGACATTATCATACAAATACATCAATACCAAATATTGCTTAATTTCAACAATGAAGCTACAATACTTCATTGTTTCCCCAGATCCATTCATCCTGGTGGTTTCCTTTCTGGGCTTCAGATTCTTTAAGTTACTGCTGGCTTATTGTAAAATACACTGAGAAGCTCTGGGTGTGTTTGGAGCTTAAACTGTATATAAAAATGGACGTAGTCTCCGGGTCTGAAAAGTGAAGCCAATACTACCAAGGGCTGTTTCTGGCAATGGGTGATGTCACGGCGGGTTGCCACTTGGACCAAATGGATCCAAGTGAAGTCACTTTCAGCTTTTTGACTTTTTTGGATCACGTGTTTGGATTGGGCCTTGTTATCAGCCTCCTGATAATTTTCCACTCAGTTACAGGTGAATGGAAACACACTTTATGAACTCCAAAGTCCTACCGGTGATCTTTGTTGCATCACTCTCACCCGCATTTCCTGTCATCTTAGAGAAAAGCAGAAGATGTTTAAAAGTATGTTTTAGATTTTTTTGTATTTCCTTACTGTTGTTAATAATATAAAATATTCTATTCAGGAATCAAAGGTGACGACGTGTAGAAAGTTCCATCAAGCTGAGATCGTGTATAAATGTACAAAAGGTTTTGTTTTTTTTTCTCTCTCCTCTTTATCGCTGCAGACCGTTCAGGGCTGACCAGCGTGGAGAAAATCGAGCAGTGCCAGGAGGCCTACCTGTTGGCGTTCGAGCACTACATCAACTACCGCAAGCACAACATTCCCCACTTCTGGCCCAAGCTACTGATGAAGGTGACGGACCTGCGCATGATCGGGGCGTGCCACGCCAGCCGCTTCCTCCACATGAAGGTGGAGTGTCCCAACGAACTTTTCCCCCCGCTCTTCCTGGAGGTCTTTGAGGACCAGGAAGTGTGATTTTTACGGCGCCCCCTGAAAAGAACCTTGGACACATAAGGCAAGGAATATGGGGTGGCCCTGACAGCAGAGGAGGTGTGTGGGAAGGACAAGTGGAGAATAAAAAACAGGATTTTTTTTTCTTCAGTGGGAACGTGCCCTGTAAATTTTCTTTTTTTTTGTTTTTATTTGTTTTGTTTTTTAATCAAACACCCACAAGACCCACCACCTGCCACCAGCAAACATACACATCAACATCACCAGGGAGAAACACATTGACAATCTGGCTCTGCTTTTTGTCATTCAGAGAGGAAACACACATTCGTAGGTAATCACAGATTTAAATTGCAAACATACTTGCCATGGACTTACAGTATAACTATATGCAAACACAAAGCTCATCACATTAAGGACTTTTTCACCTGTAGGGACAAACAGCTGTACTCTGGTCCTGCGACTAATGCAACCTGAGGAGCTCGGTTATGGCTCCTCTCCATCCCCCCCCCCCTCTCCCCTCAGAAAAGTTTTTTTTTTTTTTTAAATATATATATCTCTGGGACCTGACCATTAGCTCCTGAGAACACCCCCCCCCCCGCCCCCCCCCCCCCCCCTTCCTTCCTTAGATCTCTTTAACTGCAATGGCGTCAGACCTCCATCCCAACCCCTCAGTCTGCCGAGGCCCTGTGAGTGTTTGTCAACCTACCTCCCTCACGTACTGACCTCTCTATCTCTCTCTGTCTGTACTACACACACACACACTAACACACACACACACTAACACACAGAGTACATGCACAATATGCACCCCTACACTTTTACCTCATACCGTGTGAAATGTATTTTCTCATTTATTGTGTGGGTGGCGGTAGTCCAGTGATAAACCATGCTCACTTACCTATTTAACTCTCAGCTGGCGTTCGAGGTTGCAGTGGGAACACTTTGTATGAGATCTTTAAACCGTAATGTGTTATTCATACACACTAACCTGTGTGACACAACAGTTGCTGTGTGCATTATTAAGTCTCATATATAAAATAATAGATGTGTTAATAATAAATTGAAGGGTATAAGATGGTGCGAATATCACAGTGCTTTCTGTGAACAGACTGATTAGGGAGTTTGATTACAGCAGCAGAAGAGGAAATTGTGTTTTGATATCATATAGTAAGTGTTTGTTGTTTGCTTCAGCAATAGTGCGACATTTTTGGAAACACACTTATTCACTTTCTTGCCAAGAATATCCAGCAGCCAGTTAGGTTAGCTTAGCACAAAGACGGGAAGCAGAGTGGGGTTCATTTTGTCACTTCTGGACAGCCAGACTAGCTGTTTCTCCCTGCCCCCAGTCTTTGTGCTAAGCAAAGCTAAGCTAACACCTTCTGGCTGTAGCTTAATTCTTGTCTAACGCTCAGCAGGTAAAGTAAATGAGCTTATTTTCCAATATGTGGAACATGGGTCCAGAGTAATATATTTCAACATCAGTCAGATTATTTGCCATTAAATCTCCCCTGAGGATGAACTCTAATGTCTTTCTGTCAAAATGTCAGTTTCGCCAGTACTTTGGTTTATGACGAAATACTTTCAAAACTAATTCCCATCAGCCTCAGCTGTGCTCAGTGTTTAGAACTGATTAGCAAATGTTAGCATGTTTGCTTAAGTTAAAAATAGTAAACGTAGCAAACTACCCAAGCAAGAAAGAAATTCAAGTCAAAATTCATATTTTGATCTTAACAATAGATCACGTAACTACTCGCATATAAAAGGGGTCACTTGTAGTGATAACACCAGATGTCGGTGGAGACCAAAACAGAGCTGTTAGCAACTGCTAGCTGACAGGTTATTTCATTGTTGTGTTCATAGTTCACAGCAAATTCCTCATTCAATATGTTTACAGAAAGCACTGTTTCACTCACAAGGCTTTATACCCGTTCTTGCAAAACTGAGACTTGAACTTATAAAAGTAACTGTTGTTGTAATGGTATAATACATTATATGCATTTTCAAAGTGAACTGTATTGTAACTACAGGCTACATTTTACAGCGTCACCCACTGTACTTAAAAAAAATATATATATGTAAATTAATTATATTCACAAAACTTAATTAAAAGAAACTAATTATATATATATTATATATATATAATAATTATAATGTATATACATATATATCTATATTGCTAGAATACCTCTCTGACACATACCTCTTGTTTTCAGTACCTCACACACACACACACACACACATATACACACACACACACACACACCCATTCAGTTGTTTTTTGATGTATTACCTCAGTTACTTTGTTTCTCATCATCATCTCTCCTTCCTCATGAATAACCACTGGGCTGCACCACACTTCCTGCCTCCGTGTGTGTGTGTGTGTGTGTGTGTGTGTGTGTGTGTGTGTGTGTGTGTGTGTGTGTGTGTGTGTGTGTGTGTGTGTGTGTGTGTGTGTGTGTGTGTGTGTGTGTGTGTGTGTGTGTGTGTGTGTGTGTGTGTGTGTGTGTGTGTTTGTGTGTTTGTGTGTATGTGTGTGTGCGGGTGTCTTTTCTTTGGAGCCCTGTCCTCCTAATTGTACCGTAGCCCCTCCTCCTCACCTCCCAGCTGTCTTGTGATAGGTCGAGCGCTAGCAGATGGTAGTGGTGAGAGGGGATGTCGCCACTTACTTCTGCAGGCCTCCCCCATCAGCCTGTACCTTGTCTCAAGTCCCGCCTGAAACTGACAGATTCTACCTCACCTTTCATCTCAGTGCAGCTGCCCCTTGGTCTGCAACACTAAACATGCATGCACACGTATATAAACATGTACAGACGAGTGACGAATTAAAAGGAAAACCTGTAGAAATTAGTGGACAAACGAATGCACACAGGTGCGCTGCATGAAGCAATTAACATCCAGTCAAGCTCTGTGGCAGGTATAAAAATTCTGAGCAGGCCCAGCTGATTCTCATTCAGCATCAAGATGACAAGGGGAAAAGATCGGAGGAACTTTGAAAGAGGGCTCACTGTTGGGGCAGGAGCTTCGGTCACAAAGATGCTCAGCTGACTCATGTTTCAAGATTCTGGAGATTTTGGACTGACGTGTTAGACAGCGCTCTCCACCACCATCATCAAAACGCCAAATCTTTTGGAAGAGTCTCAGAGTTGTAAAATCAGCGCAGCACTGAAGCTGCTCTGGTGGCACACGTTGGCCCAACACCTTATTAAGACACTTGATATTGGTTTTTCCTTTCATTTGTCAACCGTCTGTATATGTACATGTAGTGCACAAATGAGTTGCCAACATGGACCCATTGAGTGTGCTGCTCCACCGACAGTGTACAGCAGGTCTTTTAAACGGACCATGGATCAACATTTGACAGCTGACATGGCAGACTTTGTAATTTTCTCCCCTATTTTTTTTTTTTTTTCATTTTTATCACGCACCACACGGGACCAACAGTCACTTTGGAGTCTGTTTTTATTTAGGAACCTGAAATGACAGAAAAGAGCGCAGGGGTGAATTTGTGACATTGCAGTGTGCACTGCATATGAACTGCAGCTGAAGCCATTTTGGCCCGATTGGCTCAGGCCGACGGACTATGTGGGTGGTGACTGGGAAGTCAAGAAACAACGAGTGAGTCAGCAGTATTTGCCTGTGGATATGGTTTCATCCTGGCCGACGGGAGGAAAAAAAACAGTGAGCAAGCAACTGTGGTGGGTAGCGACGTGACTCAGGCCAAGTCGATGGCGAACCACCACACTAAAATGGACCTTTTTCTCGCACCTACGGAACATCTTCAGATCCTTCCCTGGCAGACACAGTGGAAATGGACACTGGGCCGTTTAAATGACATTCTGAGCATCTGTCCTATCCCAGAGACTTACACTATGAATTAATCACTGCTGAAATAAACTCCACCAACCACATCCCAACTTGCCATCCACTACAAATAACTATCAGGTTTTTTTCTGTTGCACTAAAACCACAATGTCTGTATCCCTTAGTAGACCTGAACCCTTCCTTTATCCCCTCCCCCCACATCTTTCCTGTCTTTAGCAGTCTTAATAATATTCTCTAGAATATGTCAAACACACACACACAAACACACACACATAAAAACACACATGGTCCATTAACTCCTCTCCTGATTACCTGATGAAACCAATAAGGACTGTGACATGGCCTTTAGGCGCCGCCACTCTCAGTGTTCAAATCTACGTTGCAGGGTATTTAAATAGAACCATAAGCGCTAATTATACAGGGATATAACACACACAGCAGCAGCAGCACACACACTCTCTCTCTCTCACACACACACACACACATACCGTACTCTGCTCACTATCACTGTGAATGAAAGCCATGTTGCAACCGGGTAATGGTTCAGACAGGGAACCGCTGTCTTAGTAATTCTGGCGTATTCATGTGCCTCACAGAGGCCGGCAATGAAAATACACACTATAAAGTTATATACATATATATAGATATTATAGAATATATAAATAGAAACGTTACACTTATGTGGCATTAGTGCTATCTGTGGCTGAATTAATGCTCCCAGCTCAAATCAGATAATGAGTCTGTCTGACCAGTCATGTAGCAGAGGGTGTCAGAACTCAGTTGAGCCACCTTTACTAATATCTGTAAAGTAATATTTATGATTTTTTTTTTTTTTTTTCAACAGACGTCATAATGTATTATGATGCTTGTTTGCCTTGTGGTGATCACCAACTGACCTTGATAGTTTACCCACCTTTTTGCATACCTCTACATCACTTCATAGCGCACAAGAAGTACCTTAAACAAGAGAAATGTTGGTCCCATCTTGGGACTGCAAAGATAAGATCAGGTCTTGTCCACATAGTTGACATGAGCTGAGATTTAGATTTGAGCTGGCAGCACAGCCTTTCTCTCTCTCTCTCTCTTCTCTCTCTCTCTCTCTCTCTCAGCCAAATGATCACTGGAGAAATCCTCCCCTTGTCCTTTAAAAAAAAAAATGCACACCAGCACCACAGAGCACACTGCCTTCAGTCATGATCAGTTGCACCAGCATAGCAGAGAGACAGACCGATAGTCAGTGACCATCCTCCTCACCAAAAAGCAGTTTTACCCGGACATCAGTGCTAGCTATCATAATGCTATATGTTCAGACAGCAGGTCAACCCAGTTAGTTCTCTAAACCTGGTCTGTTAGTAGTGTAGATTTTAATTGACTAGATTGAATCTGTGTATGGACAGAATGTTAATTTGCTGTCTGTATGGCCTTGGTTGACGTAGTGGCAACACAACCAAGCACGCATGGCCAACAACTCGAGATGCCGGAACAAACTAATGGCACTGTGTGCTTCTTCTACCTTTTTATGGCTTCATTACCTCTGTTCATTGCATTCATGAGAGAGGACACCATGAAACTTTCTTCTTGTCTCATAAGCTACTGTGCTAGATACTACCGGTCAAAGGTTTTAGAACACCCCAATTCTTCCAGTTTACATTGAAATTAAAGCAGCTCAAGTCCAATGATTCACCTTAAAAGGTTCAAAGGTAAGCAGTAAAAAAAAAAAATCAGGTCACTTAAAACAAACAATGTAAACAGGTCTCTTTTATGGATTAAGATATTGTTTGACTTCCAGCTTTCCTGCAGCAGTAGAAGCAGATGAAGCCTTGAAGGTTAATACAAACAACTATTGTTGATGACTTTCAAACCCTGTGTCTGTACAAAGGCAGTGTTGAAACAAACTGTGTTACCACACCCTCTGATGCATCAGTACTGCAGGACTGTATACTGCTTTCAGAATGGTGAGAAAAAGACGAGTAACAAAGGAAGACAGACCGGTCGGTTAGAGGTTCATCCTACAGCAAGATAATGAGCTGAAAAAATTAGAGGAACTAGACGGTGGCTTCACATGATGAAGACCAGCACAGTCTCCAGACTTAAACCCCATGGAGCTGGTTTGGGATGAACTGGAAAGCAAAGAAGTGCAACACATTTGTAGGGAACGTCTGCAGCGGTGTTTGGACGAACCTTCCAGACAGTGTTTGATTTCCACTGTAGAAAGATGCAAAATTAGACTAAACCTTTATTATTTATTTGTTCTTTGCTTTAATTTCAGAAACACTGAGGCGTTACCCTCTAAATTTCAGTAACAACTGGAAAAACAGAGGTGGCGTAAAACTTTTGACTTGTAGTGTATCAAAATTCATAATAAATAATGGATTTGCTCTGCATGTTTGACATGGCCTAGGCGGTGGTACACAAGGCAATTTTGCAGGCAAAGCTGAATTGAAATGCCTCCCATAAAAAGAGCCACAAAGTCAAAAAAAATTTCTTGTGACAGTAAAGCACTGTTTGACAAAAGCAGCAACAGTTGAGGCACTTTAAAAAGTTGTGCTCTGTATCACTACCCTGTCACGTTCCACGCTTCCCTGCCAAACTGCGAAAGTAGCTGAGTCTCCATCTTATCTGCACAGTGACCACAGAATTGTGTTTTCTCTCTCTGTCTATTAGATTAAAGTTAGGGTTACGTTACGTTTACAATGAACTAAAATGTGAACTTGATGCTAAGCTCTGCCGCTGCAACATGGCACAAAACTCAAACAACCACTCTGAAGCAGTTCAACTCTCATGCAACTCGTTTTCCACAAACAAACTACTTCTACTACTTTTATTACTTACCCAGGGAAACATCATTTCCCTCCTCCTCACATCTCTTTCCCAGTCCTTCCATCTCTACTCCGTCCCCCCCAATATTCCCATTCTGCTCTCCTGTTTTTTCAGTCTTACATCCCCAATACCTTCTCTATTTATTTCACTCTGTCCTCTTAGCGTGCACCTCCTTCCTCCCTTCCCACACACACACACACACACACACTCACAGAAAATCTACCCCAACTCATCCTAGCACCCTTTGGCGGAGAAAGACGACAATCCCTGCAGGAATATGTCCACATGTGGAATGTAAAATACTGAAATTGTACGATTAAAGACACGATGTGAAGTCCCACACATATTGTTTTTGATGTTGTTGATGTTGCTTTCGTTGTGCACCAAGTGTTCGTTGTTCTGCTTATTCTAAGGCGGATGAGTTTGCGGGTGAGGTTAAAACCCCCAATCATGTGACAGACTGCTACTGAAAAGTCCCTTTTTTTAAAAATATAGTATGGTTATAAAAGCGTTGTGGCGTGAGGACTCAAAGCCCTGAACAATGTAAAGCAAGAGATGAGGTGACTTTGTTTTGGATAGAGAAAAAGCTGTTTTTTTATGATTAATCTTTGATGTCATTATTAATTTGCAACTGATTTTCTTGGTAAGTGAATGTTTGTCTATCTGTGTTGATGCTTTACTGTGAGAAAATGGCTGTATATGCACTTTCAAACCATCGTTGGTGCAGTGGTAGCTAGTGCTCAAATATCACCCAAGGGTCAGTGTTCAGTTCACCCTCAGTTCAGCTAATTGAAAAAGAAGATCCTTAAAACTGTCAGTTGTTTATCCCTAATCAAATATAGCATTTGAATTTTAAAGTTGCCTTATTCTGGCGTTAAAATCTACAAGAAAAAAGTGTTGCATATTCTTAAATACAATATGAAAGTAATATTATGAATAGGCCCATTGGTCACGTGACAAGCATCTGATAAAGACTACCTTTTCAGTGTGTATGCTAACATTTTAATATATGTAAGTTGTTATAGTTGTTATTCAAACTATAACATTTCAGTAACAAAAACTTTGCACTTATTTGAAATCATACTTCAGAATTTTTTCTTGTTTTTTTCTGATTATCAAGATCTAAAGTCTACATTTGGGTTTTCCCGCCTTTTTTGTCAGTTACTCCCTATGATAGACTAAGACATTGGAAATATACATTAACATACTTTCTTGTGATCCTTAAATTAATCTTAATTGAGCAATGGTTATGATTTCCTCCAGGAGCTTTTTCGAATCTAGCTAATGGCTACTAGCTTCTAGTTAATGGCTACTACTTTTTAGTAGCCATTAGCCACATTTGAGTAATTAGCATTTCAATAACCAACATTTCTACACACTATTTACGAACACTCATACTTGTTAAAGATGTTTTAGGTATGAAAGAAAAAATTTCCTCTTCACACAGACCTTTCCTGCACACTCATAAATCCACAGCTAACAAGCTAACAAGCTATTTTGCTAATTTGACAACTTGTTTAATGTATCTTGCTTTTTGGTATATGATTAGCTGTAAAAGGAAATATGTTTTATGAGATCACTAGTCACCTATATGATACTGATATAAGTCACCTATACGTCAACATATTGTATCCCAAACCCTTAGCATGTACATTGCTTATCTGTCTTATCTGTCTGCTCCCACTCTCATATTTAGTAGTAGGGACCAATGGGCTTAAAGGTTTTTCTTAGGGACTGTTCAAGAATTACAGGTGTGGGGAAGGGGGATGAACGTTATGTTTTTGTTTCATGCTCATCTCACAGACGTTTTACAAACAGCGTCTCTAAATAATTCACAATTGATACATTTGTTTGTTTGTTTTTTTTATAGACAGTATGAACATGTGGGTAGGTTTAACTTTTTTTAAAAAGCAAGACATTCATATTTTTATTTGAATCCTCCCATTGACTGCAAAAACAGTTCCCCCAAATATCTCCTAATAATGTAACAGTATTGGTACAACATGATTCATCATTAATAGTAAGTCAATGAGGCAAAGCAAAAAGACTTTCAGATTGTGCAGCGTAACCTTAAAATGTAACTACATTATGTTAATAGAATAATAATTTTTTTCCAACAATTCATTTGCAAGGGAAATTTTAGCTAAAATATAAATTTCTGGTGAGATAAAAATTCAAAGATCTTCTCCTGCTCCATCATCCAGTTACTTGAGCTGAATGTGAACGAACCTGAATCCTGCTTTCCACGGTTGCTTGGACTGTATCACTTTTAAAGCTGGGCATCTGCTCTTACCCCTGATCTGGGTCAATAAAAAAACAACAACAAAAAAAACAGTAACAAAACAAAACCCCACCTCCTGATCCTAGCCTTTATATTGCTCAAAATTAATCTGACCTTAGATCAGGGCTCATTTTGCGATGTATAAATCTGCCATATATTAATCTCAATGTTGTGATAAAAATCTTGTTTTTGGTGGAAGACAAACCTCAACTTACAAAAAGGAAATACATTAAGAAACACATTTTAAAAGATCACAAAATAGAAACCAAAAAAAGAGAGATTTATACAACTTTTCATACCTCATCACACTGCTTTGTGCCCAAGTTAAAGGAGGCGGAGTGATCAGTTTCAAGCATGGAAAAATCACCAGTGGTTGGCAAAGTATGGACCCAACAGTGCTCTCAGGAAGATTAAGATGTGGCCCCAAATTTTTTTTCACTAAAAACTAGTGGCTTGAAGAGTTTAGATTTGAGTTACTGGAGTCTCCCACATCCCTGAAATGGAATACTGAAAAAAAAAAGCACTTAAAATGTGAAATTATAGAGGATGGGTATTTGGTATAAATGCTCACAGGGTATGTTCAGGTTGACATGGCTCCAGCAAAAATGTTTCAAAATTACAGCACTTGCACAGCATGAAATACGACGCCATGCTGTCATCAGCTGGCAGATACTTATCCCTTCTCCTGTGTGTGTTCTGCTCTGACAAACCAAGAGAGGACTGAAGCCTCATCAACACACGAGTTGTAGTGCACTGAATAGTTTGGCCAAATGAAACGTGTAAATTACAGTCTCCAAATAATCAGCAATGGCAAGGAAATTAAAAACGGTGACCTCGCCTCGCGAAAGCTTTGAAGAGAGATGTTTTCCCCTTCAAGCCTTCAAATCTTGTCAAGTGAAAATATGCAATTACACACTTGTATTTGTGACCAGTGTACTTTAATACAGGCCAGTAAATTGTGCCTTGAATAAGAAAGATTTAGGACGTCAAGTCCCGTACTACTACTCCCATGATGACAATGTCCTCTCTTGTTTTTGTTCGGTGCTCCCTGCAGCTCCCCTTCACAGCAGCTTAATGCACTAAGCACACAACCCGGCCCTAATTAGCGAATCTGAGAGACATCATGTGAGGCCCTGCGCAAGCAGTAGGCTATTTCCTGTTTGCAAAGCAGCCATAATTTTTTTTTTTTTTTTGGCACAGCACAGTGTTGAATGTAAAGCTGAGTGAGATTTGGGTTGAACCGCCCCAGAGGAGAGGTGGAAGGTGTATTTGATAATGCTGGTCATGGGTTTGGGATGGGCACAGTTGTTGTTTGTCTTGTTTTCTGTGACAAATCATTCATGGCACAATCACAGAATGGCATCTCAATGGCTCAAAGCTGTTTGTGTTTGTGGCTATGTGACATTCATTTTCAGCATTATAAAATTATTTGATATCAATATGCCTACTTTGTTTCTGTCCAAGAGTTTGACAGTACACATGACTGATGGACACACACACACACACACACACACACACACACACACACACACATACACACACACACACACACAAGATAAAAAGCAAGTTAACCATGATAAAACAAACTCTAAAATATGCACACACAAATGCACATGGACAGTATTGTGAGTTTAGCGTTTCGTTACTGATTTCCAAGTAGCTCCACGTGTCACTTTTGGATGACATCAGTTTCAGCAGCATCTCAGTGTGACTTCTTTACATAATATTAATGACAAATTGTTTTTTTTATTTTTTATTAGTGAAATAGTTTGGCAAAAAAATGACAAACATAGTCTATATAAGATGATAGAGATGCTAACATACGTGTTACAAGCCATGAAAAAAACACACATAAGATAATAAGACGAATACATACTGTATACTGTATGTATATATATATATATGAATAATAGGTAAACGTGTGTGTGTGTGTGTGTGTGTTGTAGCAATAGTATCTTTATGATAATAATAACTAAGTAGTATGATACTGATGTAGCTATACTAATAATCATTATATAATCATTCAATATGCTAGGTCCCCCCCCCCTCCACAGGAGACTGTCAGGATGGGCCAGTGCAGGACCGCCCCTCCCTCAACCTTCTATCTCATTATTTTCATGATGTTATTATTGTTGTTATCATTTTTATTGTTTTTATCGTTATTATTATTATGTACACTTTATTCTGTTTTATTTTTTTGTTGTTGGTTTGTCCTGTAGTCCAGTTTGTCCATCGAAGAAGGACCTAGCTCCCTCTTTTTTTCTTTTTTTATTTGTTAACAGGGACGGAGGTCTTTCCTGCCCAATCCACCCCCGCCCCCCACCAGTGCCCCGGCATGAGGCCAGAAAGCAAGGCGGGGTCAAATATATATAAAATATTAATATTAGTTTTGTTTCGGTTCAGTACATCTGGGAGATTATTCTACTTTTGTGGAAGGTGCTGCTTAAATCAATTGAAAGCCATTGTCATTGTAACACTATATTCAAATTTTCTGTTCAATATGCTGAAGTAAGATGATGATGAGATTTTGCATTTTGTGTGAACTGACATTCCTGATGCATTTTGTTAAGTGCCACACCCGGAAAGTCTTATTCTCTCCAAATGATTGGAAGCACCAAAAGCGGTTTACTAACTTATTAATCCGCTGCTATAGCAGCCTCCTCTTTTCTGGGAGGGCTTTCCATAAGATTTCTGAACCTGGCTGCAGGGATTTGCTCCAATTCAGCCACAAGAGTATTACAGTGAGGTCAGACACTGATGTTGGGAGATCGGGCCTGACTTGCAGTTTCATTTCATTCCAAAGGTGTTTGGCTGGTGCTGGGAATCAAGAGAGTTTCCCTCCAGTTGGACCAACACAAACCATGAAAAACAGCCGCAGACCAAATGTACACAAAAGTACAGTATGTTGATACCTTGTCCATACATTTGGAAGTAATAGATTATTTGTAGAAACCAAAACTATGCTTCTCTAATAATGAAATATTGTGTAGAGAGCAAATGCATTTGCTATATTTGCACAAGCAAATATAGGTATAGCAGGTTAACTTAAAGTGATGAGGTATTTCAGTTTTAACAAAGACAGTTGGACAATTGGGACACAATTAAATGAATCTTTAAGGGAGGGAGCTGAAAAAAAGGCTCTCTCCATTCACCCCATGCATCAACCTGGTATTGCAGTGCGGCCAGGAACGATGCACCATTTGCAAATTTCCCCACTGTGAGACTAATAAAGGACTATCTTATCTCATCATCTGGGATTACAGCAGCTCTGTTAGTGCTATTTGGCCTACAGCAGCTGCAGTCTATTAGCATTTCTCCACTGCATGGTACCGACTCCCCAATGCAGCGTCATTACTATGACGACACACAAAGCTATCGTGAGGTCATCTTCAATGTGGCACACACATGAACAGTAGAGGATATCAAACGGATACCAAACAGAGAAACGTCTACGCCTCCTCAATTGATCACGGAGAGGTTTTAAAAAAGTATTGTACAATAACGAACAGGCGACAGTCACTTATCTGTTAAAAATAGCGTGTTCAGAACATCATGCTTATACAACGATGACGCAGAGGTGATGGTTCTCTCCGACCAATCATTAATTTGCAGTGTTTTGGTACCTTTTGGTATCGAGTACCAGGTGCCTTTTACTGCTTCTGCCCGATGGAAAACTAAAAAATCTGAGTAGAATCGAGTCAAGTTGAGCCGGTACCATGCGATGGAAAAGGGCTATAAGTGATAAATACTCCGGCCAACTCTGGATTTAGCATCGTGCACACTGATCTCATGTCATCGCTGTAGTTACATGTGTAAAAATGATGCTGAAACACCCCGGGCCAGGTATTATTCTTACAGGCAGCTGTGAAGGCTTCAGCTGGCCGGTCAACAGGGGCCAAACAGAAACTGTTTGCCCTGGGGCCTCTTAACTAGTCAGTTCAGCCATGCTAACCACCAAATGACAAAATAAACTGTCAAATATATTGAACATAATTATGCATATTTACTTTCCAGTTCAATTATTCAGCATGTGTATACCTCTACTATCTGCTCTATTACTTCTAATATTGCATTTAACTCCTGCAAGCCAGTGATTACCTTCAGTTGTGGCTTTAGCAGGTGTTACATTATGCAGCCATTGCATTAGCAGTTTCCACAGAGAAGAGTACAGTAAGAATAACAACACTGTGAACCCATCAGCGGCGACTTGTGTAGTCAAACATCTGTCAAGTTCGATTAAATGTGCAATTACCGAGAAAATAACGGTCTTTTCCATTCAGACACAGTTTCAGTCAAGAATCAGGCACAGCTGAATGAATGAAGAGGCTAAATCATTAAGTGTGGTATTCTTTCTTATTATACTGGAGTTGAAGCAGGGTCATAAATTCATTCTGTCCACTGATGTTAGTAAAACCCGTGTGTTAGTAAAACAGGCCCTTCTCAGCACTTCAGGTTGCCGTCAGCTGACACAACCAATCCTACAGGCTGTTGTCAGTGTTGCTCGGTAAAACCCAGTCTGCTGTAACTGAGTTGTTAAACCAGGTACGTGACACACACATCAAAAGTGATTTGATAGATTAAATTAGTCCACATTTAATTTGATTTTATATCAAAGACATCTTTCTTCCTGAATCCAAATCCCCTTGTATGTTCCATCTACGTATGTGGAATTAAAAGCCATTAGCAGTATTGCAGCGTGACATACAATCATACTGCACGTGCACAGGCTGAACGGATATCTGTGATGCACTTATGCTAAATCTGGAAACAAACTACTAAATTATTACGAAGTGCGAGACTCATGAAAGCCAGTCGATGTCAAATTTGTTTTAGGGTTGTTGTGGAGGAGATGATGTAACAATGAGCAGCTTTGCTCTCCACCAATCCGAAGTCCTTCACACACACACACACAGACGCACACGCACACACACACACACACACACACACTATCCATGTCAGTCTGCGGCATGTCTGCTCTGTACCAGCTGTGCCCTTCTGTGTTTTTTGGAGGGGAAGGAGGGGGTGGTAGTGTATGTGTGTGTGTGTGTGTATATGTGTGTGTGTGTGCATCTGTGTGTGTGTGTGTGTGTGTGTGTGTGTGAGACACACATACACACAAACACACACACACCCTCTTACACAGACACAGATTGACAGACTGGGACATCCATTACAGATTTTTCCCCTCAACTAAAGGAAAAGTGCTCCCAGCGAGCCTCTAAAATAGAACAGTGTATTTTGATGATGATGCTCATATTCACAGACATAACTTATAATATTTTTTGCTCAGTTTGTAAATTCCTAGAAGAACACATGCTCACTTTCACACACATGATTCATGAACACGTGTTGCTGTTTTCAGTGCATATGACTCGATTACATAACACGTTTTATCATCATGTTCTGAGATCAATATTTTCTGATGTAAAATCCATGTTGGGACAAAAACTCATTATCTGTCAAAATGCTAAACAATGATGTTTTTTCTTTTAACCTCTTAGGATCCAGTTTTCCCCTTCGAGTGAAAGTTCGGTTGAAATGCACTTATTTTCTTTCTTGCTGAGAGTTATATATGAAAATCAGTACCACTCTCATGTCTGTACAGTAAATATGAAACTAATGTCAACAGCTAGTTAGCTTAGCGTAGCACAAAGACTGGAAACTGGGGCAAACAGGGGGCCTGGCTCTGTCCAAAAGTAACAAAATCCAACCATCACGATTTATAAAAGCTTAAAGGATATCATGGGTATACTAGAAACAGGAAATGCTAAAGCTAATTTGGCAGACTTTTAATGGCACCAGTTTGCCAAAATGTAAAGTATAGGCCAAAAAACAGGGCTCAAAAGAGAACACCATTACCTTCCCGTAGCTGACATTGTAACAGCACATTTGAGAATCTTTTATGGGGTCTTGTTCTGATGGTTTTATTTTTTGCCCAAGTAAGCCTACATGTTGACGTTAGCTTACACGTTAGCATCATCATTTTTTGCCTTACTCTTGTTTCCACACAGAAGTCAAATAAAGAAAAGTAGTAGAACAAGTATCTCTTCCAGTGGAAATAACTTTGCCCGCAGGAGGTAGAGCAGGTTGTCGGTTCGATTCCCGGCTTCTCCAGTCCGCATTTCAAAGTATCCTTGGGCAAGATACTGAACCCCACAAAGCCCCCGATGTGTTATTAGTGTGTGAATGTGTAGGAAATAGCGCTGTGTGAAAGTGGGTGAATGTGGCTTCCATTGTAAAACGCTTTGAGTGGTCAATAGGACTAGAAAAGTGCCATATAAGTGCGGCCCATTTACCACTTTAGAATATAAGCACATCGCTGCGGATGGGATTTATATTACAGGAGGACAAGTGAGTTCACAGAAAAACAGAAGGTAATTATATGTAATTATAACTGAGGTGGGGGTGGAAGAAAACAGACACACACACACACACACACACACACAGGGGGATGAAAATCACTGACTAAGGCAGGTGATATTAAAATCACACACCTTCCCCGGGGAAATAAATCCAGTCCGAATGGGGCGTAAGTGATGTAGACTTACTGTCATCTTTACAAAAGGTCAAGATGTACCTCATTGTATTTTCATCGGTTCCATCCTTTTCAAAACTTACAGTGTGAGTGGAGCAGAAGTGCACAAGAAGCTAGCCACATATGAGAAGTGTAACTCATTCATATTTGTGCTTTTTAGCCACACTGGGTACGTGCTGTTGGTTATTTGGTTGGTTCACCACTATTACATGCAACTGCCATGAAATCTGAAGAGGAAGAATTAGCTTCAAAACTTCAGTACGATATGATATGTTCTGGTTAGTGTTGGACAGTGTTTGTGTACAGAGCGGGAGTTTGCAAGGACTGATGCACTGGTGTGGTCAGTTACATTTAAGAGTCTAAAAATGGATCTACCTGTTGGAAATAAATTGTTTCAAGTACTGAGGCCCATTCATACTTCACCACACACATGCATCAGATTCCCCTCAAAACACATGGCTGCCCCTCCCCCATGGATTCATTCATGCAGACGGGTGTTATGTAAGGGAGTTACCCTCCTCTCCCAGCAGATATGTCCTTGTATCAACTCCATGCGTCACGCCAGGACAGAGATGAAGAGCGAGACAGACAGACAGACAGACAGACAGACAGACAGATGGGGAGGGAGATAGAGAGCATGAACACAGATGAGAGGGCAAAAGAGGCAGAAGAAGACAAGGAGCTGAGAAAACATCAGGGAGAGAGAGAGAGAGAGAGAGAGGCCCTGCCATGGAGCTCAACTTCCAAAACCTGTGGAATGCACACACACACACACACACACACACACACGTTTAATAAGAGAGGAGGAGGTGCCCATTAAAAGGCCACTGGCAGGATAATAGGGATTTAGTGGGGGAAGCAAAAAGGAAGCGACGAAGGGAGAGTACTACTGGTACAAGCAGTGTTTGCTTTGTTTTGATAGTGAATCAGCTACATGTTGAGGATGTTGATCATTTTAATCAGATTAAGTTGCAAATTGTACAAATTGAGCATTTGATATAAATCAGAGGACAACACGAGCAACATTGTTGTTTTTGCCATCGTTATCACTTTGCATTACACTCAATCTTAAAATCAGATAATTTAAGATAAATATTGTTTTATAACTGAATGTACTGTGACGGTCATGACAAATATAATGAATGGTGGATACGGCTTATACTATAGATTATATTTATTTATAATTATACTGTAATATACATAAGATATATAAACTTGTCAGGTAAAGTTGCATGTGTCTAAAAACTTTAATGTCCCCCTCCAGTCAAAATGTCTTTTTGATGATGTGTGTGCAGAGTGACACTAGGAAGTTTCTCTGTGCTCATCTTAAATCTCAGATGTGTGTGACACAAGATTTTGTGACATCACAATATGTTTGGAAGTCAAACACGGCCCGGGATGCAGCTTATACAAGTCAAGCCCCCCCGGTTGGGAGTCAGACTTAACCGCTACGCTGCCCCATGATGTGGAAATCGCTGAAGCCTCCTGTGCACTGAGGTCGTTAAAGTGAAGTAGGAGGCATCTAGTGTCCAGCTGTTAAACCTTTGAAAGACTATTTTATTTTATTTCTTTAACATACACACATTCTGGATTTTATTTCATTTATTTATTTTAGTTTTTTGATGGAGCATAATTTTTAACAAGGCAAATTCTTGTATTGAATATACATGTCTGCAGTATTTTTATATGTCTCACAACATGTCTAGAGGTGATCTAGAAGTTTTATTCAACTGTTAGTATGGTAACAGTAGCTGTAGCAGTAGTGGCAGCTTCTAATAATTTTACAATATTGTGATGCCGATGGGAACCATGGTACGACTGCAGAAGTCCTACTACCCCCTCTACAGGACAGAGTGATTACTACCTATTCATCTGTCATTCAGTGCATTATGTGTTATATCCTCAGAGCTACAGGATTAGTCTTGTGTAATATGAGTGATCAGTGTTCAATGATTTGTTGTGAGAAACTCTTCAAGAAACTCAGCCGTGTCATTTTTCAGTTTATTTCTGAATGTATGAAAAGAGCAACAACAATCACCAGTGTCATTGGATAAAGTGCACTTCATATAAGCAGTGTCATCATCTTGAGACTCAATGAAAGCCTACTGACGCGACCAACTACATTACATCCTACTAGGTAATGCACACAATGATTCAAAAGTCACAGGCTCAATAATGCACATTGTGACATACTGTGTAATGCACATTGAATAATGCACACTATGAATACGCATACTGTAATACACAGCTGTGCTAACAAAGGAATATAAACGACTCTTTGGCTCACATACATATTACAAAGCATGCAATATAAAACTGCCTATACTCAGACAAAAACACACACTAATGTGCAAAAATGTGTCGACTCTGAAGTGATCCTACATGTTGAGGTTACTAGCAAACACACATTGTGGCAGTGTTTAAATTACAATCAGAGGTTTCACTCGTGTGGTCACAGGTCATCGACCCTCAGCAGCTACGGCAGGCCGTGAGTGAAGAATATTACCATTATCCAGACGTTTAGTTCCACGTTCGGGGAAATACACTTATTTTACAGTCTTTGTTCTAATGAAATTAGCAAGTTAGCATAGAACAAAAGACGCGATAGAGACGAGATTGGCATTGGCGTTGCTTTCCATCTCTGGAGACAGCTCTTGGTTGAGTAAAGGAATGAGGTTAGATGCTGAACTCACAACGTTTCTTCTAGACTGGTAAGTAAACAGCTGTTAACATTAGCAACGTTAGCAATGTACAAATAGCAAAACTTTCATTAGCTCCTTTAATCTTCTCCGTCTTTTTACTGTATCTAACGCTCAGCAAAAAAGCAAATAAGTACATTTCCTAAAATGTCCCAAAATAGTGTTTGATTCCTATAAAGCCCAGCTTGACAAAATTTTGACTGAGAAATATTTCTGAGGCAGGTTTCTAGATACGAGTGCAATATGGGTCAAAGGTTGTGCTTTTTTCTAAAACATGCTAAACATATTAGACAAGAAAATATTTCAATATCATCCTGTGGTACCCTGAACATCTGATCGGGTATGAAAAATCACAGTGTCCACTTGAGATCCCCTCTGGGAAACGGCTGGGACGGAGAGATTTGGCAGTGTTTGCAGGAGTGAGACCAAGACAAAGGGCACAATGCCAGGAGGGAGGAAGAGGAGGGAAAGGACGCTGGATGAGAAAAGGCGGTGACAGTATCACATTAGTTACACTATTTTTTCCCCTAAATGAGTGTATTTAAATGCACATTAACATTCCCTTTATTCTTCTCTTGAAAAGTGATCAGCAGAAAAACACACCAATCCATACAGAATGTAAAAAATATAATTATTAAAGGCCATTTAGACCTGAAACAAGATGAATCTAATATTTAGAATGTAAGTGAGACTATGTAAACACAGCTAGTGAATGCAGTGTACCTGGATTTACACATTACAATGAGTCAGTGTGCCTCTCTGATTAAAACACTCTATGTATTATTTTGTACTATACATACAGTCAGTGCTGTCAACCTTCGTCTAAGAGAAAACGTTTTTCATTTTCCACTCCCCTCCCTTCCAGAACAATCACAGACCTGCGGCTTGTTGAAGCTGTCGAGCAAGTGAAACAAAGTGATGTGCAATTAAGCCATACATTTGCTCTCTCTTACAGACAATCCGTCTGCCTCGCCGCGTGCCTCACTTGTTCCAGAGCTTTCCCTCAGCAGCCAGCCTCTGGCTGAGCCGACAGAGCTGCCGAAGGAAGCCGTCGTTGGGTCCGATTTCTCTTTTCTGCCGCACCATGGCCAGAGCGGTGTGGACGTCCATGTTCTGGCGAAGCATCAGGTAGGCTATGACTAAGGTTGGCGAGCGGCTGTAGCCTTCCCTGCAATGAACGTACACTTTACCTGCAGGGGAGAAGAGAAAAGCAGATGTTCCAGTTTGATCCAAATCACAAGAGTGGTGTCTGACATATTATGTTTTGGCCACCTTAGGGAAGTGGAAAATCTAAAATGAATTATTTTACTTTACATAAAACTATTTGTTGACAAGCAGAGGTGCACCATCAGGAGAAGTAAACTAGGTAAATGCTTGGGGCCCCCAAAGGGTAAAAGGGCCCCTGAAGGCCCCTCATATTGGCACATTTTGCAATGACAACCCCTTAAACTCTTGACTTCTTCGCCTGGGGCCCCCCAGAGTCAGGGATCACCACTGTTGACGAGTTGATATTTTTTGTTGGTGGTGTATTTCAGTGTTTTCCACTGATAACAGCTGCTCATTGCTGCTAGAAACAAGCTTGATGAGAGTGGAGTGTGAGCCTGAAACAATGAGCTCAAACACTGTAGGTTGAAAACTTCTGTAGAGCCGATGTAACCATCAGACTCAAATTATAATCATCTTTGGTCTCGTCATTTCAAACACAGCCTTTGTCATGATTACACAGTCATTTGATCCATTGTTTCTAATTAGTGCAGCTTTAATATTGACCTTCAGGTAAAGCCCCTGATCAGGACAATTAGCATGTCTCAAAGTGGTGTCATCATCAGATCAATTAGTTTTTCACGAGCCTGCTTGAAGTCACAGAAAAGATCAAACTTGGAAGGGTTGTGTGTAATCTTCAGAGGTTTTCATATATCACATACTATGAGAAAAGGATGACTCTACATTTCACACATAAAAACAGGATTTCAGCTTCAGTTCATCTCAGCTCTGTTAACCCTCTGACCTTTTCCATTTTTGTATGCCAGCGCCTTCTCGATGAAGTCTGCCGCCTCTTCGAAGTAAACGCTGATGTCGAAGTGGTCGGTGTCGCTGGCTGGTATCCCGTGGTAGATGACGCCCGTGCCAGCGTAGAACTCGTTGTTGGTGTTGACGTGCATGAAGGAGTTTCCCTCCGCTGCGTTCAGGATGTGGGTGACGCCCAGACGCTTCAGACGCATCACGTTCGTCGCCACAAACCTGCATCAGGTTAGTAAGAAAAACAAACACATGCTGAGAAGCTTATTTCGCACGCACCACTGATGCTAACCTGATGTCAAGCAAAATACCTGTTGACCGTTTCTGTGTTCGGACTAAAGGCTGACTACTCTTCCTGGATCTATTTACCAGTCTCTGTAAAATTTCTGATTCTGTGTAAAATTCTTTTCTTCAGCATCGTGAACAATAGAATTTGTGCTGTTTAATGAGATAACTCAAGAACCACAAAACCAATTGTCAAGGTTTCTGAGCTGTTTTGGAGGAGAAAGGCACGAGGTAAATCACAATTTTGCTTAAAGGTCTCACATTTTACACTTTTGTAGTGTTTTATTTGAAGTGTTGAACCATTAGACACTGCTACGACACACTGCTGCGGAAGTGGGAAATGAACATTTTACATTGAGAAATTAGTTGATTAAACTGCTGACGTCTATGTGACTCTCAGTGTTGAGAGAGGACAGTCCTTTCAGACAACAACCACGCTCATTTCCTCTCTTCCATGCGACATGAATTAAAGAGATATGATTGATCACATCGTGTCTGTGCAACAGCTGCTGACTGGGTTGATTCAATCAGTCATACATTCAGATGTTGATCACGCCTCCCTCAGTACAATGGCCCTTTAATGTCGACTCTCAGTTGACTGTCAGCTGACTCTCATCCGCCTACGTCACAGTGTAAACACAGAGAGTCACAGAGGCATCACCAATTTAATACACTGATTACTCAATCTCCCACACCTGTCTCTCTTTCTTCCCCCTCAACCTCCCTCACACGCTCCTGCATTTTCAGGCACCTCTCCAGATGTTATTCCACATCTGCCCACCAGTTGCTCTCAGAGAGTTTGCCAAAGACCTCACCTGCACCTTATTACCCATTAGCCCCACAGTATTTAAACCTGCCCCGTTACAAGAGTCACTTGCCAGATTGTCCTCCTGCCTGTCCCCCATCCAGATTCTGCTGGATGCTCATTGCCTGTGCTTTTTGACCTGCTACCTGTTGCCTTAGCTCTGTTGGATTTGTTTGAGTCCTGACACCACTTTCTCATTACCATCCTTTAAGCCTGTTCAGCAAAATGCTTTTCTTCACATGGAATTACTGTGTCTTTTGAGAGCTAAATATGAACAAGACTAGGTCAAAACCTAATATATGTCTGGACCTCTGTCTGGGATCCATAATAGTTAAACCATTATTTACCTCAACTCCAGAACGTGACAGATTTTTATTAGAGGAAGGTCTTTATGTCTAACAAGCTCTGTTTGATATGTAGAGTTGGTCATGGCCTGTGGTGTTAAAGTTACGTGATAAAACAAGCTCATCGCTTCCTGTAACCATTTCAAGTAAAAAGTCCTCCTCCGTTTTAATGGGCAGAAACCCTTTATGTGTTAACCGCACTTTTATTGCTGTGCTGCTATAAGCATGTTGTCTCATTTCCTGTTGCTAGTGTTTCTGTTGTTTACATGTCATTCAGATCTGCTAGTTTCTTTAGCAGTTAGCGATGACTTCTCTCTCTCCCTCCCTCTCTCCTGGTCTCTCTGCCCGCTGTCTGATACATGTAATGTAACAAAGGCGAGGCTCAGTGTATTGGAAGCGCTCCTCCGCTTCCCTGCAGTTCGCTAGCAGCCAGGAAACCAGAGAAGCTCAGTAGACTGCACATAAGGAGGCGTAGCCCTGCTTGGCATCCATACACGGTCCAGTCATGTACCAGGTTTATACCTAGTCTTGTTTCAAAAAAAGCCTCTAAATCTAGCGACAACGTGCCAAGTTGGCAACACTGCAGGCTGTAAACACCGCCCTAATGGAACCTGTTTGCAGGTTGTCAGTCAGTCAGTCAGTCAGTCAGTCAGTCAGTCAGTCAGGGACACTCCAGATCATACAGCTGGCCCTGCTGTTGCAATCTAGCCAAAGATGTATTTAATAGCCAAGACACACTGTGCAATTAAATAATAATAATCCCTAAAAAGAAGAGCTGTTTCATTATTAATCCACATTGCCTGTGTAGAGGGAATTTCATGAAGCGATGAAGCATACTTGATAAAAAACATCTGTGATTAGTTACTGTTTACAGGGATGTGAACAGGGATTACTTGATTTGATCCACCAGAGCAGCCACCGATCAAATTACCAAATTACACTGCAAATAAATGGTGATCCTGATAATTACACATGTGAAGCTGCAGAGAGCAAACTGTGGGACTATAATTCAGCTGCTAATGAAACTGTGTCACAGTAAACTAAATTTAGAAACAAATCTGTATTCAGACTGTCTGCATTTCCCTTTCCACCCACATCTAGCCTGGTTATTATATTGTGTGTGTATATAGCGATTATTTTTTTATAGTCACACCAAATGTCACTATATAATGATAATTTCTTTATAATTTATTGCATATTTCTTTATATTTTCCTTATTTATAATTTGCTTTATTTCTTAATAGCAGAGTGCATTATATAACACTGTTGATACAAGCTTTGACTAAGTGTCAGTTTTGGTGTGCCTTGGAATTGAGAATTCATTTTCCATTTTCCTTTCTCTGTCATACAAAAGCTCTGCTGCGTCTCACTGTGAACCTCTGGGACTGCTCCCGCCTTTTAGATGTAGAGACCTAAAAATAGAGTCGATGCACACTGGTGCTGATACTGAATGCAACATCTCGCCTCCACAAAAAGGGGAACAAGGACAGAAACATTGAAAAAAAAAAACACCATCTCAGATGGGATGATCTGTGTTTGCATACTTTCTTGTCTCGGCTCCTCAGCGCTGTGTTGATGCACTTGTGGGTTCTAACCTATTTTTGTGAAGTCATTTGCACTGAAAAAAACAAAGTGTTTCTGCTCCGTCCATTATGACTCCTTCAGGAAGGCGGGCAGATGAATGGAGGCACGCTCCTGAAATACACTGCTCTGACTCACTGTGCTGAAAAAAAAAAAAAACATCTTAGAGCTTGTGTTTTAAAGCTTTCAGATCTAACCATTTAAAATTTAGATGAACGTTTTGCTTACAAGCCTGGAATATACAGTTCCCAAACAGACATTCTGTAGGCTATGTCAAGTGCTGTGAACAAAAAATCATTTTGTGTGCAGTAATCTGGATGATTTTGAACAAGCTCAGTCAGGAAATGTTGTGTTTGCCTTTATAGTCCTGAAAGAGTTTATTATGCAAGAGTATCATCTTTATCATGGGCAACACTGTTTGATGGTGTTGCATTTTAAGTTAAAGTGATTTCCAGCTTTACTGGTAACCTGGTGCACATTATAGGTGCTAATGCTACAATAAATGGATATATATGTGTTTCTTTCCGAATTGAGGAATCAGTAATGTTATTTACAGAGACTGAGATATAGGGCATGCCATTTAAATTCCACAGGAGACTGGCAGGTGAAGCACAAGCTATTTTCAACTCCTCTGTACCTGCCAGCTTCTGTTTCTGCTCTATTTTGCCTTTTGATAACACTCCTCCACCTCCTCAAAAATTCAACAAGCCCTGTACGCCTCTCTCAGCAGACAGTCAACCCAACGGGGAAATAAAACTGCTGTTTAAAAAGAAAAAAAAATACTTAAAAAAGAAATTAAATTATTTTTATTTTAATTTTAATTTTTTTTTTTTTTTTTTAACTGGAGACCATGTTGCAATGGGGAGACTCATGGGGGTCAGACCACACCCATCACTTCGACCTCAACTACACACATAGACAGATAAACACCTGCTACACACACACACACACACACACNAGAGACTGAGATATAGGGCATGCCATTTAAATTCCACAGGAGACTGGCAGGTGAAGCACAAGCTATTTTCAACTCCTCTGTACCTGCCAGCTTCTGTTTCTGCTCTATTTTGCCTTTTGATAACACTCCTCCACCTCCTCAAAAATTCAACAAGCCCTGTACGCCTCTCTCAGCAGACAGTCAACCCAACAGGGAAATAAAACTACTGTTTAAAAAGAAAAAAAAAATACTTAAAAAAGAAATTAAATTATTTTAATTTTAATTTTAATTTTAATTTTTTTTTTTTTTTTAAACTGGAGACCATGTTGCAATGGGGAGACTCATGGGGGTCAGACCACACCCATCACTTCGACCTCAACTACACACATAGACAGATAAACACCTGCTACACACACACACACACACACACAGGGTGAAAACAATAGGCCAGTACTGGCCACGACTAACAACAGTCACTCTGTAGTGGCTGATAAATATAAGCTATATGAGAGATTACAGTGGCTAATTATGGTACAATAGTGAGTCCATACTGACCTTATTCTAAGTCATGGTTTTCATTCTCCTGAATACTTCTAGATTATTCCTAAACACATGCAGAAGCCTGTCACATTCTTGCAAACACACACACTGGAAGTTACTCTATTTTCTTTCCATCTTTTGTGGTATAATGATATTATGATATCCATGTGCTGAGTCATAATATTGCTGGAAATGTGTAAAATCACAGTATCGCCACAGTAATAGAATAAAACAGAGGAATAAGAGGAAGAATTGGGTCATTAAACTTGAATGTATTGTTTTATTTCCGTCATATTAGAGGAATACTGATTCCGTGTCCGCTGCACGACTTGAATTAGAGGGAGACACGTTAACTGTAATGTAAAATATCCCTAAGTGGAAAAATTGGGGGTTATTACAATGATTTCAACAATGACTCACGCATTGCCGACGTAAATCCTCGGGTAAACCTCGTGGAAGTGTTTGGTCGGCCAGCTGTAGAAGCCGCTGTCGTCTGTCAACAGATCATTGAGCTGCTGGAGAGACACCTCGAAGCTCGACATGTCGAGTCGGTCCGGAGCCGCTGCCTTCACCTGTTGGTTGTGTTTGTTCTTCATACCCGAAGACCGAGCTGACACCTCCGGCAAACACACAGAGGAGGAGGAGGAGGAGGAGGAGGAAGGTGGTGAAGGTGGCGGACAGGTGTCGGTTTACCAGGCGGGAGACCGGTGGAGGGCTGCTCCGCTCTGAGTGGCCTCCAGCGCGCCTCTGAACACCGAGCTGCTCGGTGGTGGGAAAACCAAACCCACATCCAGGGCCGGTCATGGCTTTTTGGGGGGCTTAGGTCGGTGGTTCCCATCCAGGGGGTCCAGAGATCATTACAGAGAAAAGACAAACATTACATATCTTCACACAAGGGTGCATATAGAAGCCCTGAGTGGCTAAGTTAATAAAAATAACGAGACCCCTACCGAAGCCTTAGCCAATTGAAAAACATTTCTACCCAAAAGAGCAGTAATGTTACATAACATGCTAACAGAGTCAGTCTGAATGTGCAAAAGTGTGTTTCCAAATCTTAAGACCATTAATTCAAGTACTCTCGCCATGATGTTAAATGAGAAAATACTATTTATAAAGACTAACATACTATTTTGAGCCGTTTTTCCTTAGAACAGGACAATTTTCACATGTCCGTATTAAACAACTTGACATTTGTACCTAAAATATCACCAATACATGTAATATTTTTTATCAAACCTTTATTATTGTCAGGATCATATGTGTGTCCATATTTACATAAGTTTTTTTTTTTTTAATAAAAATATACTTTTTTGTAAAAATGTAATAATTCGTGTGTGTCTCATTTTGATTTATCGCCCCGTCACATCAACATGTTTTGTCTATAAACAATGTGCTGTTGCTTTAACCGACATCACAAAGAGGTTCATTGTTTATTTCATTTCATCATTCATTATTATCTGTCATCCATTAAAAGGTCTTGATCTGTTAGGTGACGATTGATTATCTTTGTCTCCGCCTACGTTGTCTGGCGGGAAAAATCGGCGGTAGTTCCTGTTGTTGTGTTGTGCTCGGAATAAACGGATGACCGAGAAAACCGCACTCGTGATTTTGTTTAACGACTTTTCTGCCCATTTACGGACGAGTGTAACACATACAGTGTATTTCAGGTGAGCTCCCCTTTACCTTTACACACACGTGGTATCATTTAGTTTAAATCACCTTGGTTCGGATTTATTGACTGATAAAATGAACAGAATTTCTCATTTAGATCTGACATATAGAGATGAGACAGTTTACCAGTAAAGGCGCGGAGGAGCCCAGTCCAGCTCCAGTGAGGCTGATCACCTGAGGAAGAGGAGGAGGGACGATGAGGAGGCCTCCACAGGGAAGAGATGGAGGAGGAGTCTGGATGGAGGAGTATGGTGAACTTACACTCACCAGTAGCATTAACACTCGGGACCCTTTCTGTTGATGCTTCAGAGAGAAGCACCCATCGCTCTCACTGGGTGCCTCAGCACCGTCACAGTTCACGGTGCGCTACCATTAAAATGTGAAATGATAAATGACATGAAGAACTTAACTGTGCCAGAGAGGATTTTTATTGATATGCAGATTTAAAGAAATATTGCGTTCATAATGCTTTTCAGGAAAAAGTGATATTAAAATCAAATGTGCAAATGCCGCAGTTTGTCATCAGTCAAGCTGGCGGTCGAATTAGGAAGAGAGAGTCGTTCTCCAAACAGCCGTGCAGAGAAGCTGGCGGCGCTGATTGCATGTGTCGCAGCCCAGCTGAACTCTCCAAAGTCGAACCGCGAGCAAAGCTGCTTTGGCAGCTCGGCTTTGAGAGGATACTGCTTCAATCAAGGGAAACGAACAAAGAGGAGTCACAGGTAACAGATAACACACGGTTTGAGACCGCAGTACGGTCAGCGGATGATGCCAGACCAGCTGGAATCATCTCAGGGAAGTGTGTGAGCCATGCTTTGACCTCCAGACAATCTACAGTGTAAGGCTTTAAAGCTTACTGGGCTGCTCACTGATCTACCTGTCATTACTTAACCTGTTTAACCTCTGACTGATGATCTCAGATGAAAGCAGCTTTAGCAACTTAACACGGGAAATGTTTCATCATTAAAAGCTAGAATCAATGTTTTGTGCACTGTGATGACTGAGAGGGGTCATGCCAAACAACATGTGATTTCCTGTGTGCACCATGTAACTCCCCCTTGTCTTCACCTCCTGAAAGCTCATAATATCTGCTACTTAGCCATTAGGATATCAGCTCAGATTCCTACAGCGTGCTAATCTACAGTCGGTAGGCGATACAAGCTTTCAGAAAAATCTCCCGTCAGAGTCGTTAGCACATCTGGGGATGCATCTTTGCCGCCCGGCAGCGCAGGACTTTCAGGAAGCTGTCAATCTTGTGGGAGTCCCGTCGGAAGCAGGACAGCAGGAAGTGGAAGTTGATCAGTTTGGAAATCCTGTCCTGGCCGATGTCATTGCCTCTCCTGTAGGGCAGAAATGAGATGGTCTGAGCCGCTGGACCCATCTGGGAGAGAAGGGAGTCGGGGAGAGTGGGAGGGAGGGTTGGGAAAGAAAACATTAACATTTTTTAAATACAGTACAGTACCATGGAAATGCATTTTTTCAAGCCAGATTTGCACACCTTGCTAGACAGGATATCCAGGCCGTCTCCCAGGCTCTTGGAGTGCTCCTGCATCTCCTGGATCTTGTTGAATATGCTGCTTTGTGCCGGGTGAGGCAGCGTGTTAGCAGAGGAGGACAGGACCACCAGGGGGTCGATCCAGGCTTGGAGCAGAGAGCGAACCAGTGACAACAGGTCTGCCTCCTGGAGGAAGAGAGCGGTAAAGTGAGACATCGCTGAAACAAACTAAAGCAAAGAACAAAGGAGACGGGAGAAAAAAAAAAAAAAAAAAAAAAAAAAGAGAGATAACAGTAACTCACTGATATTTGAAGAGCCTGCGCTTTGTCATTGGGTGTCTGTAGAGAGGAGGTGTGGCACATTGAGGGCCGGGGCGTGATCACCCGACCTATGGGAGGGAAGTGAGAGTCCTGGGAGGGACAGAGGAGGGCTGTTGTTTGAACTGTATTAATTAGCTTGACAGAAAAACATGTTTTCACCTTGATGGAGAGAAAAACTTCAAAATTTTGCACATTGATTTTCATACATTGATTGATGAGATCTAATAGAATGAAACCATTAGTATAGGTGCTTCTGACACACACACACACACACACACACACTGACACACACAGGTACCGACCAGCTCTTTGGTGAGTGTCGTGCTGAGGGAGTGCAGTGTGTCAGAGCGCTGAGAGGCTCGGTCGAGCAGGTCAGTGACGGGGACGGCACTGCACGACGCCACCATGTACAGCGCTGTGGAGTCGTGGGAAAGTGATTTAAATTTTGATTTAAATGTAAACGTGTGCATGGACAGTGGGACAGGTCGGCCTCCTGCAACCAGCAGCAAGAACAGACTGCAGCCTGATATTTCAGTATGTTTATACCTTTCTTCAAGATACTGAATGTTTTCTGAGGGATTTAATGAATTACTAACAGTTGATGAATGAATGAATGGATGAATTTGTTAGATGAAAACTGAAATACTACAGCATTGAATGATAGCTCAACCAAAACTGGATTTCTGAGGCTGATACCAATATCAATATTTTATACTTTTAAAAATTTTTGGCATTTTTCTTCTACAGTTTTTATTTATTTACCAGCAGACATATAAAGCTATTACCAGTGTCCTATGTGATGAGCTAATATCTACAGATATAACAGCCGAGGTGATTCATCGGTAGAGCTCTAGTATGTACAAAATATTCAAAATCTCTGATTTGACTAGTAGAGCATTTTGATGAAATATTTTTCACTGAACCGTAAGAGGTGTACAAACATTTGTGTTTTTCATTTATTAGATATTAATCCAACCCTACGAAGCCAGATACATTTCTTATTATTTTAACGTCAGACGCTCAGCTTGAGAACAGGCAAGGCAGGCAACTCCTCGGGGCCCCAGGCTGTTAGAGGGCCGACAAACTTTACCCCCCAGCAGTGTCTCAAAATGCAGCTTCCTCCCCCTTAAACAACCAATGAACGATTTGCGACACCTCAGACACCTCGGACGCAGAAGTGTTCCCAACTATTTTCAGTGAAGCCTGAACATGCATACAATAAAAAAAAATGTATTAAAAAAAACAAAAGATAATTAAAATAAACAGAGATCAACTATCTGGTCTTATAATGTGGGTTATTTAAATTGTGACAACGTTGAAGTCATTAAGTTATTCATTTAAGTCTTTATTGTTCTTTACATCTATATTTTGAAAAATACAAGGTCTTTTATGTTTATGTAATAACGGAACAAAAAATGTTTAGATTTCAAACATTTTTCTTTGGTGTCAGATTATTTAATACATAATTGTGATGAATGCTGATTGGAGGGGCCCCGTGCCATTTTTTTGCCTATAGGGCCCCAACAGACTCTAGATTCACCACTGTTCAGTGTAACACACAGAACTGTAACGATCGGAGACATTTCAACCTTTCAAGAAAAAAACTCATCTCACCCGTCATCAAGAGTTTGCTTCCAGTGGTTCTTCTGTGGGCCATCTCTGCTCCTGTTTCTTGCCTCTTTCCCGTCGCTGTTTCATCCTCTTGCTGCGTTTCACCTCCACTTTATAGCTGCTCTGCTCCAACACGCTGGTTATGCAGCAGTTACAGCGACTGTGCGCTAATTGTCTGGATCTAGTTTGGTCCAGTTCGTAATGAGAAACATGGTCAAGGAGATTTGAATGGATGCAACAGGATGGAGTTTGTGTGTGTGTGTGTGTGTGTGTGTGTGTGTGTGTGTGTGTGTGTGTGTGGGGGTGTGTGGAAAAAGTTCCTTCCACATCTTAATTGGGGGGATGAATAAAAACACTGATGTCCACACAGTGTTTTGTAATAACTCTGCGACACAGATCTTAATTCATTACAACGTCATGTGAAGGTTAAATTACTGATGACCACGTAAGTCTGTAAGTCACCTGCTCTCTTCATGTGGCTGCACGTTAACCCACCTGCCAAACTCTAATCTATGTTCCACACTGAGATCAGACACGTTTCTTTGTCTTTACAGACTTCTTTCATTGCGGTTTGATTGTGCTGTGTTGGTTTTTAGATGTTTTAGACTGACTTTAGTATCTGTTCTGTTGTGTAACCATCTATTTCTATGACTCCCCCTCAGACTCCATCTGTCTTTGAGGGTGTAACCTGTAGACAACCCAGCGTATAAAGGCTGGATATCTACTGTATCTAACTCTGAATTATTACAGGACGGACCTTTACCTCTCCTGGTGTGTATAAATAAATCCATTGTACAGTTATTCTGTTTTAGCGTCCACAGATAATCCTGCAGCGCACCGTGCAGCGTATAACAGCATCCACTCGTTTCATGTTGTATAATATTTTACTGAGCAATGTCGTTCACTGTTTATTCAGTATACTGTTGAAGTCATGGTCCTACTTATTGGATACTTATAGGATTTGTGTTTTGTTGACATTGGCTGTGCCTCCTCATTGTTTGGGATCCCAGAGACAACACTGCAGCATGTGTAAAAATACAATGAGTTTAACTTTTTTCCCCCTTCGTTTTTCTTATGAGATATTAAAACCTAATATGTAGTTTTTAGTTTTATTTATTTTTTCACAATTTAAAATACACAGAAAAACGACAAAGTAAACAAAAAGCATTCAGTGCAGGGAGAGACAGAACGCCCAGTGGGCTTATTTAAAGTAATGTTGAAATATCTCAAAATGATTAAAAAATACAAAATGAACATACAAGAAAATAATGTGACTACATAAAAATGATGAGAAAATAATACATTCAAATATATATATAAAAAAAAATGTGAGAATGTGATGTGTATGAGTTTAACTCCATGAGCAATAGTGCTAATACATGTCAATATGAGCAAAACAAATAAAACATTAATACATGGACAGTAACAAAACAGTTATAAAACAGCAGTTAAATGATCTTAAGCATCTTCTGTAACATTTTATATAGGCAGCAAAGTCACTCCATAATGTGATACCCCTTAATCTTATTGGAAATTGACCTCTGCATGGAGGAAACTACTGAGGTAGTAACTTCAAATAGTAAGTGGTAACAAAATATGACCATATAATGTCGTTATTACACCAAATGAGGTAAAAAAAAATCTTTACAAATTTAAATTTGTTTTCCAAAAAGTCATCCACAGACAATAACTGTGCAGTATCTTATACAACATACTGACATTATTTAGTGTTTGGGGAGAGTTGAGAGGTGTAATGTACCGTTACTGTTAAAACGAGGATGATATGTCCCCTGCAGACATTAGTTATGGTTAAATGAACCTGTTACGTGTGTGGCTGGTGTCAGACGTGTTGACGGACAGAGGCAGGAGCTTAGTGGGGACATCTGGTGGACGCGTGTGGAATGGCTGCTCTGACACGACACTGCAACATGAGCTGAAGAAACGGGGAACACAAAGAGAGAACAGGATGTGACAGACGACAGGGACACACTGTACTTTTTACTCTCTTCTTCTGGGCTCTGAGTGAATGTTGCACTAAATGTTAAAAGTTCAAAACAAACGGTGACGTATGAGACAAGCTGACAACAGAACACAGAGACATGAAGGCAGCTGATGACTGTGGGTAATGTGATGACATACTGACAGAAACAGAAGGTAGAGGCTTCGAGCTGACACAAGTGTGCGTTTATAGTATATATTTAAACATTTTTCACCACTTTCAAAAGAAAAATATCTGTGTGTTTGCAGGGGTACACAAATACACGAATGAGGATCTGTATTTACAACATCTGTTTTGTACTTGTGAGATCCAGCTGTGTGAATACAGGAATATACAGATGTTGGATTTAGTTTGCTGAGACACAAGCGTCCAATTTTTTTCACCCTGAAACTTTATCGGCTTTTGTAAATCTTATAAAATCCTGTGTAAATTACAGATGAACTATTTCTACATATAGTAAGTCAACCAGCATCAGTTACACTCACTGGCCCCTTTATTAAATACACCTGAAATCTAATGCAACGTCATAATGTTGAGTTTTTGGTGACACTGTTGGAAGATGTGTAAATTTAATCATATGTTTATTAAGAGCTAAACAGGTAATGCTAAAGCTGGTGATGTATACTGAGTACATGGTACAGCAGATCCAGCACAGCAACATATGATTAAATGAACAGCTCTGTGACAGTGTCAATAAAACCGAGCACTACAGGCTTCATAAACTAGACTTTAACAGTTGTATTGATTTACATTACACTTAAGTAAGTGGCAGCTGTGTGAGCTTTCCTCTGAGGTCATAGTTTTCACAGTGTTTAACTGCGTCCTACAGCTGACAGACATTACGCCACATTTCTTGTCTTTAAAATGCGGAAAAGTCGTGACGCTGACAAAATACTGTTAAGTTTCTTGTTTGAGTCTCAAACAGAATAATTAAGAATTAAATTAATCATTTCTTTACCCATGACAGGAAACGTCCTCTTTAAAGGACATTACACACACACTGTCTGCACATTCTCTCACTGTGGAAGAAGCTGTTGCAGCCATGTGTTCAACAGCCAAGAGGTCACCTGTGTACTCAACATTTCCCATGACACTTTGCTCTAAACACCCCTCCTATGGCAGGACCCCCACCTTCCCCCACCCAGTCTCCACACATGAAGCACTGAACATGTGCAAACATGAACTATACATGTGCTGCAGGGTGACCTACAGACTGACTTTGACGGCTCCTCTGATTGTATCTCCTGGATGGTTCCACCTCCAATAGGCGACACGCACACACACACACACACACACATTTTTTAAAATCCCCAGTTGCTGTCCTTTTGTTGCCAGGAAAACAGGTTTCTGTTTCTGCTTTGAGTTCCAAAGCCAAACTGAGGGTGTGTGTGTGTTTTGGGTGTTTTAACAAATATGGTGTTTGTTCTGCAGAGTCAGCGTGGAGCCTGAGGGTCTTAGCTGTTTGCATATGAGTGAGGATTAGATAAGGAGATGAGGGCTGACATGAAGATGAGACTGTGGGCAACATGATGACCAGAGGAGCCGTGTTTCACCTTGCCGCAGGACGCTGCAGCCAGGTGGACAATGCTTCATACGTGCACCACCTTCCTTCTCTTTAGCTCCGTTTAACCCTCATACAAGGAGCTTCAACTTTTTTTTTTTTTTTCAAGCCTGTTGCTCTTTTGCCTCAAGCTTCCTTCTCACTCTCTCTCCTCTTTTTTCTTTCTTCCCTCTCCCCTCCCCCTCTTCTGTCCGTCAGCCCCTGGCAGTGAATGTATACACTGAGTGCACACACATGCACACACATGAACGCAGGGCAATAAACCGGAGCTACACACCCCCTTTTTCAGTGAGATCACATTGCCCACCGCAGAGAAGTTGCAGCACACTCGAGCCCTGCTTGGCATTTTTCAGCTGGTTCCTGCGCACACTTAGGACACTTTTCCAGCCGCCTAACTCAGGACCGAAGACGTCCCATCTGCAGATAGGTAGGAATTAACAGCACTGCTTGTTGAATTCACTCCCGTTTGCTGGGTTTCTGCACAGGAAGCCACTTGTGTTGCCTGAAGTACATGGTGTTCCTTTTTGTCCCAGTGCACATGGGCTCACAGTGAGGTGTGGAATTGGCTTCACACTGAAGAATGTTTCTATATGTTGCACAAATAAACTTTTTTTTTTTTTTACATTTAAAAACTTTTTTTTTTTAATATAGAACCTGTTTGATTTGGACACCATGTACTTTGATGAACATCTCATTGCTTTATATCTTATTGCATATGTAGAGAGAGGGTTGTTTCTGCAGGAGCAACTGAGCACAGGAGGTTTTTCCACGCAAGGAGTTAAATGATTGACATTTTATGCTGATGTAATTTAGGTTCAGCACACTTTTTTTCTTAATGGGATATGAATGAGAAGCTCGCGCTATTTTAGGAAACACTAGAGGCCAGTTCATGCGGGTCATCTTGGTTTAAAATGAATAAAAAGAAAGAAAAAAGTTTGCAGCAATGTGTCAGGGCTGGGGAGGGTTTTGAAGCTCCCGCAAATCTTTTCCACGCAGCACTACATTTCCCATAATCCACAGCGTCGTAGATTTCTATTTAAAAAGATCTGAACAGGTGAGCAGCAGTCGCGAGAGTGACAAGGAGTTGTCGAGGCGAATTGATCAGGTGAGACACGCCAGGAAGGCTCATTGATGGTTTATTTTACCAATGATGTACGTGTTTTAGACTGTGGGGGGGGGGTTAATGTGGTCGGTGGGATCAGTGGAGTTTTATCGTCAGAATAACTTTCAAAGGAGGAGCAGAGTTTGTGCGCACCGAGGAGATTCACGCAGAGAAGCAGCAGCTGCAGCAGCTTGATGCAGAATTCAAACTTCTTCTGCAGGTTGTTGCGTAACGTCTGAGAAACGCCACGCACTCACGTAACATTACTGAAGCGTCAGTGCTGATGGATGATGATCTTTGGTCATAACTAAGTCCACATCATGTTAAAGTGTCGATTGACCCAGATCACAAAAAAAACATACTCTCACACTTGTTACTAGAAGTGAGTCAGTTTTTAATCAAAGGGAACGAGGTTCACAAACTAATGCAACATACGCTAATTTAGAAAATGAATTCCTGTTGTGCTTCAAGCATTCCAAAAAAATGTTAATTTAATTCAATATTCTTTAAAACCAATGGGTTTTGTGGATGATGGCTCACATAGAATATTCTTGTCCAGACTAGAACTGAAGTGATTATCAGAGGGACTGAAAAATAGATATTTTGAATTCATGGGGAAAAACAGTTATTTGCATTAAAAAAAATCAGACTGATAGTGAAAATAATCACTGTTGCAGCTGTAGTGGAAACTTCTCTGTCGGATGTTTTTGAATTTCTATCAAGTTTTGAATGTGACCTTGGAAAAGTTTGTTCCCACAAGGACACATGGCTCAGTGTTGTCCTCCTTGGTGTTTGCATTTATTTTTTGGTACATTGTTTACTGTTTGTGAAAGACACTCATAAATGACAAAAGTCCCTTCACTGTGTTTAGCCCCAAACATTTAGCTGCTGCTGACATTTAGTTGCATCACAGTCTCTGACCTTTGAGGAATGGCTGCCATGTGCTGTGATGAAGATGCTGTGAGCTCCTGCACAGAGCTGCCACTAGGTGGCAGAAGTCAATGGCCAGATGATGATTTGGGACTGGTTGTCATTATTACTACACACACACACACACACACATTACTTCATTCATTCATCCTCCATCACACTGGACGTGGGTTGAGAAACTACTTCTGGCCATGTGGTGTTTGAACAGAAATTCAAGCTGGCATTAGTCACATGTCCCAGTGACTTCAGTCTGTCATGTAGTTGTGATCTGTTTTCTTGATGCCTGAGCTGCACAGTCGGGTAGGTAGAAGTATCAAACCCCATGATGGACCTGACATCAACAAGGAACCTCCAAGCCCCCCACTTCCCCTCCTCTGTCCCCCCCCCACCCACCCACCCCCACCCCACCCCCCTGGACTTCAGTCTGGGTCACTGCCCCTTCACCCTTGCACCCACCCTCCTCCCGCCCCTGCCTGCTATGTACACACGTGTGCCGCCCTCTCACATGTTTATCTCCTCCCACCTCCTCCTCTGCTCCCTCCCCTTTCACCAACTCACTCTCATCTCCACTGTCTCTCTGTCTCTCTGTCTCTGTTGGTGGCGCTGGGATCCATAGGCGTTCGGAGGACAGGAACAGGACAGGACTCTCACCCTCAACACGCACAGCAGCACCACCACAGACATGTCGGACTCCGAGACCGCCGCTGCCCCCGCCGAGGCCCCCGTCCCTGCTGCCTGTGCCGCCATCAAGGCTGACCTGGACAAATGGTAGGTGATGGTGTGCATGGTGCAAAGACGTGCACCTTTTTGTGCAACCTTGAAGTGAAGAACAGTTCTCCATGGTGACGCCAAACTCGGCGAGCATCAGTTGACGCTTTTGAAATCCTCGGTCCATCTTTGAATGATTCACAAGTTCTCCTCAAGAGTTGCCTTCAAATTTTTTACGCTTAGTGAGATGTTGAGCAGCTGAAGACAAAAAAGCGAAAGCCTAATTAATTGAATCGTTTGCGACGTGGTTGACCGCTACCTAATGAGCCCCAAAGAAGGAGGGCATCGCGTCCAACCATAGAACAAAAAATTTTGCTAAAATTTCTGAGCTGATTTTGCTTTGCACGGGTCTGCCAGGGAGCTGTTGGCGATTTAGATGACAGCAGCATCCTAAAATGCGCCATTGCTAAAATGGAGTCTCTTCGGTGGATGCTGTGGGGTAGCGCAGAAAATCACCAAGAGCGTATTCAAGTCTCGCATGTTGAAATGTCCTAGCTGGGTGCGGGGGGAGCGGAGGGCGAGGTTATGAAAACTCGGGGTACGCTATGTAGGGAAGAGTGATTTGGGGGTTAATGATGTGTGGCAGGAGGGTGATGTTTCATTCTCATCCGTACGCATGGATGAAGGCTGGGAATCTGCTTGCGTCACTAGCCTCGCTTTCCCCCAGAATACCTTGCGTTAGCTCGTCCCGTTTGTCCCCCGCCATCTCCTTTTTGCCTCTTGCTGTGTCAACGGTCAGGGACACCAGCTCAGGGATATTTTTGGGAGGGTTTCACCGCATGTATCCACAGCAGGGCACAGAACAACTTGGATGACTGTTCTGTGTTTGTGTGCAGTTCAGTGGGAAGTGCAGTGACATAACACTTTGGTGCACGTCTGCTACAGGCTGTCGGGCCTTGATAAGGTGTTGGTGGGTGTGTGTGAGACCTTGAGATAAGACGGCAGGTTGAGGTGGAGGAGGGAGGGAGGGAGGGCTGGGGCAGGGCAAGGCGTGGATACTTGGTTTATCATGTGTAAAAGTGTTCCCCCTTTTTCCTTTTTTTTAACTCAGTATCTGGCGGCTCTTTAAGATGATTTTAAATTCACATGCTGGACAGTTAGTTTGACCAATTAAAATCATTCCAACACTGATGAATAACTTGAGCTGCTCTTGTGTTCAGTCTCTGGAGTCTGTGCTATTTTTTTTTACTACTTGTTTAAGTGCAAGTAGACCTATACTGGGAACTCTGGCCAAGGTCGGCACTCTGTAGGTTGTTGTAAAAACCCACTACAATAGGTTTATGGCGATAAGGTGTTCTGTCACTCATGTAACATATGATGGTTTCAGGTGGTTACTCTGCCAAACAGCACATGTATGGCAGCTGTTAATCTGAGGGCCACAGTGGCCCCTCACAGCACTCAAAACATTTAACCTTGATTTGCTCTCGATCTTTCTCCTTAAACCTTTTTAATTCTTCGCTACGTCAAATTTTTTACCGGAAATAACATTTTGGAGAAACAAATGTGCTCTTTTGTTAATCAAGCTTCACTGAGGTTACCTCAAGTTAAAGCGTCTATAATCAATATTCTTTTAATGACGATGTAAAAACATTGACGGTTTGAAATTTAGTTGCTCATAATGATGAACTTTGTTTATCGGTCGGTTCTCTCTGTTTTCTCATAGCTCTAAAAACTCACTGTCCACTACCTTCTCGGCACAAAACAGCAGACAGACACAATTACAGACAAGCTAGTGAACACAGTGGAGCATTTAGCAGCTAAAGAGCCAGATATTTACCGCAGGAGTTGGTAGAGACTAAAAGCGGAGGTAAAAGAGAGTCTGGGTTTACGCTCTTCATGTGGCCAGACTTCAAATGAATGATGGTGTTGCTCTGTAATTGGTTGATGTAACAACTTTGCTAAATCAGTTGAAAAGGCGATGAAATGCTGATGATCAAAACTTTTTAAAAAACTTTCAAAACAATTATTGCAGCTTTTAAAGAGCCACTTTGACAGCTAAAAGACCAAGTGACCAACTTGACCACTGACCGTTCAGTTGGAGGTTCAGGTGGGTTATGCTAGTCACAGCAACTTTCTTCTTTAGCTCCAATTGACCCTGATTTTTAAGTGACATTCTTGAAGCAATGCACAAGATTTCACACAGCTCCCACTGGAGCCTCAAAAGGAACTCTCCAACACCTGGAAACATGCTGATGTGTCAGATGGCTGGTTCCCATTTAAAGGTTTTCAGCAGGTTTTCTGATCTGTGAGCTAGAAATACCTCGGGGGGGGGGTCTATGCTATGCAAGTGAACCATGTGACCTCTGCTCCACGTAACCCTTCCTTCCATTTTAAGTACCATTCGAATGAACGTCTGCCATCAGCTGTCAATGGGTCAAGGCAACGAATTGGTATCCTTAAAGACTGAAGGTGGACGTCGGTATGAGAGTAACCGGTCTGAATACTGTAATGAAGGTTTTGTAATCATTCTGTTTTATAATTAGGTTTTAATCAAGGGAAAGTGTTCAGATTTCAAATACTGAGCCCCCCCCATGGACTCCAGCCCCCCGCTCTACATGTGGCCACTTATGTGAGGAATAGTCATGTGTTACCAGGCTATCAGGACTCTCTGTTGGCCTGTCTTCCAATTCATTCCAACTTGGCCACACCTAAACTGTAGATTCAACATGGCTGACTCTGTGTAATGAATACCACAGTCCCCGTGTATTTATAGACAGCTTTTAAAAGTCATGGATAGAAACTGTATGTGCAGGATACCATGACATGTTCCCTGCCATAGATCGCGTTACTGCTTCACCTGACACCTGCTTCTTAAAACCCAGCCGAGCCAAAAAAGCAGCAGCCTCACATTCAGCAGCAGATGTATGTCGGCGGCCATTTTGGCTGTAGGCCTTCATGTTGTGGTGATAAACGTCTCTGTACACTTGCTCTAAGTCGGATTTGATCGTTTCTCTACAGTTCCAGGGAAGGATTGTTATGATTTATAGAAGAAATCATTTTTATCATAGTTTTCTTGTAAAGAGTAGCAGTAGTTATGACCTTGTCAAGGTCACACCAGCAAAGTCACAGAGGTGAAGTGCAACAGGCGTTTTTAGTTTTCTTTACACAAGAATGTAGTGCAACGATAATATTTCAACCTTTTCAAGTATTTTATCAAACCTAGTTTTAATTTTTCTGGACTCTAATGCAACAACCTGCCTTGTTCTTCTTCAAGATGCAGACACCTTATCTTGAAACCTGTCAATGAACATACCATACACATAGGACAGATCCATAGTGCCCATGTGCACATACGGTTGAAAGCCTATAATTACCATGTGAAGTATGTTGCAAACTCCTATAGCTAACATGTTTTGTTAGGGGTAAGCCGGTGTACTTTGAATCTTCAGGCTCTTTATGAACACAAGCGCACAACCCCATCCCCCTTCATTTGCCCCACACACACACACACACACACACACACACACACACACACACACACACTCTGTCTGTTACTGATTGCCTGCAGTTGTATGGCAGACATGCCTGTATATTCTTGCCAGTGGAAACTCTGCTGGTTTTCATTATGGAATTCGGTGACTCTGCAGAAGTCAGTAATGTGAGTGCTCTACTGTTGAGTCAGACCGGGACCAGCGCCTTCCCCCATAACACCCCCCCATTCTGCACCATTAGTCAGGAAACCTTGTCAATGTGCGTAACATCTTCTACACTTCAACAGATCCTTTTGTAGGGGGTAAATCTGTGTTGCTTTAAGGGGTCTCAAACCTAAAAGGTTGGAGAACACTAACTCAAGGCACCCTGGGATATTTGACTGATTCTTGTGCACCAAGGAAATATGGCAGACTCAGCATTAATCACATGATCGTTTGATGTTTGGCCTCTACATCATCTGTTCCTGCTCAGCGATCTATTGTGCGTGTACGTCCCAGAGGACTGACCACAGCCAGCTCAAGCTAAATAATTCATCCTTCATTTCCTGATTGTGTCCGAGACAGGAGGAAGACGTCACTCTTCAACCCAACCTGAGCGGCGAGTAGTCAGACCTCCACACGCTGACATCACTGCATCAGGATGCAACTAGAACTTGGCAGCCTGAAGATGGTTCAGATTACAGATTGAATCTGAATTGGCCCAAATGTTCAGGCCTGAGTTGGGACCTTCCAGTGGTTGCTATGGCAACCCAGCTTTGCCCCATGACCCTGTAATATGACCGGACTCAGAGTCGTGCTTTCTCTCAGGACACTGTGTGATGGCTGCAGCGGTGGTGATGTCATTGGTCCTCTCCCTTCTCTGCCTGGTCATGTGACTGCCCCTCTCTGATGCTCTCTGTAATCCCCGTGTTTCCATGTGATGCATGCAGAAATATCAGGACTGAGCAGAATTAAAAATGTTGAAGCAGAGAGAATCAGTAATACAGTCTGTTAATGAAGGTTAATGATAATGCATTCAAAATGAAGGGCGTATTTTAACAGAGGATGAAACGGAGCTGTGCTTTTTATTTTGATAAAGCCCAATAAGGTCAATATACTCCCTCCAGCCACCTCAGGTCAGTCAGTTTCTCTCGAGACTGAGATTGGAAAGCACATACATATGTGTGCATGTTGTAGTGGTGCTGTAGCAGCACCAGTCTGACAACACACCCTCAGGGGTTTGACACTCTGCTGTACTGATGTTGGGCCATCAGTGCACAAGAACTCATTGACTCTGTCCAAGTTCATACACACTCCAACACACCACTGGAAATGCACGCATGGTAATGACAACACACTCAGTGGCTCCCATTTCATCTCTCTCACACACACACACACACACACACACCCTCACAAAGCAACAACGCACATGCTCCTCTCCATCCTTGCTGGCGAAATAAAGCGCTGAGTGATAATCTGCAGCAGCCAGCTGTGTGTTACATCACTAACAGGCACCCGGCCACAGGACAAAGAGATAAAGCAGCAGAGATGCCCCGTGTAGCTCAACTCAAATATTAAAATGCTTTTGACACTGTAACGTGATGGCGTTGGTTTCCATGCTTTTCGATTTGCAGAATAGCGTGATCACACGGGGCTGGAAATGAAACTGACTGTTGTTTATGTTGGTGAACATTTGCCTTTTTAATATGGGCTCCACACTTCAGCCAGCTGCTCATTCATCATTACATTACTTCAGTATTCCTGGAGTCGTGTCCTCTCTGAGGCTACCATCCGCGACTTCAGGGAGTCACTGCTCCCTTATGGTAAATGTGAAGCTGCAACCAGTTCGCTTAGCTTAACATAAAGACAGTGTGTGTGTGTATATATATATATATAACCAGACAACAGCTGCTGGTGGGTAGGTTTTCATGCCTTTGGACAGTCACGCTAACTTTTTCCCTTGTTTCCTGTCTTAATGCTAAGGGGAACGTCCCCAGGCTCCAGCTTCCTCCATAGATCAGACAGTTTCATTTCAGTTTGGCCTCACGGTATATTGCCCACAGTTTTCGGAGGCCATGCCCTCATATTTTCATAGACCGTTTCCTCCAAAGGATCCGGCCCCTGGATTCTGTGGTTCTGCTGTATCAAGCTTGCTCATGTGTTTTGTTTTTTTTAAACTGTACATCGTGAGTCTGACAGAGTTGCAGAAGTACAATGCTGAATCGATGGAGTACTCTTAAAAGATTTTTGGCATTTTTGACATTATTTTGGTGAATGATCACGGTCAGTCTGTTTCATGTGGCTGTTTCACAACAAAACGTCACTTTGTTTTGTCGGTTCATCTTTTCACTGTGAAGCAGCAGCAGCAGTAGGAAACGTTCTGCTTGTATTAACTGCACCGTCATGCAGCTTCTGATGCAGCTGTAGGGGAGTGAACGGTAAACACTTAAACTGATATGAGATGAAATTACAAGTAGGTAACACTGGATTACATTCATAGATTTTCTTTGACCTCTGCATTAGTATGCAAGGTGAATCCCACACAGGGATGACGGTTTATAAATTGAACTGTGTTGTTGCCCTGTCCTTTTTTTTTTTTTAAATTAATATTTCTAAATATTGGTTAAATAGCAAAGCTGTTTGATGGATGATGTGTAGGAGATGAGGACTGCTGTCCTGCTCTATGATGGTGTGAGAGGGATGTTCCGACGTCGTGAAGGAGGAGCCAGGAGAGAAGCCCCTCCTCCTGCGGGTTCAGCCTCCTACCTCCGTGTCTTGTCATCTCCGCATTATCACGCAACCACCCTCCCTCTCTAGTGTCCTATCAAACAGATGGGTTCATCCACATGGCTCTCTGTATCCCTGGCTCCTCCCTTTGCCCCCTCGTTTCCCTCCCTCTCCTTTCGCTCCATCACCCTAATGCGCTGTGGCGGTATCGGCTGCTACGTTTGGTCCTGCATGGGAGCCTGAAATAATCTGTCATCCTGAATTCTCTCCTCTCTTTCACTTTCATCCCCCTTTGTCTCATCCTTCATTCTCTCCTTCTTGTTTTTTCTGTCTTTGCGTTGATGTTACTGACATTACTCGCATTTTCTTTTCATTTGTCAACGGAATTAGTTGGACTGGGACTTTGTCGGGTCCACTGCTGCTGACAAAAGCCAGCCTAAACCCCTCAGCCCACCCCACACACACATACACACACACACACTCCTTTTTTATAAATTTCTATTCCACATGTCATCTGGGAGAGAAGGTGATATTAAATTGCAACAAAACTGGATCATCTCAACTGCAGTCTGTCTCACTGAGGTTAATTTTTCTTGCAGTGTGGCAGAGAAAGGAGCCGAGGGCTGCAAAGATCTGATGGAGGCCTTTGCTGCTTGTGTGAAGAGTGCAGCTGAGGGGACGTCATGAGGAGTCGCCCTCCAACCTCAAATGTAAGGATGTTGTATAATTAGTTGATTCACTCCTGGTCAATCAATTATTTCTGCAAACTTTCTTTCAAAAAAAACAAATTTGCAGCAGAAAATTGTCATATCTTGACATCGCAATAGGCATTTTTCACAGAAGACATCTTGACGTGTCGGAGCAGGAAAAGGTGTAAATGATAAAATAAATAATGGCTGAAATCCTTTTAGCTGCTTCAGTTTCACGGTTGCGTCCCACTGTCATGTCTGACTGGGACACTGGAATAGGACAGAGCCATTGTTAATGTTACTGAGTCTGAGTGTCCACAGCTTCTTCCTAAAGCTCCCATACTTTACACCTTTCCTGTTTTTATTTGAAGTGATGATCCATAAGAAGATATATTTGAGATTTTTAAGAACCAAAAACCATCTTGATGTATCAATGCAGTTTTACATCTCCTCTCAGGTAACAACGGGTCGGTGAGCCAATCAGAAGAGAGGCTCTCAGCCTCATGGCGAAATTTAACGTAATTAGAAAGTAGCGAGTAGAGGAATTATGAAAGGATTAGCACTTGTGTCAGGTGTATGTAGCCAAAATCAACAGTCCATTTTTCAAATGTGACTTAAAGTAGTTCCTGGAACATTTTCACATAGTGTCACCATTTGCACGTTGAATGAATTGATTCTTTTCGCATCTCTGCCATCTCTACTTTCTCTATGCATTTTTCTGTTGTTATCGCAGGAGTCACCAGGACACTGTTTCTGTTGGTTGGTTGAGGTTTATTTTCCAAACGCTTTAAGCTCCTCAACTGAAAATTGAATCATCTCAATTGTATTAGGGTGGAAGTAAAACCAAAACTGCCTGCATGGCTTTACAACAGCTGTTAAGATTACATTTTTTTGAGGAATCTTTTTAAATTCTCTCAAATGTGTATTCACTGGATGAACTAGACTAGGTGTCTACAGCCAAGCTAAAGCCTCTGAGCCCTAATTAACACTAGGAATTAACATGCAATCCCTGAATGGGGCCTTACAGTACATTTTCCCTGCCTGCCACCTCACCTCTCTTTCCTCTCTTCCAGGTCCACTGCACTGAGTCCTCCAAGTTCCCAGCATTCCCTTCTGCGCACCAGCACTGGACTGAATGATGACAACAATGACGACAACGACGATGATGATGCTGATGATGATCATGGTGTGACAAACACTGTGTTGATTCGGGCTGAGTTAGGGATCTGGCAGCAGTAAACCACAGTTTCCTCCCCCTGTCCTTCCCCCTGTTATAGGCTTATCTGGTGTCCCTCAGTCTTACCGCCATTCCCCCTCTCCCTCTATGACTGACATAAAGTACATCGACTTGTAGACAACTCCAGAGGGCCGATGGGCTGTGATGTAAATTGTCGACTTGAAATGAATACTTATAAATGGAAATAAAAGTATCAAATAATTGGTTTAAAAACAGATTGCAATTTTTCTTTTTTCTTTTTTTTTTTTTTTTTGGCCTCCTTTTGTTTCACTGTTTGGGGTCTGGACTTCTGTTTATATCGAACAGTCGTAGTGTCACCTTTCATGTCTGAACCATTTCAGTGTTTGGAGTGTGGATGTATTTTAGAAACAGGCCTGCCAAACCTTTCTCTCAGTAGCGTTAGCTTGCTTGCTAACTTTGTTAGCAAAGTAAATCTATCCTGCAGCGTTTTAAGAAAGTAAAGATCAGTGGATGTGATGTATTTTTCATTTTAACACACTACTGAACGCTGAAGATGTTCTCAGTGTCGTTATTGACTTGATGGTGGTACCGTACTGTTCAGTTGTACTTATTACGTCTTATATTTGGTTAAAGGAGCTATTTGTAAGTTTTACTATAGTTACATGCTCAACGTTAGCTTTAACAGCTGTTTACTTACCAGTCCAGAGGAAACGTTGCGAGTTCATCATCAACTTTAATTCATTTACTCACCAAGGAGAGCTGTCTGTAGTGGTGGAAAGCATCGTCAATGTCATGTTATGCTTCTATTTCACAACGGCCGAAGCTCTTGTCAAGCGACAATCACCACTACCTCCCAGGAAGAAACCACATTCCACCGCAGAGAAAAATTACAAATAACCACTTAAAGAACTGTGAATATATGTCAAAGTAAAATATGCTTTGGAAATTATTAGTATAGACACTGGATAACTCATCTAGACACTTTTAAATGTAAATGTTAGTTTTGTATATTTAGTAGGCATACAGTAATATTCAATATAAATTACCGTCACATGCTGACATATCTCCCTAACCTTTGGCACATGCAAACAAATTAATGCACATTGTAAATCAGTCACTTGTGAATTGGGGAATAAATAGAAATCCCAGATGTGCTGTGACAGAAACACTGCTGGAAGTTATTCCACTAAACCAAGTAAGAGGCAGTGGACTCTGCACTGAGTGATGAAGAGGGAAGCCGATCTGGCCACACACTCTCAAACGGACATCAGTGCTGTCAGCTGTCTGTTTGGCTGCCCTAATCCAGCCCCAGGGGGTAAATACGGACTCTTTTTGGCATCACACCCACACATACCCAGATTAGTCTGCCCCCTGCTCTCGCTCAGAGCCTCGCTGTCGGAGGTGTGGATTTAAAACCAGTATGTGTGTGCTTGTAAAAAAACATTCATAGTAGTGTTAAAAAAAAAAAAAAGGTTAAATTTATCTGAGCATTGAGTGTTTACTATACAAAAAGATGATAAAACAAATTATCCCAATGACATAACCACAAACACTGACATATTTCACCTCAGTACATTTAGGATTTTTTTTCTGGTTTGCATCAAATCCCCAAACTTAATGAGTAAAATATTAAAATATATCATACACAACTCCATGTAAAAAAAAACAGTTTTACAATAGTTTTACTAAGAAATCCTCACTTTTTAAAAATACCAGTAGTGAACACAAGAGGGAGCCCCACCTCCACCACTCGCTGTGTATTCTGTCTTCTTAAATGTCAAATTACACAGCTGTAATGACCTTCGCTGGAAATAATGTCGCCAGCGTGACATCCCAATCGACAGTCCAGGTTTACACGTGTGTGAGGTAACTCTGTGTATGTGTGTACACAGCATGTATGACCTGTGTAAACATGTGGGCTATGGTTCCAGGAAAGTTCCCCTGTTATCAACATGTGAAAGAACAAACCATGTCCAACACACACATTTATATATATCATATTATATTATATTTATACCTTAATCTACAGCCTTATCTTTACAAGGACTTCTGTTCAACACAGGAAATGGTAGCAATCAATCATTAATTTACACTGGTGAACACACACACACACACACACACACACACACACACACACTTTTTACAATGCTGAACATGGCAACACATGTTGCAGTTACATGAACAGGAACTTCACCGCTCTTCATTCGGCATCAGATATACCATGTCCAACAACTGCACAGGGGCGTCGAACTAAATGCCTGAGGGAGTTTCCACTGAGGGGAGGAGATACAGTATTTCTGCCTGACTCTGCAGAGAGGAGCCTAAAGGGCAAAGGCTGAGGGACACACAGCAATGTGTGTGTGTTTGTGTGTGTGTTTGTTTGTGTGTAAGAGGCAGGAGTTGGGTGAGAGTTGTTAAATAAAATCTGTAATAAAAGCCACAGTTCATGGATCATTAATTAGTGCCCACCAATTCTAATTCCTAAACAAGTACAATATTCATGAAGCAGTAATTACCATGATAAAAATAAAGCAGCTACCAGTTGTTGATGACAACAGACAATGTAGATGACAAACACATTTAAATTAGAATTAATAATAAACTTTTATGTAGTTGCTCTTTCAGTCCTTGTTTAGGTGGGGTCAGGGGTCAGGGGTCAGTTTTATGGATGTCAGAGGTCTAGTGCTGCATTCACGTGCTCCTCAGATGGTCCCGTATCCCGAGTTGTGGTGTTGTTTATCCAAATTTAGTGTGTTCATCCATTTAAGTTGGAATGTGGAAACAACATGTTGTATTTTGTTGCTCAGAACGTTTAAAAACATGTTGATAGCTGTTTCCAGTGTTTGCATGACAACAGATAACAAAGGAAACAGACTGGGTGAGACGAGACATAGTTTATTTCAATCATATGCACTTTAATATTAAAAATGTCTGTGTGTTGTATGAATAGGGAAATCAATGCTGATATTGTGGGGCTGTGTTTTCAAGACAAAGAGATTGTCGGGGTTTCAACTGATTGTACATCTCCAATATTCGGTGTCAATATGTCACTATTCAGGCGGCAGTGGTGGTGGACGAGGAAGAGCTGTCATCATCAGTGGCGTCAGTACTCTACCGTGGACTGTCCTTCAGCTGTTCATGATGCCCTCCAGACTCTGATCTTTCTCAGTGTGACTTCTTGGACTTTATTATTACTTTGAAAACACTTTGTTGCGTCTGCTGTTTTGTCACTTCCTGCCCCTGTGTGTTTCCCACCTGTGTGACTACCTGCTCCACCCTAATGTGTTACATCTGTGTCTTGTTTCCTGCTCCCCTTGTGTATTTAGTCTCTGTGTTTCCCTTCACACTCTGGTTTTGTGTCTTTTCTGTTCCCTGATGTTTCCTCACACTTCTGTTTTGTTACTTGCTCATTGTCCAGTGTTTTTTTTTCCTGAGGATTGTCGGGGTTTGAATTGCCTGCCTGAACTTCAGTTTTTCACTACCCATCTGCATGTAAGCCTGTTTTTGTTATTAAAGCTCCTTCATTGCACCGATCTGCCTTCTCCTCAGGCAACCCAAAGAGGCGCACATGAAAATCCCTGCAAGGTGGCTGGTGCTATCTTTGACCGCTGGACCTGCTGCGTCACTTACAGCCATCTACACTGTGCTGAGTTGTCCTTTAAGTAACCACTGATCATTGTGGTGCGTAGAGCAGAGACAAAAAACTGTGCAGTGGACTTGTTGAGTTGTCAGCAGAGTTGTGGATGAAAAATGGCGGCCTATACAGCGGCATAACAGCACCATCGTGTGGCGTTACATCAGCAGCAATTTACGATTCATCTGAGGAAAATCAAGATTTTAGCGTGTGGTTGCAAACAGCATGTTTCTGAGTTCATTCTGTAAGAATGTAAAGACATATTTTATTAATACACAATACTTAAGGAAGTTAAGTAAGTTGATAGTAGGGCTTGTGTGGATGGAGTTTTGAATGTGCGTCATACTAGACAACAGGAAAAACTTTCTGTGAGACAAAACTTTGTTTAAGTCTCACGACTTTTCTCTCATTTTAGCTTTGTCCCTGTTGAACGACATCCATCACACAAAGATAGACTCACACGCATGGACATACGCACATACAGCACCACTGGATAATCTGAGCTCCATCAACCTGACCGCATCAAGAGATTAAGATTAAAAGGGATTAAGATTTGGGAGTCAGCGTCATACAGATATCACAATGTGAACCTTAATCACAGCATGCGGTGATGCGGGACCCAGTTTCAGTTTTGCAGCGGCACATTATGACCTGTCCCCAGGGTCAGTGGTGGACAGAGCTTTTATATATTTTCTACTGATTTTTTTCTCCCAATCTATTCCCATTGCCGCCCCAAACATCATCAGACAGAAGATATGAGTTAAATATTACATCTAACCCACCCTCTAACATCCTGATTTTAACATTAGTCAAGAGAACAAGATGAAAATCAGTGTTGTTATATATATAAACTGTATAACTGGTGGAATGTGTTGCTAAACTTTTTTAATTATGCTCCATAGTTCATTCACTTTGGGTCCATGATCTGTTGTTTTCAATTGCACTTGGTGTTAAAGTGCGTCATTATGCATCATTTTCCTCTCACAAACAAAACATTGAATTCATAAGAACAGGAAATCACACCCTTGCTTAGTAAAAGACAGTCAGCCTCACTTGGTCTGGTATGACCATGAGCCCATGGCTGATAGCCATGAGGAGGGGTACACCCAGGACGGCTCACCAGGGCTGACATACAGAGACTTTGTAAACATACCATTACCAAGGGTGATGAATTCAGAGATCATTTGTTAAAATTAACTCTTTTGAACTTTCAAAACTTAAAAAAAATTTTTTACCTACCTGGGTCCTTTAAATTATCATGTCATGCACTAGTTAAGCTTTGTTTTGTTTTGAACCCAATTATTATTAATTATTAGTAGATTATGACATGATCACAAAATACAATAGATCACAACTCAGCTCTTTGTGCGCTTATTGTAGACTGTCAACAGCAATAATACTGTGTCTTTGCCGTTATTTAATTCTCTTACATGCATTTTCACTGATACTGGCTGATATTTCGTGGTATATCGACATTTCCCTGTTGATGCAGCCAATCACACAGTGTGGAACTTTGCTGTAGTAAAAGGGTGGGGGCACCAGAGGAGTGGAGAGGTGGGGAGGGAGAAGCGGAACCCGGATGCTGATGCTGACCGATGAAGAGAGGGAAGCTGGAGAGAAGCAGAAGGAGGAGTGGGGGAAAAAGAGAAAGAGAAGCAGCAGCAGCAGCAGCAGCAGTAGCAGCAGCGGGGTGGAGGAGGCCATCCCGTGAATGATGAACACTCCAGTGGATGCGCGTAACTTCTGACAACCTGAGAGATTATTTTCTCCAAGGCGATTTTTTTTTTTTAATTTTTTTGCAAGCCTACTTGTGCGCTCAGCAACAGTGTAGCTCCGGCTGAGGGAGGAGATGTGGTGATATCATGAGCATAGCCGGCCAGGGGCAGAGAGAAACAGAGACAGAGAGGAAGAGAGAGAGAGTGGGAGAGGGAGAGGGAGAGGGAGGGAGGAAGAGGGAGCAGAGGGAGGAGAGGCGGGGAGTCGGCTATCACCAAACCAGCTGAGGATGCTTGTTGTTTCTAGAAACAGGATTAATCACCGGGCCGAGCGCTGATCGTACCCCGGCACACCGAGCGCACCTCTCCCCGCTGCAGCTGTCCTGACCGCGGGCGCATTTCGCCTGTCTGGCCCGGTCTGCCCGAGGCTGTTTGCCTTTTTGATGCTCTCCCCCCTCTTCCTCTATTTCCTGATGCAGGGCCGGGGAGGGGGTGAGCCAAAGTGTGCACCGGATATTGGAAAACCCATTCTTCTTGCTGATGCTGTTGTGATAATAGATTATTATCTGGACAACGCCGCGTCTGCACAGGAAGGCAGATCCTGACCAAACGGGGCCTGGCTTGAGGAAAAAAAAAAGGGCGAATTATGAAAACATTTTCGGACGGTAGCAGCAGCGAGGAGGGGGGTCCCTGATATCGATCAGAGAATGGATTCAATCAGGGCATTCTGACTTGGGATATTTGAGACTCTGCTCCAACAGAAATCAATCTGTGGCAAATGTAGCCTTCCTGTCCAGGTCTGAATGAGATTTTTTTTTCTTTTCTGCTCCACTTTTGTCCAGCTGCATAAGCTATATAGGATCAATCAGCTTTAAACTACTGTTATTTATAGCAGGGGTGGGTTTGATGTACTATTCACTGGCTCCGGCCAAACCTCACAACGTCCCTTTCTTTGCTGATCTTTTCTACCTTCCCTCTGAATGATGCTGCTGTAGTGAAAGAGACACAACCCGGTACTGGAAAATACTTTATTCTAGGCCTTATAGAGTGGAAACTCCCAGCACGGACCTGACCGCATGACAAACAAGTGCATGGGAGTAGCCTGCAGGGCCCGGCTTTAGATCACGACCAGTCCTCCGCACCTCCTCTCCTCTCCTCTCCTATCCTCTCCTCTCCTCTCCTCTCCTCTCCACCGCCGACTGTGATGTGCGTTACGGCATTACGCACGGAGCAGCACCGAGCACTATCTTGATCTGCCTTATATCAGGAATAGGAATTTCATCTCGGGAAGGATGAGCAGCAAGGAGCTGACGGTGGGCCAGTCCAGCCAGTACGTGGGGCCTTACAGGCTGGAGAAGACCCTCGGGAAGGGACAGACAGGTAGGAACCTCCTACATTACCTCGAGTCTTGCAGCAAGGCAGATAAGACTGTCTGCGAGGTGCATCAGCTGATTCCAGGGTCTTACACACCCTTTAACATTCCTATGATATTCAGAGCTCATGGTTTAATCATCATCCTTGTTGCATGTCTTCTTATCTTCAGTGGTTTTATTCTGCTACGATCTGAAATTCATTACAGGGTCCATTTTTTAGTATTTGGTGAGGGAGAAGACATCAGCGGGCCTCTAACAAATATTCCAATCAGTCTTTTGTTGAGCTGAGTTTGGCCAATGTTTGTGACAATGTCAGTAAAGCCTTTTGAATTATTTATGACACCCCTTCCTTCCAGTTTTCACACTGAATGTTGATTTCTGATATTCAAACATTTGCTTCCCCTCTCTCCCTCTCTCTCTTCCTCTTTGGATCTGCAGGGCTGGTGAAGTTGGGTGTCCACTGTATAACAGGACAGAAGGTGGCCATAAAGATTGTCAACAGAGAGAAACTCTCTGAATCAGTTCTAATGAAGGTACAGCACTTATCTATCTATCTATCTATCTATCTATCTATCTATCTATCTATCTATCTATCTATCTATGCGCTGCGTCGACTGGGCCAGTAGTCTGGCAGCAATTATGGTCGCTATAGGCTCAAATCATGTTAGGCTTGCACTCTCCAACCTACAGAAATAGAGTCTTTATTTTTGTCAAGAAAAGCCCATCAGTGTGTTGTAACTTGGAGCTGCCGAGTGTGTGGGCACTGCTTCTGTGTACCGAACAATAGAGATGATTTCAGTCTGCTAATTAAGCCCCTCTGATGAAAGCTGCTGCAGCTGAAACACACTGGACTGAAATAAAAAAAATAATTAAATAGGTTTTATAAGCTGGTGTTTCTAATGTGGCTGATTACTTGAAGTTTTGTGCAGTCTTTGTCTTTTCTTTTTTTTTTTAAAACACAGCAGGTTGTGCAGGGAAAACTTTAGAAACAAGGAAGATGTTGTGGTATCATTTGTTTTAGTACATACAAATATATCAGTATCTCAATAACAATGATTTAATTAAAACCTGGGATTAGAGAATCAGACACTTGTAGATACGTTTCTGTAGGTTAAACCACATAAAATTGGTAAAATTTCAGTTTATTTCTTTGACCGGATGACAGATATTGGTAACAAGTGCAAAAAAAAAAGTCACCTTTCAGCCCTGGTCATGCCTCTGGTCCTCAGTCCTCTGGTTTATACAGTAGTGCTGATTTGTATTGCTTTGGAAAGTTGCCCATTGCCTACTGCTAACTGCCAGTAACTGCATTGCTGGGCTGCTGCCTGTTAGCTTTGGCTGGGAAGGTCAGCTAAAGCACATTGAAAGGAGCTATTAGTAAGTTTTGCTACTGCTACATAGCCAATGTTAGCATTAACAGCTATTTACTTAACAGTCTAGAAAAAAACCTAATTCCTTTACTCACTGTCTCCACTGGTTGAAAGCAAACCTCTTTTTGTGCTTCTATTTCTATCACTTCTTTTCCTCTACTCAAGTTAGCATGCTAACCAGACTATCACACTATCTTGTCACTTCCCAATGCCGAGTCACTGGAGCGTCCAGTCTGCATTGCCCTGCTCAGAGGGCATATTATAACCTCTTGACTTGTAAATGCAATGATGACTGAAGCTCTTACCAAGACTGGTAAGTAAACAGCTGTTAATGCTAACACTGGCTATTTAGCAATAGCAAAACTTACAAAGAGGTAAAGGACCACTACAAGGAAGTGAAGTAGCTTTTTAATGTTGGTGCTTTACATGTGGCTTTGTCGCTTTTTTGTCTTCCTGCTCATCATATCATAGATAAACAGATTATGTCTTATCTGTCATAACTACGACAGGTTGTAAACACAACATAAGCATAATTTCACATTTTAAAGTTAATATCAGCAACTAGTAATCTTAGCAGAGCAGACAAGGAGCAACATTAGCATTCATTTGGAGCTGTTTTTCCACCACCAAGGAAATTTAAGTTTAACACTCACTCATCTTTTAGCTATGTTTTGATCTGAACCAGCTCCTGAGGGAAATATCCAGCTTGTTAGCTGCTAAATGCTTCACTAGCTACGTTCAGCACCTGGTCGCTAACTTTGTCTATCTGAGATTTGATGCTAGGCAGTCATCTTACAGCTGGTTTGTAAACCGTGTTGTCATCAGAAAAGAGAAAGGTTGTGGGCAATGAAGCTAAAAAGAAGCTAAGAGGAGCTGCAGAGTTGGTCGGTTTGTCTATAAGAGTGGCACATGAAACATAGTTATTAAGTTCATTGTTTATATAAAAATTAGTACAACTTTACTTTTAAATATGTCTGTAGCTAAACGGTGTGCTAGCTTGCGGTGGTACATGACCCTGCATTTACTAAACTTGTTTCTGCCTTGAAGTCAATACTAAAAAACTTACAGAAACATTTAATACTGTCTCCTTCTGCTCCACATTCTACCTAACTCTGATATATACTTCCTTCTTCCTTTTTATATTTCCGTTCCCATCATTTTTAACCTCCCTTCTCCTCCTCCTCTCTCCTTCTCCACATCTCGCCCTCCCTCTGTCTATCCAGGTGGAGAGAGAAATAGCTATTCTTAAACTAATAGAGCACCCCCATGTTCTGAAGCTGCATGATGTCTATGAGAATAACAAATATCTGTGAGTATTTCTTTATCTTTCTTCTTTCTGCTGACTTTTTTTTTTTTTTTCCAATCCTCTCTCTCTGGGTCTCTGCCAGAGCAGAAACAACCTTGAATCTGAAAGGGAAAAAAGCTTCTGTAAGACAAGACTGAGATAAATAACCACATGACATTAAAGATATACAAGGTTGTGAGTGTGTTTTTAAGTGTGGATGCTTTTGCATGTATAGAGGAGGCAGCAGTGACTTAAGAGCATGAATGTCCCTTCCCTTGTTTTCACCTCTCTGACCTCGCTGCCCTCCTGTCTCTCTCAGGTACCTGGTTTTGGAGCATGTGTCTGGCGGAGAGTTGTTTGACTACCTGGTGAAGAAGGGCAGGCTGACCCCCAAAGAGGCCAGGAAGTTCTTCAGACAAATCATCTCTGCCCTCGACTTCTGCCACAGTCACTCCATATGGTCTGTGAGACACTTTCCGTTATATCTTCTTTAAATTGATTCATAAGTCATTTATTTTATAAGCTATTAGAAAATAATTCCTAGATCCTCTGCTATCATTTAATGCAACACATTGATGGAGTTGTTCATACTGACTATAGAGTCACACAAAGAAAGGTTCTTTACTGGTGGAAAAAACATTAAAATACAATAGTACCAGTACAAGTTAAAATCCTGCATTTAAAATCCAACTCAAGTAACAGTACAGTTGTCATCAAACTCTACTTAAATATCGTGTGTGTGTGTGTGTGTGTGTGTGTGTGTGTGTGCAGTCACAGAGACCTGAAGCCAGAGAATCTTCTCCTGGATGAGAAGAACAACATCAGGATAGCAGACTTCGGCATGGCCTCGCTACAAGTCGGAGACAGCCTGCTGGAAACCAGTTGTGGGTGAGTACGAGGTTCACTCTTGCTTGTCTCCATATGTGTGATACATCATCAACATGTGTGCAGAACATTAGGAACATCCACTCATGCCCTACTGTGCTTCTTTTTTACATAATCAATAGCTTTATTCATCAGAAGCTTAAACATTTTTAAACCATCTGCCCGTCAGGAGGAACATGGATTTAACAGATAAAATTAGTAAGGGATTGTAGCTCTCACTTGGATTCACCTATTCACTCTACTCCATGGATAAAAGAGCAGGTGTGCTTGTTTTTTGTACACTCAGGCTAGAGTTTCACATTAATCAGCGCCCTATGCACACGTGAATTCAATCATTTAATCATTTCCCTCTTCTGTCTTTACAGATCCCCGCATTATGCTTGCCCAGAGGTCATAAGGGTAAGTTACCTCCCTCTGAGTGTGTGTGTGTGTATGTGTGTGTGTGTATGTGTGTGTGTTTGCATTCCTAATGCTTCCCTGTCCTTGCGTTCATGTATCAGGGGGAGAAGTACGATGGTCGCAGGGCAGATGTTTGGAGTTGTGGAGTCATCCTCTTTGCTCTTCTTGTGGTAAGAACATCCTTTTATTATTTTTTTTCTACCAGTTATTAGCTGCTCGTCTTTCCCCTTTGATTCCTGCCTTTCATCTCGTGTAGAACAATATTCACATTGAACTTTATACATGGTTTTCTTGCAAGTCCGACTGTCAGCTTATCAGTATGCAGTATTAAAGGTACCTCATGGAGCTTTTGGCCACGTTTTGATGATTGAATTGTTTTGTTTGTATCTTGTGCTCGACGGCCCTTGTGAGGGTTGTGAGGATACGTGAGCGTGTGGGCCACACAATACACGATTTCACACATTTTTCCTGATTGACAGTTGGCGGTGGTAACGTGCCAACAACCGTAGCAGTGCACCAACACAAAACAGGGAAGAAAAAGGCTGTTAGTGAACACAGAGGCAAAAAATACATTTTTTTAAAATACAGATACAATGAAGTTTGTAAAGACGTAGCTATCTTTGTCTGCAAGAAAACTCCACAGGGTACCTTAAAAGGATTAGTTTGACAAAGGCAGCGAAATCCGCCCACAAGCTCCTCTAAAGCTCGGATTGAACAAACAACATACAGTATAACGTGTTCATGTGTCAGCTCTAGAGGTGCTGGTGGGTGGATTTTGTTACCTCTGGACAGAGCCAGGCTAGCTGTTCACCCTGTTTTCAGTCTTTACGCTAAGCTAAGCTAAGCTAAACTAAGCTAAGCTAACCAACTGTAAGAACGCGAATAAGTATTTCCCAAAATGTTGAACTATTCCTTTATCTTTAAAAATATACAGTCCTATAGTCGTTTCCTTTTCTCATCATTGTTCTTCCTCTCCCTGTGTCTCCCCATCCCTTCCCAGGGTGCCTTGCCCTTCGACCACGACAACCTGCGGCAGCTTCTAGAGAAAGTGAAGAGCGGAGTGTTCCACATGCCCCACTTTATACCTCCTGACTGCCAAGCTTTGCTGAAGGGGATGATAGAAGTCAACCCTGACAAGAGACTCACGGTGAGGAGGGGGAGATCGTGGGGAGGAGGGAGACTGAAAAATAAAACCCTTAAAGAAGGGATGCACTTTGAACGTCTGGGTCTGTGGCAGGGTCATGGTCCGTGGATCCATCAATGAACAATAATAAAACTCCATTGTCGAAGTTGATGAGGTACAAAATGAGATGCACGTTTTCATTTATAGTGTCAATACACTGCAGTGCAATGATGAGATATGACATTTTGAGTAGGTTGTACAATAATAGAGGATATTGGCAAAAAATGATCAATAAAAATAATCTATTGTAGAAAAATCTAATGTATGTATAGGGGCATTGTTTCATCATGTCAGTCAGTGGGAGGAGAGGAATATCAGACACTATCAACATGACTCAGCAAGTCAAAGAGTGAAACAGTATACATGAGCCTACTTACTGAAGGTACTGTATATTTATTTTGGTGCACTCCTCACAGAGGACCCAGAAGAGCAGCCATCACATCCACAATCGTGGCCATGATGAACAAAACTGACCATTTGCAAAACTCATGCAAAAAGTCAGAGCTTAGCAACCGGCTGACCTGTCAAGATTTAGATCTCTGGGGCATGGGGCTGTAGTAAGAGTGATACTCAGTGTGTTTAGAGCTTGGATTTTCCAAAACTAACAACACAAGAGCATACGTGTTAAGAATGAATTAAACAAAGTGCTGCCATAGCTGCAAACGTTAGCATTCCCGACCCGATGTGCTAACTACCAACAGCTGTACACCTGCCTTACTGATAGGGTCAAGGAGCCTGGACGAACATACATTATTTTGTAGGGTTACAGGTCATGTTAAAATAGCATACCCATGGTCTTGCGTTGAAGTCTGTTAACCCCTCAGATAGTGTTCCCTGTGGTGGCGACTTCCTGTCGTACCAGCTCTGGACATTAGCAGCTGTCTACTGCTCTTTATTGCATTCCAGGAAGTTTTCACTGCATCAACCAACCATACAAACAATGTTGCCCAAGATAGCATTATGTTAGCGCAAACCCGTTAGTGAGTCTATGTCCTAAAAGCTTTTCTCTTGTAAGGTTAAAAGTGAAAATATAATCTCTGAGTTGTTTATAAGTATACAATCTGAGCCTCCCTAGCAATACAAGGATTAACTAGCTCTACACTGCAATAAAAGAACAATACTGTTTTTATTTTTTTTATTTCCACATCTTCCATATGGATCATCCACTGGTGGGGATGCTGAAATTTTGTCTGGGACATGCAGCTTTAGCCTCAGTCTTTTAGCACAATATCCTGTATACAGCCAAGACTCTTTTATAGGGTTCTCCTTTTAAAACAAGTCCACTGTAAAACATAAAAAAAACTCGATACAGCTGGTAAAATCTGTCTGCAAGAGTTGTCATTTCAGCCGACAGAAACATTGGTCACTGTCTAGAAATGTGCTTTTGTATGCCTCTGTTTGAAATAAAGGGCTAATTGTTCCAGGAATTATACAGAAATCTAAGAGGTAAATCTCCTTCCAGGCATAGCAGCAGGACATAAGAAGGTAGATAGCAAAATGAAACATCTGGCCCAACATACGCCTGGGTCCTCGGCCCGAGTCTGGCCCATATCTGTGCAGATTCTGGCTGTTATACTCCGGTATTGACAGCCGCAAGATTTAGTGTGTGTACGCCAGAATAGGCCCAGATGTGGTTGTAGTATCTGACAATCATGCTGTATATGGGGCGTGGAACCAGGCGTGCAGAAAACAAGCATGGGCTGGATTTATTTTGCTACCTGGGTTGGGGCTTTTCAAATGGTCAATCGTTGCTGCTCGTGTTGCACCACATCAGTTCTACAGCACACCAAGCATAAGCTTGGCATTTAACAGGGAGGAAGGAAAGAAAATAAAAGCCCCAGCCCCAGGCTTTGTTTCGAGATGTGACAGAAATGAACCCTGACAGAGGGAGGACGATGGAGAGAGGATGAGGAAGGTGGAAGGAACAGAGCGCAAGGATGAGCTTAAGGTATTGCTTACAGGCAGGAGGAGGTCTAGTCAGCCACGACAGGACTTTTTATTTCCGTCCTCAGAGGAAAGTTAGCAGTTTACGAGGAGAAGAGACCAAGATGTAGAGAGGATGTAGGGAGGAAGAAAGGTATATGCATGTACAATATGAATGGATGGATGGATGAAGTTGCTGAAAAGAAGGCTCTTTTCCTTTTCACCCAAATGTCAACTTTCCATACTGAAAGCAAGGCTTGAAAAGAGACTGTCAGTCCAGGGAGAGACAGAAGGGAGGGGAGGGGAGGGTGAGTGAATGAATAAATGAATGACTGAGTGAAAGGACTGCTCGAAGAAATTCCACTGCACTCGGCTGCAGGTTATAAAAGGAAGCTGGGATAAAGCAGGCGTGTGGGGTTGGAAATGAATTCCTGGTTATCAGACAGAAAAGACAGAGGCAACTGTGATAATGTGGTTGGCATGGTGCTGTAAAGTAAGGACAAGAAAGGAAAAAGTCTGGTCAGTTAGTCATTCGGCTAAAACAGAGCAGATTTAATCAAAGCTGTGGGTTTGTCTGAAGAGCTGTTGATTAATGAAGCCTGAAACCAGGTCAGACTGTCTCTCTCTCTGTCTGCCTGTCTGCTAGTTCCCTCCATGGAAACCACCCACTACGCAAGGAGACAGATTTCAAACCAGAATATCTTCAGTTAACAAGCAGAGCATTAGGAAACCAACCAGGACATCTTCAGTTTTTCATCATATTCTTATCGGTTAGGGAGTGGGTTGGAGTGTCTCCTCTGTGCAGCATATAGCACTTCATAACCGAGTTAACGAATGCAAAGCTTTGACTGCGTGCAGCTGCAAGCCACTCTCCTGTCTGCAGATGCACAAATATAGTGTTCACGGTAGCCCCACTTTTGACTTTTTACATTATTGCAGAACTGCAGCTGTTCAAGTACTCCACTCCCCAAGAGACACTGTGCAGCACTGATGCGATGGCTAACACTGTATGCAGTCCTAATGCAGAGAGGGGACTTGTACAGAGTATATAATGCACCAGGGGATTTAGGAGTGCTGGAGTAAACTTCTCCTGGGGTCATGAAATGTAGAAGCAGGAGTCTACAGCCTGCAGCTAGTGGCCTTGAGGCTTTACTTAGACACAGAGGTGCTTAGAGCTAAAAGCTAATGTCAGCATGCTGCCATCTTTTCAGTGGCAATGCTAACATGCTGATGTGAAGCAGGTGTAGTGTTTACCATGTTCGCCATCTCACTCAGCATGCTAACATTTGTTAATTAGCACTAAACACAGCACAGCTGAGGCTGATGGGAATGTCATTCGCTTTGCAGGTATTTGCTCATAAACCAAAGTATTGGACACATTAAAACTTTAAAAGGCTCCTGAAACACATATGCAACTTTCCAGAGCAGCTAAACTAAACATTACAAGCTTAAGCCTTCCATAAGCAGTGTTCGCCCAGTGTTCAGTTGTACAGTAGACGCTTCGTCTTTATTTTATTGCTGTTATTGCAGGGTTAAATCAGCTGTAACAATGGGAGGGCATGTTTTCATGTCAATCAGTGCTTTAATACTGTCTTGTTTTTTTGTTTTTTTTATGATTACAGCTAGAAGCAATACAGAAACACGCCTGGTACCAGTAAGTTGCACATTCATTTTTGAATTAAATCAGCCTAGTGTCATACCAACCTATATTGGTATCCTTCCTTTGTTGGGAATTTTACATTTACTTCTCCCTCAGTGGACATTAAATCTGTGTATTGTAGGACCTTACTGTCTATCAATGCTTGCTGTGAACTTTTACAGTTAGAACCTAATGTGTCTAACTGTACATACTAACTACACACACTGATGTTTTCCTGTCAGGAGTGGTCGTAATGAGCCTTGCCCAGAGCAGCCGCCTCCTCGTCGTGTGTGTGTGAAGAGGATCCTGTCCTTAACAGAGCTGGACCCTGACGTGCTGGAGAGCATGTACTCTTTAGGGTGCTTCAGAGACCGGGTCAAACTCACACAGGACCTTACAAGTGAGGAGTGAGTAAATATAACCCATCAAACATTTCCACTTTAAATGTTGAGAAGCAAATATGCTGTGATATAAGGCAATAAGAATCCGTACATACATGAGAGCTCAGTACTCATGGGTCAGACTACACCCATCTTCAAACGTGGCCTTCATATCGATCTTAACCACACACCTGTAAAGTTTTGTGACGGTATCTTTCATGGTTGTGACACTATCGTGGTGGCAAAGACATAAACACCTGCCAAAGTATTCAAAACTGTCTCTGTGGTAGTTCCCGCTATAGTAGGTGTCTCCAGGACAACACTTTGCCATGATGACACACATACACAGTCTGACAAGGTGAAAACAATACCAGCCTCACTACCACGGCTGGTAAACATACAGCTATGTCTCAGTTGTATCTACTGACCCCTGCCTATGAGTTTAATATACACAGAACACAGACATGAAGTCTCGCTGAGGCCATATGCAGTTTGCAAATACAGGTGTGCTTGTATTCATGCTAAAATAAAAAAGTTATAATTGTGTGTATATTTAACTAAATTCTCTCTCATTGTGTTTTTTGTCTTGTTGTGGCCAGTCAGTTACTTACATCATTAATCTGCCTGGAATGACAAGAACAAGAGCAACAATATCAACAATGCCTCTTTTATCTCTCTCTCTCTTTTTGTCCGCCCATCCTTTATATTCCAAACTGATCTGACTTCTCACTATTCACAATGCAGCAGCAGCAGCAGCAGTAGTGCAGTCCTGTTCAACAAGAAAAGCAAACAAATGTGAGGCATTCAGATTAAAAGCTGCACCAATAAATATTTTTATAGTAACCAGGGATGAAATGACTATGTGTGCAGGTGCTACCTGCCCAGCAACAAACAGCAGACAGACAACTTTAGCGACTATCTGGTGAACACAGTGGAGAGCCGCCCTTATAGTGAGAACCCATGATAGAGCTAAATATTGGTCTTCAGATCGTCAGTTGAGGGCGGGTTTGTGAAGGCTATTGCTACATAGTCAACGTTGCCATTAACAACTGTTTACTTACCAGCCTTGTCAAGAGCTTCAACCATCATTGCATTTATAATACAAGAGGTTATAATACGCCCTCTGAGCAGCACTACGTATTCAGGGCAGACTGGATGCGACAGTGACTCGGTATCGGAAATTGATAAGATTAGCCAACCGAGCCAGAGCTAGCTGGTTAGCTTTGAGTAAAAGAAAAGAAGAATCCTGAACTTGAAATGTTTCTTTTAGACTGGTACATAAGTAGCTGAAAATGCGAATGTTGTGTATGTAAACAAAAAGGAGTATTTCTGATATTTCCACAGAGACCATTTTGCTTTCTTTTAAAAATACTATACTGTCAACAATTATTTCAGACTATAAAAAGGGATAAGGAAATGTGATTTCAGTTGGACTTTGGTGCCAGTATGTCAATGTTATCTTTACAGGTTGTTACCCTGCCCCGAGTGGCCAGATCTATAAAAGCAGGTTTAAATTGTGCTACAGTTGCGGTGACCCTTGTTAACATTAACAATAGATATTTTGCTAAATTAGTTTGTGGGCTAATTAAGGCAAAACAAAAATGTCAACTGAGAACTGTGTTGAATAGTTTGAAACAATGCAATGGCCAGTAATTACAAGTTTTGCCATTATTTACAGACACTCAATAGTTGTCAGAAGAGTTGTGACGACCCTGAAAAGCCTCAATCTTTCTGTGTCTTCTGTCTTTGTCTCTAACCTTTGATCTCTGTGTCTCTCTGCGTCTCTTTCTGCAGGGAGAACCAGGAGAAGATGATCTACTACCTCCTGTTGGACAGGAAGGAGCGATACCCCAGCTGTGAGGACGAGGATCTGCCACCCAGAAATGACGTTGGTGAGAAGTGTTGCTCTTTCACCATAAATACAGTTCAAACTTTACAACTTTATAAGATGTAAATATTTTTTCCCATCTCCATTTTCCATCCTCTTTTAATAATATTTCTCTCCTCCAAGACCCGCCCAGGAAGCGTGTGGACTCCCCCATGTTGACACGTCATGGCCGCTGTCGTCCAGAGAGGAAGAGTCTGGAAGTCCTCAGTGTCACAGAACAGGGGTCTCCCACGCCACCTCGCAGGGCCCTGGACACTAATGCACACAGCCAGAGGTATGAACCAACACTAATGTATCATGACATTTTTTAGCTGATTGAAAATTTTGGCAGTAGTCAAATTAATATCACAATTACACATGGGAATAATAATCATAACTTTAAGATTATAAACTACAGAATGGTCTTTTGATTGCTGAATGTCTGATTCACCTCGATGACTCTTGTTGCTGTCTTCAAAAGGTCTCGTTCAGTCAGCGGGGCGTCCACAGGTCTGTCCTCCAGTCCAATCAGCAGTCCCAGGGTAAGAGCTTCGTTCTACTCTGTTCTACCCTGCTCTGTTCAACTCTACTTTACATTATCAGAGCTTTTCTTTTCTCCTCTCTGGTCGACTTTACCTCCATTTTTCTGTGTGCACCGCAGTGAAGGAAGCATTTCAATCACATTTAGTCACATACAGAAGCAACTGCTGTATTAATGCCATATTTCTCCAGCGTGCATTATTTAATGTTATACGTTTGTGACACTGATGTTTACTGACTGCATCATGTATCAATAACCAGAGTAAGAAATAGGATTTGACCTGAGTTACATGAGATCAATACCACTCTTATGTCTGCACTGTAAATATGAGGCAACCACCAGCAGCTGGTTCTCTTAGCTTAGCACTTATGGATCAACGCTTCAAATGTAACACAGGAAAGGTGTAAAATATGGACCTTTCAGTATGTAAATTAACTGACTGCTGCTAGAAGCTTTATATTTACAGTACAAACATGAAAGTAGTATCAATTCTATTGGACATTAACAGCATATAGCCGACACACTATAGTAAACATCATCGGCTGCTTCATTATATAAATATCAGTTTTGGCCATCAAAAACACAAAAACAAATTTCCTGTGATGATCTATTTTCTCTCCGGCTCAGACTGTCACTGCTGGTCATGCTTCTCCATCATAGTATCACATTGTCAGCCATGCACATTCTCATTTCATGGACACACTGTGCTGCCTCCTACAAAAGTCTGTGTACACATGGGGACAATGAAAAGGACTAAAACGCACACACATAATTGTATCTAAGGCTAGAGATAAAAATTCAGATTCCCTTTGGTACATCTGATCGAGGCTTGTTGAAGAATTGTGTCCATGAATCATAATTCATGACCATTACTTTCTGTCCATCCCTCTTTCCCTCCTTCTCCCCATATTTCTCTGTCTGCCTATCAGAGCCCGGTCTTCACTTTCAGCCAATCAGAAGTCACCTCCGCTTCCTCCTCCAAAGACCCCAAACCAGGAAGTGCTACCACCTCTCGGCCTACCCGCCCAACGCCTGACCCAAAAACCCAGACCCTGCCCTCAAAGGGCCCCGCTGAACGGCCCCAGCTTCACTCCATGAAGTCCCTCCCTCTTCAGGCTCCACGTTCCCCTTCCCCATCTCCATCCCCGCTCCTCTCTCCCATCCCACGCTTCTTCAACTTCCCCTCTCCATCTGTCTTCAAGTCCAAGAACGTCCACTCGTCCTCTAACTCCTCTGCCACCCCTCCTCCTGTTTCGCAGGTCACGCCACAGGGCTCACCACTACCCACCCCACTGGGCACGCCTGTGCACCAAATCCAACACCCTTCCTCCACCACCCCTCCCTCCTCTTCCTCGTCGTCTTCTTCTTCCAGAGCAGACGGAGCCGGCGGGGCATCGCTGTCGCTGACCCCGCCCTCCAGCCCGGGCGGCAGTGGCGGGATGGCCGCCTCAAGCTCCGCCCACTGGAGAACAAGGCTCAACTCATTCAAAAACAACCTGCTGGGCTCGCCACGCTTCCATCGGCGCAAACTGCAAGGTGAGCGAAGCTGAAGACAAAGTGAACGATGACTGAATTTGGTGTGAATCCTCTCCACTAATTAGTCGAGATAATGTTACGTCTTAAAAATGAGTTTTAATTTGTTACAACCCAGCTCAACATGGAACCAGATGTAACTGCCAGATTGGAAATAAAACCAAACCAAACAAAACAGCCAAACAGCACCCCTGCTCCTAGTGGGTCGAAACATAAAGAGTTTTGACAGTTGTAGCTTTCTCTGAGCCCGCGCCCAGTCCTCAAATAGTCCAACTCGTACCTCAATGCTAGTTCACAAAGTCTGAAACAATCTCAGCAAAGTCCTACAATCACAGGAGGTGCGTTGACGATCTGTGGTTGTCAGCTGCGCTGAATGACAGGCTTGCCAGGATCAGCTTAATCGGTGGGCTGGACCAGGTGCTGCTCCAATCAGGGCTCAGCGGGTGAGGAAGTTGGCGACATCTCCGATAGCTGTAGCCAATCTCACCCCAGGGTCCACTTTCCTATGTCGCGTAGACATTACAGTTCCACAGAAGGGGTAAGACACACAAGTGTGAACTTAATGCTCTGGCAACAGTTTAAACAATCAGATTCATCCTATTCTGCATCTGTATCCAAGATAGAATCTATTATTACCAAGAAACAAGCCTGTGGCTGTGTTGAGTAATGTATGATTCTGTGATCATTTGTAATTAGGGTAATTTAATTTGAGAGACTCACTGCCCTTTTCCTTTTGTCTCTCCTTTTTCTTTCTCTCTTTTTCTTTTTTTTTAGTCCCTACATCAGAGGACATGTCCAGTTTGACTCCAGAGTCCAGTCCAGAGTAAGTTCCCACACGTCCCAGTTTATCTGTCTTTTTTGTTCTGTCGAATACAAAACAACAACAGTTTGTTATGTTAGCTGACAAAACAGTTTCAACACACGGTCCATTTAGTAGCTGTTCTGGAGCTTTCAAGGTTTCAAGATCCCGAATCAACTTGATCTGACTGAGTACAAACTGCCTTGTCAGCTTTAGACCGAACATTTTTGTTAGTATTTTTCTCAGTTAACAAGATCAACAAAGCTAAAAGCAGGGTGAATACTGGTCGAATATTCATGAGGTGGCCAGAAACATGACTCCAAATGAATGCTATTGCTAACGTATCTGCAGTTTTCTAGCATTGTTTGCTAGCAGAGACTTTGTGTTTTCTTGTACTGGCAGACCAAGAGGCGTCAGTAATCTCCCCGTAGCTCTGTACTATTTCTCGACACCAGATCAAATTAAGTTACGGCTCCTTACTTGATCTGTCCTGTGAATGTAATTTTGAACATAAATGCAGTGTGAGTTCACTGACGTCAGTAAAATAAAGTGTGAAACATTTGTTTATTTGCAGACTGGCCAAGAGGTCCTGGTTTGGGAACTTCATCAGCCTGGAGAAAGAGGAGCAGATCTTTGTTTTGATTCGAGACAAGCCGCTCAGCTCTATCAAGGCTGACATCGTCCACGCCTTTCTCTCCGTGAGTACAATCGAGCTCAGAGAAGCCCCTGCGACTGCCAGCATTACTTTATCTGCTTTTTTGCCAAACGTTACCCCTTTTCTCTGGCCTGTCCAGATCCCGTCCCTCAGCCACAGCGTGGTGTCTCAGAACAGTTTCCGGGCAGAGTACAAGTCCTCTGGTGGCCCCTCTGTCTTCCAGAAGCCTGTCAAGTTCCAGGTATTATTTTATTTTTGAATCTTTTCAGCGCTGATAAAAGTTTAGGTCAAATTCTAGTCAACATTTCTGTGCATTTCAGAGTGTTTTATTTTAGGCATTAAACACAGTACATGTAGATTTAGTGAAGTGTTGAATGAAGCAGAAACAGATGCTTTCAAGAAGCTTCTGACTTCTTATTTTGTCAATTTAACAAAGTATAAAGCTGCTATGAAACTAAAATAAAAGCAAATACCTCTTCCTCTACCTCTAAATCTTTATTTATAATCACATGAAATAATATTAGACATATTATTATACAACAGTCAGGGTTTATCGATGCAAATAGAGGAGAAAAATGTAAGAAATAAAACCGTAATACAGTATATTTACATAAAGTCCGCAAAACGCTACAGTTACTGTTTCCACAAACAGAAACATATACCATCAGATATGCAGAAATGGCTGTGACTATTTTTAATGTGAAAACTGGTGGACACAGGTGGACATTGCTTTCTCCGAGGGAGAGAGAGAGCGAGAGAGGGAACGAGCGGAGAGGGAAGGAAGAAGGGAGATGGGCATCTACAGCGTCACCTTCACTCTAATAGCAGGTAAAAGAATATGTTTAAGGGTGAGAGACAGAGACAGGATTGGTAACATAGCATATAAGGTGAGCATGTGTATGTCAGTGTGCTACTTTTCTTTCTAAGTTGTCCTCCCCTCCCTCAGTAGCAGAGGCCAGAGGTGTGGTCACAGTATCTTGTTGAAGCTGTGACTGGATGTATTATAATACATTCATGCACACGATGAGGATGTTTTCTGAATTTCATTGTGTTTTGTCTATTTGCATGAGTTTTCTGAAGTTCCAGCGTGTTGAGCTCTCAGGGCCACCGTACATAACCCTACTGTCTTACTGTCATCACTACCATAGCATTGTTTTCAGCTGAAACAGGCACCTGCAGGCTACCATCCCTGCACCAACCAGCAGACAGACAAAGTTAGCAACTAGCTCATGAACACAGATTCAGAACAGAGACATTTTCTTCTGTAAACAGAGATCAATAACAGAGCTGAAAGGATTTTCATTCACTAGGTGGCCAGAAACGTAGCTCGTTTCCGCTGCCCCCAAGTGGCCAAAAAAGTTATTGCCTGGAATATATGGAATATGGTTTCAATGTGTATGTTCACTTTATATGCTTCAGATTGAATTTCTCCCAATTTAATTCTAGACTTTAAAAAAAATGCTCTCTCAGCCAGGGCAACCTTAAATCTTTGACGAGCTGATCCTCTCTCCTCTCAGGTCCCAGTCGCAGATTCAAAAGAGTGGTGGAAACCATTCAGGCTCAGCTCCTGAGTACTCATGATCAGCCCTCTGTGCAGGCACTGGCTGGTGTGTAACACGCACACACACACAAACACACACACACACACACACACACACACACATATATTCACTACATGTACCAGTAGTTGGTTTGTTTCACTCCTTCTCTCCCTGATTTCACCTCTTGCCGCTCAGATGAGAGGAACGGTCAGCTTTCCCGCCAGCCCAGCACTCCTTCGCGCCAGAACTCTCGGCGTTCTGAAAGTGGATCGGATCGGGAGCGGGGAGAGAGGGAGCGTGCAGCGGATGGGGGGAGCGGAAGTGGGAGCAGCAGTAGCACCGTCTTACAAAGGCGAGGGTCAGGGAAGGACAAGACCAGACTCCTCTCATCGTCAAACGGGACCCAGTCTCATCCCTGAGAAGAATGTTGTGGAAGAGAGGCCTTTCTCTCTTCCTTCCCTCCGTCCTTCCCACATTGTTTCCTTACCTGTTTCCTTACTTCCTGCCTTGCTTCCTACCATTACTCCCTAGCAATGGGATGGAGGAGGGGGAAGTTTTTCCTTGAAGCTGATCTGAGGATATGACGGAGGATTCCCCGCAAATGGCTGATTCTAGCAGAAATGGCGGACACAGGTCGAGCTGATCTCTTGTCAGCCTTCAAGGGCAGCTTCACCCCAGAGGGACGAGGCTAAAGACAGGATGTCCGAACAGTCCCACCTTACCAGAGAAATACATGAAAAAGCTCACAGCCGGGGAAACACACGGTTCACCCACTCCGACCAATTAAAGAAAGCACATTACCTTCCCACCGACCAATCACATGCAACACGTGGTTCAAATGTGACAGAAAACGTCCCGTCAGTTAGTCAAAATGGTACAGGAAGATGCTGGCCAATTACAAAGCACTTCAATGCATTCTCATCTATCATTTCCTGTCCAGCCAAATGTCGCCTGGATCATCAAGTCTCCTGAGCACCACCTGACCAAACACAATGAGTCACATGACCAGAAACCTGCTCTCCTCTCTTCTCGTCACTTTCTAATTGAAGACAAATGTGTAATTCGCAAGCAAAGCAACAAAACGATGATGTCTTTTGAGAAAAAGAACGAGCGAGACCCGATTTAGACATGATACAAATAATGAGCAACCTTAATGTTGTACTCTAACAACCAAGGAGTCTGAGAGCGGAGGAAAGCAAGAAACAGAAATAACGGAGAATAGATCTGAGGTGGTCTACGTAATGTAGGCCTACAGCTAGGTGAAAATCAAAATAAAATGGACACAACTATTCCTTGAGGGTATGAGAAACATCAAAGTCCCACAATTATTTCTGAATTAAACTGATAAAGCTATGATACCATATTGCCTTTAACGGAGGAGGAAAAAGTGGATAGCTAGTTAGATTTAGCCCCATTTTCAGGACACTAGTCACACCACAGGTAGATTCTCTCACAAGTAAATACTCCCACTGGAAGAAAGGGAGAGGAATAGATAGAGACGAAACAGAGGATAGCTAGCAACGTGTATCCGTGTGGTTGCAAAGGAAGGACAAAAGAACAAGTTGCCAAAAGCCTCTTCAGCTCACTTTGAGATGACGATGAAAGTCTTTTGTGTTTGTTAAAGAATTAGTTGTAGTCTATCTTAATACAACATTGATATACCATGTGCACAATGAAAGAGTTATTGTAGTTTTTCCTGCTGTACATACTGGCTGTGAAAGATAAGGGACACAATCCACAATCATTGTTCCGTGCAAAATTGCGTTATAATTTTCAGCCTCAGCTAAGATGAGGCTTCAGCTGTCTTAAGATTCACTAAACCCCTCCCCTGTAAAGCAGTTGTCCAATCATATCTTAGCAACCAAGACTAGGGACAGCAGGCCTGTTAAAACTTGGATTTCTCATGAGACATACTCTGTTTTTCTTTGTTTAGCATGGTAGATTTAAGACCACTTTATAAGGTTCTCGTTTTAAAACAATTTTGAGTTTTCAACCAATTCATGGCGCTAGTGATAGCCCAATTAGCTAGCTAGCTACATGGTAGCTAATGATATAGTGAGTGAGACAGAACATGATAAATGTTTATGTAAACACTGAAAACAAGTATAATATTATAATTATTATTTTAGTTGTAAAACCAGGACAATTTGGGACATTTTAGTGTTTTACAGATATTTGTCGGGAATCGGTAAACCCACCTTGAAACCGGGACAGTCCTGGACCAACCAGGGCCATAACTTACAACTAAGGAAGTGCCTGAAAACCAAACAAACGTTGATGTATAATGTCACGAATGTTAGCCAGAGTTCGTTGTTAAGGGTAATTAATCCCAAACTTAACAAATATAGTGCTATATATAGACATCTCTACCATCATTCCTATAAGAGCAGTGCTCATGGATTGTTCCCAGATAGTTAGTTATTTCTGCCAGGTGGAGGATACCATAGCTGCCAGAAAGTGCCAATATCTCTGATTCAGATTTACAACTATAAAATTAAATTTCAAATATATGCTACAGATGAGGCACAAGACTCAGACTGCTAAAACTTCATATTAACAACAGCTAAACTTTTGCGTTGTTCAATTGTTTTGTATCTTATCTCTTGTCAGGAAGGGATCACTTCAGAGCCAGTATGGAGAGGATGAATGATTACAGTGGCCAATAGCTCTTTCAGTGTATATATTGGCATGTGAGTACTGTATTAAGAATGATTTGAACCTGTCCTTTAACTGAGATGAAAACTAAAAGCCATGAAATTACAGTACTTGGAAACGTGGATAGAAAATAGAGAGGCTGGTCGAACCGGACAACCCAGTGTTTAATCTTTGTAGACCCACAATTAGGCAACCAAAACCCTTCCCATGTTCCTCTTAGACAATAGATGCAGAACGGTGCAGGGCTTACCAAAGCCCCAACAAAAGCCTCAAGAGGAGAAGAACAAAAAAATGTAGAACTTTTCACAGGAGGGAAATTGAGAAGAAAAGAAAAAGGACTGGGTTGTGTCTTTTGTCATAAAGACTCTGCACACATGCCTGGAGAGAGGGGAAACGGGGAAATCGAGCCACACATGAAGAATGAAATTTTTGCTTGTTTGTCTTTTTTTTTTTTTTTTTTTTTTTTTTTTAACTTTCCATTCCTTTTTCTTTGTCTCTGCTCTGGTCTTTCTGTGTTTTTTAAATGTTTTTGTGTGTGTGCCACCAGCAAAATCAAAATAGAGGGTGGCGCCAGCCATGTGAATGTCAAAAACTTTTTGAAATAATTGCAAAAGTGTAAACATATTTTTGTTCCATATATTTATTGAAAATGTATTTATTTATCTATTTATTTATTTGCCATGTATTTGTTTAAAGTGTGATTTTTTTTTTTATTAATTTTTTTTGTATGAAAGGAACAGCGAGAGATTGGTGAAGACAGGGAAATGTAACTTTCAAGATGTCTGACACTGCAGAGCTTTACCTGAGAAAAACAGAAAAATAATTCCTACCTTTTTTTTTTTCTTTCTTTTTTTTAAACTGATGCTTCAAAAATACACTCCAGCCAACCACCAGCAGGTCAAAGTTTTCCCTCATCCAGTGAAATAGCTCAACATCTGCTGGATGAATTTGCACAACATTCATGTTCTCTTATACTTCTGACTTTGGGATCATCTGACTTTTGGTTTAGCTGAGTTGTCAGGTCAAAGTTTTGATTTGTCCACTACTTTTGATTTATGATCAAATACTGCAAACTAACATTTCCATTAGCCTCAGATGCACTTTTTGTTTAGAGCTAACTGGGAAATGTTATCATGCTAACACACTAAACTAAGAAGGTGAACATGGCAAAACATTATACTGTTAAACAATATCATGTTAGCATTGTCTATTTGAGCATGTTAGCATACTGTTGTTTTAGCTCTAAGCATAACTGTGCCTCACAGAGCTGCTAGCATGGCTGCAGGCTTTTAGACATGTGCAGAATCTTAAAGTGATAGACGTGGGGCTGTGTGAGGTACTTATACATAGTCAGTGTATTACCTGCAGTAGTTTGGAGAAGTAGACACGTGTACTGGCATAAAAGCTGAGCGATGTGCTGCTGTTGACCGGATCAGCAGAAAAAACATCAGTTTAAGCGCGCGCTTTATTTTGAATATTTTCACCACTTTATCTTGCTGCCAAAAAGCCCTTTCCTTGGGAACTACATTTTCTCAATCATTGAACTACCGTATTCCTACGCACCAGCACACTTACAATTAGCTCTTTCTGACTCAAACAGCTGTGTGCGCTGTAGGTGCGCTTGTGCGTAGGAATACGATAGTTCAAAATAAAGCATACACTTATTACGTATTGGCGTTTTTTCAGTGAGCATTTTTTTAATGCTTACCCCGTCCACTCTACTTCCACCAGTGTCTACTTCTCCAATCTGGCAGCACACCGATCTGAATCTACTACAGGTAATACACCGACTATGTGTAGGCACCTCACACAACCCCACATCATATAACCCGAACTATTATTTTAAATGATTCATGAACAGCGACTGCAAACACAAATGTATTTTCCTGTCATTTTCATTCCCAGTGAAACAGTCAGTGTTCATTCATGCATACCAGCACCCCGCTGAAGCCATTACACATTCCTAATTGACTTTCAATAGTGTTTTCACTCACTCTGCGCACTTAACTGAATCTTAAATGACCAAGAATGGAGTGAAACACTCATTTGCAGTTTCAGCTGCCAATTTCTGTACTTTCTCAGTCTTTCACAAATTCCTGGAAAGCTGGAAAAGGTGGTTAGAAATTGTCCGTCAACAACCTAGACTGAGTTTACACAAGGGATTAACATCCAAGTACAAACTGGACTCTTCAGATAAGCATCACGCCGTCAGGTGAGGTTTTGGTATGCAATAGTTTTTGAGAGCTTTGGGAAGTTTGCCTGTTCCTCTTGACAGTTTTGTGCTTTTCAGTTGCACAGCACCCTCAGTTGTTAAGTCTGTGCTGGGTTTTAACATTACATGTAAATGTGTCTTTTCCCCTCTTGTGTAATTGGAGGCTTTCTGTTCCCATCCTGGCGTGCGAAGAAGGCCCCCTTAGGAGAATCTAGCAGTGAGGTGCACACATTGGAAAGGTCAAGAGGTCAGGGAGCTTTAAAGTTACACAGACACACACATACACACACACACACACAAACACACACACACACGACAGAGAGTGTTACGTCATGGTCATGTTTTTTTTTTTAACACGAGGTCAGAGTCAACTTCACCTGCATCCACTTTTAGAAAGAGAGAATCTAGTTTAAAGGATAGAAATGGGAAGAAAGTAGAAGAGGAAACAAGGCTGCTCCAGAGTTTGCTCCGCTCAGATTCAAAATCCATTCAAAGACGCAACGGGACCCTCGACACATTTGTGGTTGAGAGCCCCCCCCCCTACTCGCTAAACTCTCCTATTGAAAGAGATCTCACCGCTTCATCCCTCACCCCCCCCTTCACTCCCCCATTCAGCCATTCACTTAACATTTGCTACTACCCCCATTCCTCCTCTTTGTACCTCTTGAATCCTGCTCCACACCCATCCTCTGCACATATCTCACCCCCTTATATAATCAGCACACCCTCACCCCTCCCCTCGTATACATTTTATACACTGTATACTTCAACGCAGATGCTGTGTACATTTGTATACACTGTATGCCTGTCTCTGTCTCCATTGTATGCCATTCATATCTATGTAGCATTCACTATCTTTTATCATCATTGTAGTCACCGTACCACTCTTCTTCTCATCATTATTGCTCATTCTTCCTCTGCAGATAGAATTATACGACTATAATCTCTTGTCTCCCGCCCAGGTGCCCCTTCGCCCCGTGCCCTGCCACACCCACATCCACGACCACCCCCTCATCTCGTGACCCTCCACTCCACACTGTAGAGAACGTTTTTTTTTTCACTCTGGAGAAATTCATGATGTCAGAAAAAAAACTTGAGGGAGGAGCAGGTGTGTGGGGGAGGGTGGGTCGAGAAAAACCGCTAACAAAATAAATGATGACAACAACGACGAAGAGAAATGTCTGTAGTATAATTACAAAAAAGGAAAAGTGCACTATTATGACAATGATTATTATTGCCTGTGAGAAATACTGACCAATAAACAACAATGGAAATATATATATGGGTGTTTGTGTTCTGTTTCATGGTACACACTGTCTTTACTTTTATAGTTCAGTATATACAGTATTAATGCCTAGCAACTAGGCTCTGACCTTGTCGCTCCCCACAAGAAAACATAAGCTGTGAATTTTTTTAATTTTGAAGGCTACATTTGAAGACTGATTGTGTCACAGCGGCACAACTAAGCTGTCCCATTTTGAAGACTCCTTCCAATGAAAAGAGAAATGCGGTCTTCTTTTCCTGGGCAACGAATGCTCCAGCGAGTGGGTTCTTCGTGGCCCAAAACAAATCCTAAAATTCATTTGGCATCGATATAGAAAATAATATGGCAGCAAACAGTCACCAACAGAAAGCCCATTTGGACACAGCTATAAAGCTTGGTACCACTCTTGTATGTGTATGAAAACAGTTGCCGCCTTGGTCTGAAGGAGACAAAATCCACCTATAATCACCTGTAAAGCTCACTGATTGGCACTTTACATCTCGTTTGTTTGTACAACAACCAAAGTGTAAAAATGACATGTCAACTTCATAGGAGATGACAAAAACTTAGTTAGAGGTGCTTATGACCTGTGACGGTTGTTTTGACATTTCCAGGGTTCATGCTAAGATAACTGCCTGAGACATGAGAATGATATTGTCTCTTCTAATTCTTGAGAATAAAAGCAAAAAAGTGTATTTTTACTCTTAACACTTCCTTTTGAAATAGCTTTTTTTTGCATTGTGCAGGGAAGAATACATATATAATAATATACAACATATATGATTAAATAGTTCAATTAATAAATAAATAATGAGAAAAGTAATCTGAAACTTTAAGAAACGGGGGAGTGTGTTGCACCAGGAGACAATGGACTCTTGCCTCAGTGACTATAAAGTCCTTGCTACGGCCCTGTTCAGACATGCTCTCTGCACTCAGTAGGTGACATTTTGGATAAGTGTCATGTGATATTTTTACCTGTATTCTTGTAGAAAAACAATTATATACATATAACTCTAGGCATCATATGATGCAAACCACTGAAGTGTTTCTTGAGTGGAAAAGGGTAATTTAAAGAGATAAAATGCAGTGTATCATCATATGACAATTCGCAGTTGCAAAGGACAATTTGCATTCCAGCTTTTGCTTCTGTGCGTTTTATTTTAAATTCAAGTTTTTATTTAGGTTTTTCTAGTTTGAGTAAAAAAGTAGGTCAAGTGGTGAGGCAAAGTGGGAAATAGAGAAGCTTGTAGTGATGTAAGATTAAAACTATATAAAAAAATGTGAAGTACCTGGAAGAATAAAATAAAACAATAGAAATCCGGTTCTATTTGGTGAAGGCTTATAAAACCAAAATGTATACATCCTTCCGACGTGAGCAGGTCTCAGCGTGTGACGTCATTCACAGTTTCCTGCACGGAGAAAATGAAAGGAAAGAGCTCTCACTTTGACTCTGACACTGATCAAGCGTCAATTATAGACTGTTTTTTGTAGAATTAAAGTGCTATAGCAAATGAAACAAACTATCCATCTATCAAGTAAATTGTAATAGGCTACATCTGCAATACAACATACCAATAAATAAATAAAGTAAGGGAAATTACTTACTATTACTACTTACGAATGACTTCACAAGGCAGAAAATAGTTATAAAACCTGATGGCCTCATCTCATCATACTGTATCTTATTGCCTTCAGGCTACAGCAAAGTTAACGCCTACATTTACACAGCCGTAATTCAACCCCCTGGGTTTTCAACTGAAGTTGAGAGTGAGTCCTCTTCTCACACACAGAACATCTTTGCTCGCTGGAAGTGGCAGTGATTCTTCTGTTGGTGGGTGGTGGGGACGCTTTCGCCGCTTTCACTCAGTGCACCTCTGTCTCAGGCCCAGGAAGCAGGGAGGGGTCCAAACAGACGTTTCTGTATCAGCCTTTTCATCGAGAAAACTCCTCTAAAGACACTTCAGGTAAAAAAAATTGTAATTAATCCTCTCTCATCGAGCTGCTGGTTCAGGTTTTCCCTTCGTTTTGCTCGGCTTCCGTGCATCGCGCTGAGTGGGAGATGGTGCTGATCATGAATGGACCACAGTGTGTTGAGTAGGAGTGATATTACAATAGGCTACAGAGCTATGGGTGTTTGTGCTAATACACTGTACTTTAATAGACGTAATATACGTGTTTGTGTTGAATATCGGCTTTGGGTTTGTTTTTTTTGGGAGCTGGGGGTGTCTCTACACCCACACCCACACAGGCACGGTGTAGTGATGGGGAGCAGCTTTGCTGTGATGCACAGTAACTCTTTTCTTTGACAAAACTGGTTAGTTCAGTCAAATTCAAATAAGTCCCAGCGAGTGTGACAAATCTGTTTGTTAATGTTACTTTTATTTATGTTACTGAAAGCTGCCCGAGGTGAAAAGCTGAACAACTGAAAACCAGTGTTAATACATTTACAGGTAAACACTATGTACTATGTAATGTCAGCCTGGTTCATAGCAGCCTTCACTTTCAAATATGAACATTTCTGGAGTATGGCAGATAAGCTAACTATGGCACAGCATTGACAGGATAGAAATGTAAAGTTAAGCCAGATATTTGGTCTATTTGTTGTTAGCTAACGTTCAGCCGTTGGTAAGAGAAAACAAACAAACAAAAACTCTTTGCAGAACCAACGTGTTAAACTGATGATGATTTAACCAGCTTGGTGTACTGTGTAAACAGTAGCCTGCAGACTGTTTAATTTACATTACACTCAAGCTTTAGTTATTGTGTGTGTGTGTGTGTGTGTGTGTGTGTGTGTGTGTCTGTGTGTGTGTGTGTCTGTGTGTGTTAGTCCGTGCACGCGCACTTCTTCCCGCCGTCCCCGTGTCCGCGCGCTCAGACTGACTGAATGAGCTGTAGCTGCCTTTCTGCTCCAGCAGGTGAAACCTGTTTGTCAGCGTTGTCTGACGATTTTGAATCAAACACTAATTAGTAGCTTTACTAAAATATACCACACAACCTAAGTTTATATGCAACTGTACGGAGGTAGATCAGCGCCACGTGAACATTTTTGAGTTTTTTAGCATTCTGAATTTAATCTCAGAGTTCAAACTTTAAATTTTAACTTAACTTAAACTTGACTTTAAACTCAGAATTTTTCACTTTTTTTTTTTTTTTTAGATTTCTGATTTTTATCTCAGAAATTGAGAAAAAAAAGTCAGGAAATCTTCACAGAATTAATGTTACAGCTTGAGAAGCAGTTTGTGCAACAGACTGAACATTTTTTTCATCCAGGTGGATAGGAAAGTCTGGTATTGTCTTCGGATCAGTGGTAAGTGTTGTTATACAACCTTCTGGGTTTTACAATATCTAGAGGTATCTATTTTTAGTAAAAAAACATGTGACCCCAGTTAAATGTTAGTTGTAATGGAGAAAGGCACAAAGTGGAACTATATTTGGAAGACAAGTGTCATGATACTAAGTGCTGCAGTGTTGCGAGCAGAAGCAGACAAAAAAAGCTGAAGGATATGGATATGTTGCAATTGAACAAGACTTTTCAAACCCTTGTATTTAGATTAGTATTGCAATTACCGTGGACTGGCTAATCCTAGGTCCTGGTTAGAGTTTAGAACATAGGCAAGGGTCAAGACAAAGGTCTGGCTTTTGGGTTAAGAACAGAATTAAGTAAAGTTTAGGGCAAGGAGAACAGTTTGCATGAATGCTAATCATCTGGAGGTCCTCCACAGTACACAAGAATAATGTGTGCATAGCTAAAGCATCAGCAACTGTGAGCTATGTAACAGGCTTACACTTTTCCTCCCACCTTCGTTCTCTCCATTTCATTCATGCACTCACACACAAACAGTGAAATAGCTGTGGGAAGTGAGAAATATGCAGCAATCAATCGCTTGGTTGGACAGAGAGAAGGAGAAGAGATGACAGAGGTCTGCACACACTCACAGACTGTGGCAAACAACCTCATAGGGATTATGTGTTGACCTACTTTCTATAGGTTGTGTGACTGTTACTGTATAGTTGTCATGTCATCGTTCTGTGTGTGTGCCAGAGGCCTCATTCATCTGCAACAGCTGTGCATTATTATGTGTTTTAACAGAGCGGGGCCTCAGAGCTCCTTTCCTGTTGTGTCACACACAAATACACACACTCACAGTGAAAAACCTGGGAAGCCTTTTGGACCTAACAGATATGTTTCAGAGTTGTCATTATCCATTTATCCTGTAAAAATTGAGCAACACAGCAATGACTAAAAGTTTCTGTTAGTTGTCATTATCCATGTGCCTACTCTCTGAAGAGGAAGTAAAGGAATTCAACAAACACACCAAGCTTGTAGAGGCGCTTTCTGTCAGATTTCTGTTTGTCCAGGTCAATGTAGCCACACACTGTCTGCTGCAGACTCAATTGTAAATGTTCCCATGCAAAATTTACTAAACCCAGATAAGGACTTTAGAGATGCAAAACCATATGCTACTGAAAATAACATGGATGTTGTGTGTGTGATATCATCTCATCTGTAGGCTTGTTAAGTAATGTCTTAAAGCTGGGAATTGGAAGTACACTTGCTGGAAACCTTGTCATCTGAGTATAAAAGTCTGTGTCTGGAAAACACTTGCCAATCAGTCCAAGTAACGCCCAAAGATAAAGATTAAGACAGAGGACAAAAGTTACACTCACCCAAAAAAAAGTTATGTGCAACATTACCTCCTTCCTCTTAAACATTGAGTATCTTTTTTTATCTCCTGCATCAGAAACTCTTCTCGGAAATTTCCTGAGTTTTTAGACCATACTCTTGCTGCTGTAGCTGCTCCATCACCATGGCTACGGTCGTTCCTTCTGACACCACGTTCTGCTGTCTATATGCACATTGTAAACATGTCAACACAAGTACCCAACATATAGCTGCATGTTGTGTCCTGGACTTTTAATGTGTACCTCCGGCCCACACAGTGCAACATGCTGGAGGTTCCTACACACATATTTCATCTAGGAACCTTCAGCATGTTGTACTGTGTTGCAAGGGGGACATGTAATAAAGAATGACACAGCTGTCTCTCGGCTGCTTAACTGAGCCTCCACATATGTTTACAATGTACATATAGATGTAACAGAACACCCTCCTGAGCTCTGGCAACCTGGCTGGTTAGGCGGGCAAGTCCACATGCACCAGGTTTCAAACTAATAGAGTGGGTTACCTGCTGCTGAGACGCTTCATCAGCATTGTGTCAACTCGTTTTGCAAAGGGCTGGAATGTAACAGACGTTGGACGCATTTATATTTATAAGTCTTGCACTCCAGCTTTAACATTAACAATAGCTCTGTTGATTGTCAAGTGTCCCAACAAGCCGTGACAGTGTGACAATGAGCCAGCATAAACAATACCAGGAGCCTGAAACTGAAGCAGCTAAATGGAATTCAGCCATCATTCATTTTTATTTACACTCGTGCTTTTCCTCGCTCTTTAAGCACTGCTTTGGAAACATAGATGGTGAAAATAACAACTTGGAAGAAAATATTTATTGAGAACTGGGTTGTTGGGAGTGGCTTCACTTATGAAGCTCATTAAAGCAGAAGCTATAAACTGGATTACTTGTTTCCTCTTTCCTTGCATCCTCCTACAGCTGCTCAGCTGCAAGGATGATGCCAGAGCTTGTAGCTCATAAGTATTAAATAATTCATGTCCAACAGAGGCTGGTGGTTGCTCAGGCACGGCCCCAGAATACTCTGCAGTATATCAACCGCAGGCAGCAACGTGTTTCCTGAGCTGAACTAAACACTTAGTATTTTTCTCTTCATAAACTAAATAAACCCTGCCACAAAGACAATGACTTCCCATCAGTTTGACCATTACATCTGCACAGTGCATTCACTCCACTAATAAAAGAATCAGTCACTTTCACAGTAAAAGTGCAGGGAGTCGTCATGGCAACCTCGACCAACTACCAGTCAGCAATATAAGGATGTACTGGCACACATTGGCCAATATATGAAATACTGGCTATTCTTAAAAATTACTTCTCAATTGTTATCGGCTGCATGGCTTATATTCACAGTATTGTGGTGCCCCTGATAGTTCCCAGATACATGCTAAATATTTAATGATAAAAATACAAATTTTTAGATGACAAAAAATATGCAGCTTTGTTTTTCAACCTTTGGTTGTACATCTACTAACTAAACGTACTGTTAAACAGAGGACTTAACTTACAACAGAAAAGTGTGTTTTTCCTCAGTGGCAGGACTTAATGAGACAACAACATTCCACTGACACATTAAATTACTCAAGTATTTTCACACAGTGCCTTCATACAAGAGAGATGGCAAACACACTGAGCTGCTTTCTGGCTTATGAAACTAGTTGTTATGGACAGTAACTGTCATGAAACTAATTAAAAACCAGTCATTCCAATGTTATTAAATCCTGTTTAATACCAGAAATGATCCCACAGTCACTGTGACGTAATGAATGTCTTCAAGTTGTACGGTTTAACTACTATAAAAAACATTCATCGAGTGATATTGGTGTTTACATTTTTGTTCACTTGTGTTTCCATAGTGATGGCAGAGGCCCACCAGGCCGTGGCGTTCCAGTTCACCATAACACCAGAGGGTATTGACCTGCAGCTGTCCTACCAGGCCCTGAACCAGATCTACCTGTCCGGAGTCCGATCATGGAAGAAACGAGTCAGCCGCATAAGGGTGAGCATGATGGGAAATCTCTACATGTGTGCACATGTGCAGGGATTTTCCTCATATTTGTGCTGATGTCACTGAGTGTAGGCTTTTTCCACTTGTCTAAACCTTTGTGTGAGAGGTAAAGATGTGTAGGGATGTAATTTGTGTGTGAGGGATGAGTGATGAATGCACACAGCCTTATTACATGGTGTGAATTCCCATCTGTACAGCTTAAGAAAGATGAGCCCTTTCCTAACATGTAGTGACATGCATGTTTTCCAGCTGGGGTGCCAAAGACACAGTTGTTTGTGCATGTGCAGTTGTGTGTTGTTGTCGTAGTCGTGCTCAAAAAACAAACTTCTAAAATTTCTTTATCAACCTGCCATTCCTACTGATGAGTAAATGTTGTAAGGTTGAACCCACAAAAATGTAGTTACTTTTTTCTTGTCAACATTAGAAAGTTGACAAAGTTAAACCCTTAATGAGAAATGTGAAGGGAGCATCAGTTTGTCAAATGTTCTCTCGCAACAGGAATCCAGTTGTTTCTCATATTAACTGTGTTTTCTGCAGTTTTGGCTGTTTTCACTAATCATAATGCCTGTTGTTTCTTCTTCTGTGGTAACAGAACAGGGTGATTAAGGGAGTATACCCAGCCAGCCCTTCCTCTTGGCTCTTTGTCGTCATAGCGATCCTGGCCACCATGTACATGCGCTCAGATCCCAGCATGGGGCTCATCGCCAAGATACAGCAACACCTGCCACTAAGGTACACAGACGCACACACGCACATTTTTCATTATCGTTATCATAAGTTTAATGTAAATCTGCTGTGGCACAAATTGCATGCTCTAAATAAATCAAGGATCAAGGATGGTTGATAGTTTTTTGTTTGTATGGTTTTAAGATGGTCAAATTGGTGCATGATATAAACCCAAGCTGCCAGGCTGATTAAAAAGACTGGCCGATCATATTGATGTCGTCTAAATTATCAATGCAAAGCAATTATTAGCTAACACAGTGTAATACTTGAAAATACAACCAGAACAGTACAACTTCCAGGTGGATAATGGCTGATTATTGTATATGTATGCCAGTAAGTACAGAGAGCAGTGACAAGTTGATTATTCTGCTGTAAAACATCCTGCTTACTTCATATCTTATTCATAATAATAATAATAAAAAAAAATCTAAGGGATATACTGTACATCCCAGATATATCGTTAACAGATTTTTAAAAACTTCTTTTTTAAAAGTCAAAAATCCAGTATCGGTCACACTATACTTCCAGCTGTAAGTCACAGCTCCACTTTAAAAGGAAGTCTTACCAGTAACAGTCAACAGGGAAAGCGTTGGAGTTTTACTGATCCAAACAAACAGATGTTCATAAATAAATCTGATGAGTCATTATGGAGCAGTGTGGGCGTGGCGCCTGCACTTCACCTTTCCTCTACTTCTCTCCCAGTCTATACACTTACTGTTGTTTTAGGTACTTACAACATTGCTGAGTCACTGTCTAACCTCATACACACACCTGCCATGTTCCACCCTGATAACAAGAGGAACTAGACTAGCTCTCAGTGGAGTGCAATAACTCCACCAAGAACAAACAATTCTTAGCCATAGACATAAACACCATTAATATTGATGGTCTGATTTTTTACATCAAGATCCAAACTTTATTTCCTGAGGAAAAAAAAAAAAAAATATCCTGGGACTGCCCCTTGAACCAGATCAGCACCACAATTCAATGATTCAATGCCTCATCCCTCCACCAAGTTTGCTGCAAATCAGTTCAGTAAATAGCAGTTCCATATAAAGGGCAGCCGGACGATAGAAACTCAGCAACTTCATCACTGCTGTTTCAAGTGTTGATGTCAGTAGTTAGTTTATTCATGTGAAAGAAAGACTGTGAGAATGCACCCGTAGGGAAAATGTTCTGGGGCAGCTGAAAGAGGTCGACCCCGGTGTAACCAAAACCTGTGGAGCGTTTGTGTCAGTTAGGAATAGAGGCTCTGTTGTGCAATTTGCCTCAGAGCCGAGGTGCTGTTTAATAGAAGAGTACTCACCCAGGCGAAAAAGAAAAGTTTTTGTCTTAAAGAGAAAGTTTCTTTCCTGATTTGATCGAATCCTAACATGTCTTATGTAAAAAAAAAAAAAGATTTATTAAAATTTGTTTTTGAAATTTTGTATTTTCATGCCTCTGTAAAGCACTTTGCCTTGTGTCTGAATGGTGCAATATAAATAACCTTGCCTTGCCTGAACATGCTTTTTCCATACCAACATTAATATTCAGATATTGAAATCAACCCTGGGGCTTCTGTTTGTGAATATGTGGACTTTGACACCTCAGAGTGTCTAGCAGCACTTTATTATTATTATTATTATTAGTATTATTATTATTATTATTATTATTATTTATTATTTCTTAACATCATTGTATTTGTGCCATTTTATCCTCATACCCCATATTATTATTCCCCATTTTCTAGATTCAGGTGTCTTTTCTTTTTAAAAAGCCACTTCCTCATTAATCCAGCAGATGTTGCTGTTGTACTTTTGTTGTAAATTTTACTTCTGTTTCCTCACAGTGAAATGTGACATGAGAAATGTGGGATGGATTGAGATACTCATGCACTTTTTTCTTTTTTAAAGTTTTGCCAAAGGCATCCATTATTTAAGGTGGTTCACTTCCATCCATGACCATTTACAGATTACTGTCCCAGCATCTATCATTGTCTTAGGCTCATCCGTGTGTACAGTGTGCATTATCTACCTTCTGCTGGTTGTTATGGTGCATAAGTTTGGAGAGATGACAGTCTTGTATCTTTATTTTTTAGGTTGGAAAAACCTAACTTGAATTAATGGTTTTACAACACACTGTAGTATTAGTGCTCTAATGCTACTTTCCTCTCGCCTCTGTCCAGTCTCCATGTCTCCCTCAGTGCCCAGGGTCAGACTATGGTGTCAGCGCTGGTCTTCAGCACTCTGCTGTGGCTCTCCCTCATCCTCGCGCTCAGGTTCTGCCTCAAGCTGCTGCTGTCCTATCACCAGTGGATGTTTGAACAACACGGCCGTGTTTCCAACACCACTAAAGTCTGGGTGGTAAGACGTACTCCTACTTGATATCACAGCTCCCTCCTGAGGCCACTCTGCAGAGGTTGTTTTAGGTCATGCACACAAAATTGCTCCTTCCATATCATTTTTCTTCACTGTTGGTGAACAAAATTATAACAAAATGGCACCATGCAAAGGAAGCAATAAAATATTTAGAGAGTTGTTTCTACATACTACATGTGGTGTCTGTTATATTTAAATAGTTACTGAAAATTTCACAAATATCCATCTCTCTCTCTTTCCCGCAGACTCTGCTAAGGTTATTATCAAGCAGGAAGCCTCTGCTCTACAGCTATCAGACCTCTCTCCCTCACCTGCCTGTTCCTGCCATCAAAGACACACTGAGCAGGGTGAATATACACACACAAACACACCGGCATCTTCTCTATGTATGAATCAATATTTTATGTATGTGCTGTCCATATATTCATCTAAATGAAGTGAATGAAATGAAATAACCCTAAACCAAAGAACCTTGGATTTGACTCTCTTCTCTACTCTCTCTCTCTTCTCTCATCACTCTCTCTCTCTCTCTCTCTCTTTCTTTCTTTCTCTCTCTCTCTTAGTACCTGGAGTCCGTTCGCCCTCTGTTGACTGATCCCGAGTTTAAACGAATGACTGAACTGGGCAATCAGTTTGAGTCCAGCCTGGGAAACCGTCTCCAACGCTACTTGAAACTGAAAGCTCTGTGGGCCACAAACTATGTAAGTACGCACGCACGCACGCACGCACGCACGCACGCACGCACGCACGCACGCACAAATAACTAACCATACATAAACAGCTGAAAAGCCTCCTACCCAAAAGCCACACCATCTTTCATTCTTGGCTTTCTTCCTCACCATTTAGTGCCTGTATTTGTGCACAGTTGAGCATATTAAAATATATCACTTCCTTTCCTGAGGGTCTGCCAATGTCTCTGACCTTTTAAAGGAAAGTGACTGTAAATTTTAATTTAAAGGTCCCATATTGTGTAAAGGTAGATTTCCATGTCTTGTTTAATAAGGCAGTTTCTAGGAAGCTTTCAGAACATCCCAAAACAGGAAGTACACAGTCTGGATCAATTTGTTTCCTAATAATTAAAAGTCTCATGTGAGATTTAAATAGTCTTTTTTGATTATAAAGCAGGTCTAGGTTCTATATCAATAAGTCCACAGAGAAATGCACACAGCCTGTATTCAGAAAACTGAGTCATGAAATGAGCCCTCAGGACTATTACTATGTGATTTCACAACAAAGCAGTAATCTCTCTCAGCCTTGCCCCAACCCCACCCACCAGACCCGAGCCTGTGAGAGGAGTTGCAAATCAACACTGAGATGGTTTTTGGTTCCTAATACAACAACTATTTCTTCTTACGGATCAACACTTCAAATAAAGCAATGGAAAAGTTTAAAATATGGTACCTTTTAAAGAAATGACAGATTTTCTGCTTCATTGGTGACAGGTATTCAAGCTTGGAAAGTCTTGATATTTTCTATTTTAAACACAGAATATCTAGTATCTCTTTGCTGTGTTTTTTCCTTTTGTTTTGAAGGAATAAATAACAAATTTAATGTCCCGTTATGTTCCAGGTGAGCGACTGGTGGGAAGAATACATCTACTTGAGAAGCCGAAGTCCTATCATGGTCAACAGTAACTACTATGGCATGGTAACCAGCTTTGGAGATAAAGTTGAACCAAATTGGAAGGAAGCATATCTCCTTCTTATTCATCAGCTCTGTTTGTGTCTTTCTTTTCTATCCTCCTTCCATTCCTTAACTTCCTGGTCTTACTTAGATGGTCCTTACAATCCCATTTTAAACCTCTGCTCTCTTATTGTCTTATCATACAGTCAGATAAGAGAATTATGTAACAGTTTCCTCTTCATCTGTTTGTTTTCATAATCATAAATCTTGTGATTGTAATTTTGTTGCCTGTGCAGGACTTTCTGTATGTGACCCCGACCCCGGTGCAGGCTGCCAGAGCAGGCAACACTATAACTGCCCTGCTGCTCTACCGCCGCAAGGTAAACCGAGAGGAACTCAAACCGGTAAGACTTTACACATTTTGGCACAGTTGGTGTATCAGTGGGTTGAATTGTTTGTGTGTGTGTTGGAAAGGATACCATGTCTTCAAGACAGTGTAGCTTTGATATTTATATAATCAAATAAAATAACACTTTTAGTTGATGTAAGGGTGGAAAGTGTAGTGGGGAAACATGTGAGTGAGGTAGTGATAACAGTTCTGATATCAATGCTAACAGTTAGGAGGGAAAGATTTCAGGAATTTCCTGAGTACTACAAGTGAGCGAGTGGTTAGAGGACACAAACAACCATCACATTGACATTCAGTATTCAGACCCTTTTCTCAGCACTTAGTTGAAACACCTTTGGCGATGATTACAGCCTGGAATCTTCTTTGGTTTGCCTTGGATTTGGGGATTTTCTGATCCTCTCAAGCACTGTCAGGTTGTATGGGGAACAGCAGTCAACTGACTTTTACTTAAGTCTCTCCAGAGTTGTTTAACTGGGTTCATGTCAGAACTCTGGCTGGGTCACTTAAGGACATTCACTGAGTTTTCAGTAAGTTATGCCTGTGTGTCTTGGCTGTGAGATGAGAATCATTTTCCAGTTGTCCAGTTGGACGGTGAACCTTCATCCCAGTTTGAGTCCCTGTGCACTGTGAGCAGTATTGGAACAGTGATCCCAATTCTTTTATTTTTGCTGTAGACGGAAAACATTTGGGTTTGACATCAAAAGATGAATATGAGACGACATAAACATTTCAGCTTTTATTTCCAGGTGTTTACATCTGGATCTGATGCACAACTTTGAAGATAGCACCTTTTGTTTGAAGACACCCATTTTTCATGTGAGCAAAAGTATTGGAACATGTGACTGACAGATGTGTTTTGCTGCCCAGGTGTGGCCTATTACATTGATTATTCAAACAATAAATAGCGCTGAATGTCTACGCTCATTTATAGTTAGAGGTGTAACCAAGATGAAAACCAGAGAGCTGTCTATGGATGAAAAAAAAGCAATTGTGAAGCTGAGAGAAGATGGAAAATCAATTAGAGCCATTGCACAACATTGGCCATAGCCATAATCTTCATTGATGATGTAACACATGATGGCAGCAGCAAAATGAACTCAGAAGTCTACAGAAACATTTTGTCTGCCAATTTAAAGAAAGATGCAACCAAACTGATTGGGAGATCCTTCATCATGCAGCAAGATAATGACCCAAAACACACTGCAAAAACAACAAAGGAGTTCATCAGGGGGCAAGAAGTGGAAGGTTTTAGACTGGCCAAGTCAATCTCTAGACTTAAACCCTATAAAGCATTTTGCCTGCTAAAGAAGAGACTGAAGGGAGTAACCCCCCAAAATAAACAACAACTGAAAGAGGTTGCGGTGAAAGCCTGGAAAAGCATCACAAATGAAGAATGCAAAAGTTTGGTGATGTCAATGGGTCACAGGCTTGATGCAGTTATTGCAAGCAAAGGAATTGCAACTAAATACTAAGTCTTATTCACTTAATCTAATTTAAGTCTATCTGTTCCAATACTTTTGCTCACCTAAAAATTTGGTGTTCCGTTACAAATAATGCTATCATCTAAGTTGTGTATCAGATCTAGATGTAAATTCCTGGAAATAAAAGCTGAAATGTTGATCTCTTGTCTCATATTCAACTTCTGATGTCAAACCCAAATGTTTTCAGTCTACAGCAAAAATAAAGTAATTGGCCTCACTGTTCCAATACTTTTGGAGGGGAGTGTATCTGTATTTTCCCTCAATCCGGACCAGTCTCCCTGTCCCTGCCCCTGAAAAACACCCCCACAGTATGATGCTGCCTACACAGTGCTTCACCATTGGGATGGTGTTGGGCAGGTGATGAGCAGTGCCTGGTTTCTCCCAGACATGATGTTTAGAGCCAAGTCTCCGATCTTGGTTGCATCAGACCAGGGAATCTCGTTTCTCACAGTCTGAGAGTCCTTTAGGTGCTTTTTTTTTTTTTTTTTTTACAAACTCAAAGCAGCTTTTCACTGAAGAGAGGCTTCCGTCAGACCACTCTGCCATAAAGCCCAGATCAGTGGAGTGCTGTAGTGATGGTTCTCCTTCAGGATCTCTGGAGCTCAGCCAGAGTGACTATTGGGTTCTTGGTCACCTCTCTTACCAAGGCCCTGATCAGTCAGTTTGCTTTGGCATCCAGCTCTAGGAACAGTCCTGGTAGCTTCAAACTTCTTTCATTGAAGAATGGTGGACGCCACTGTGCTCTTGGGAACCTTCAACCTTCACCTGCAGCAGTTTTTCTCTTGTAGCCTTCCCTCAGATCTTTGCCTCGACACAATCCTGTCTCTGAGCTCTGCAGGCAGTTCCTTCCTCCTCATGGCTTGGTTCTTGATCTGATAAGTATCTGTCTAAGAAGTGTCTGAATACTTAGTAGAACTCTTAATATGATACTTACTAATATTATTTCAGTTTTTCCGTTTTTTAATAAATTTGCAAATAATTCAAAAATTCTATTTCGCTTTTGTCATTATTATATTCAGTGTGGATTGATGAGGGGAAAAAGGGAGGTGATTGATTTTTATAGCCACTACATATGCACATTTATAACTATCTTCCCTTCTAGTTTAGAAAACTGAGTGTTATAACCAATAGATATTAATAATCAATGTATGTGTGTGTCTCTGTGTGTCAGAGTCGTGTTCCAGGTACTGTCATCCCTCTGTGTGCCGCTCAGTGTGAGAGGATGTTCAACACAACACGCACTCCAGGAGCTGAGACTGGTAACACACACACACAAACACACTCACACACTGTGTTGCTGCAGATGTATACTATAGCTTATTGTTTATTTGATAGAATTCTGTCAGCCGATGCTCGTACGCTGAGCTAGTCCTCCAGGAAACAACGGGTAATAAGAGTGCTGCAGGGATGATGTATTTTTATAGGCAAACCCAGATGTTAGGCAAGGTACTAATAAATCGCAAAAGCGTGAGTATATAAACACAACGGTGCTTTGAAGGTGGACTGGTGAGTTGATTGGTTTTCATGTTCACTGTTATGACATTTAACACCCCCCAACAACCTCTGTAGTCTCATTTGGCCACTTGTTAGCAACAGCCCCTAAAGAAATCACGACTGGTGTATTGGTGTGTTTTATGTTGTAGAATAAAATGTGAAAATGTGTTTGGGACGAGGGAACTTGAGGTGCTAAAATGCTAATTCATTTCTGGGTTTTTGGACTCATTCCTGCAGCACTCTATGTTCTGTCTTGTATAAAAAGATATTAAACTGTAAACTAGTAGGACTACCAAAACTAGGAATAACCTCCCTCTCCTCCACAGACGTGCTACAGCACTGGCAGGACAGTGAGTTTGTGGCGGTGTACCACAAGGGGCGCTTTTTCCGCCTGTGGGTGTACCGGGCAGGCCGACTGCTGTCTCCCAGGGAGATCGAGTACCAGGTCCAGAGGATTTTGGATGACTCCTCACCCCCGCAACCCGGAGAGGAAAAACTGGGGGCTCTCACTGCTGGAGACAGGTAGGAACAGTGGGGTGGGTGTACGCTCCAGTGTGGTGTACTGTACAGTATATTGTGATTGTGGCTCTTACCTATAGAACTTTGTTTGTAATTTTGATACAATGTTAATGGCTGAATGCAAAGGAATCATCCCACTATCAGATGTCAAAACTAAACATATGGACCTGCTGACCTCTCTACTGAAATCGCTTTTTAGATTTTTATTTTTACTTTAAGAACAAGTGTATAATAAAGACAAACAAGAAACCACTACACACAAGCCCCAAGGGAGCCTAAAAGTACAAGTCAGATGTCACAAACTTCATCTCATTCAAATAAAGACAGGAAACAATGTCACTGAGCCACTTCTTAAAACAGAATTTGCATCTCAAAATAACCATTTATATATAACCTTAAAGCCTGCTGGATCACATAAAGCAGTTTTTAGGGAGCTTTCAGAACAACACAAAACAGGAAGTACACAGACTGGATGGATTTGTTTGCCAATAATTAAAGGTTCCATATTATATAAAGGTAGATTTCCATCCCTTTTTTTTGATTATAAAGCAGGTCTAGGTTCTATATTAATACTGTGAAAGTATCAAAGCCTCAGTCCACAGAGAAATGTTCACAGCTTATATTCAGAAACTGAATGAGCTGGCTGAGAAAAGGAAAATATGGGACCTTTTAAAGCAAAAACATGGGGTCCTGATCCTGAAGTATAGACACAAGCTGCAGTGCGTCTGATCACTGGGAGGCACCAGAGCACACAGACTACACCAGGCTAATGCTTTTAGGGTCTGTTTACATTTTATTGCACACAGATGACTAATTAATGGTTACACACAAGCACTGATCTCTACATGTTTATCAATTACATCTTTAACAAAGATATAAAAAAGGTCAGTCAACAGCATATTTTTGCACTGATTATTTTGGCAACGTACTAACAATAATTGCAGGAAGGGCTTCGGAAATCTTTTTATTGACATCATCATTGCAATATAACTTGACATAATCTGTCAGGGATGTCTGTGGGAACAGAAGCTTGTGCTTGTTTAAGTTTGAGCCAGAACCCTGCTTTTAGCTTTTGCTTTTGCTCCACTTCTACATTAAGGCATTCATTAATGCCCACTACCACTGTTGATAAGATCACATCATTAAATTACAGTGCATTACACTAATGGAGCCTTATTGTATTGATTACACTGAAAATGCATAACTTTTCAGTTTTGTGAGGACTAACACATCTTCATCTCCTCGTTTGCTGTTTTGTGGTTTTGTGACCGACGTATACCTTTAGAATAACTTTCAAGTAGAATGTAAAAGTGCAAAAATATCAGCCAAATTTTAAAAAGGCCAGTTGTGTTGAAATGTTTATCAGATTTTGACAGTGGTCTCACAACACTCTTAATGAATGTAGGAAGAGGACTTGAAGGTCACATCTGTTGTTATGGAATTTTGGGCCTAAATCCTATTTGTGTTACATCACTGCCATTTTACAAATCATACTCAAACACTGTAGACTGTTTTCCTTCCAGGCAACTATTGGTCTCTGTGTGTTTCGTTTGGAGAAATTTTGAATTTACTTTACAATAGGTTTCTGAATTTTTACTACATTTCCTAAATATCAGTCAAAGACTATGAGAATCATTCATTAGATTTATTATTTTATTACATGATATGGGCAATGTAAATTAGTGTGAATACAAATCTTAAATGTTGCATGAGATGTTTTTCCACTTGGCTGAGATGGAAAAACAGGAGTGTTTGTTGATAGTAGATTTCCTGCAGAGTGATGTAAACTAAGGGCATCTGTCCATATAGGGTTTTCTTTTCTAGCTGCCACGGCCCTGAGGAGCGCCTTGTCCAAGAAACCTCTGGGCAGTGGGTGTGAAGCCCCCAACCAATAACATAGTAATGATATAATGATAATATAACAGTGTGCAGGGTGTGAGGGGAGGACTATAAAGGCATAGCTACCAGGTTACACTGCTGTCTCCGTCTGTTACAACCTGTAGATGTTTAGGAACAAGAGAAGCAGCTGTTTGATGATGGTATCAGGTGGGTACTGTCGTTTGTTCTTTAGCACCAACAAAAACGGTATAACCATAACACAAATGAATCACTTGGCAGAGAAAAAAGAGAAAGGGCAGCGGATGGCGCCAAAACATAAAACAAACTTAAAATAAAAACCCCGCCTCCTAACCTGACTAATCCTATCTGCCCTACCAGAACACAACGGAAATTACCTGTCAAACCAAAAAATAACGTCTAGCAGCCACTTATAACCTAGTGTTGCTAATAAACAGGAAAGACCACACAATAAGTTAAACTAACAATGAACAGTATTCATAATTGATGTCCTTAAAACTGTCAGTCTGGTTGTTTGTTTTTCAGAACCAGACTTTCAACTTTCAGGCTTCAGGTTTTCAGCAGTCCCTTCAGTTCAACAAGAATGAGGAAGAAGGAACCCCTGGTCACAGCTGAGCAGATAACATAACAGTGCTCTCTGTGACAGGGATATTAACGATATTAACTGAGGTTTCCCTACAGTGTAAAGTTAGTTAGTTATAGTTAAAGTGTCTATAATTCTGTATGTGTAGCTCTAGATTTAAAAATATCAAGTCAGTCATTATCAAATCTTAATTACAGTATATGTTAAAATATTAGGCTTGAAATATACATTAAGCGTTAACATTAGTCCTTATCGTGCTGCTTTGTTTTGAGTAAAGATTTATGGGATCGCAACCGGATGACAGCCCAGTGTTTTTAAGAGGACAGCTCTTGGCATCATTTGAAAAAGGGGAAAGAATATTTTTTGCTTTGTCATCCATTCAGTGATAAGTTGTTAGTCACACTTGATGTCCATGGTGCTGCGGGAAAACAGTGAGAGGAACACAAACGGGGGCAAACAGCAGACTTAAAAAGAGAAATAGAAAGATGAACTCATGAGCAAAAGAATGAGGTTTCTGTTAGGTGTGACACTCTCATAAGAAAAGCTGTTGAAACCTCACAGGGAGATTAATGACCAGGAGAAGGCTTGTATTGAATTTTATTTTTTCACCGAGGCTGATTCTCTAACTTTGTTCGACTTGGAGAAATAACTTTTATTACGCTGCTCTCCTGGTTCTGCTGCATCAGTTTTGATCCTTTTTTGTTTTAAACTGTTCATCGTGAATCAAAGTGCAATAGTGTCACAATAAATTCAATACATGTATTGTATTATAAGAACAATCATTATTTGCTGCTGTAATAATTATAATAGGTATAATGTTCATCATGTTTGCCACTTTAGTTTAGCATGTTAGCATGCTAAGAATTGGTAATTAGTTCTAAACACAAAGTAGTGCTGAGGCTGATGGGAATTTTAGTGGTCATAAGTATTTGACAAATTGAAAATTTGAACTTACAACAGTGTCAGATGAAAGTTTTAAGGATCACCAAAGTTATGAACATCAATGTGTGTAGCAATTGCATGGCAATTCATCCAACAGTTGTTAAAACATGTCTCCAAAACCTCAAAATTTCTACCTTATGGTAAAAAGGCAGGGGATCATCATCATCATTGTTGTCTTCTTCTCTGGACCATGAATGTCTGTACAAACTTTTTTTAGAATCCATCCAGTAGTTGTTGAGATATTTCAGTCTGAAGTCAGATGAGGGACATGAGTCCACTGGAATTATTTATTAATGCAATGTAATTTAGAAACCTGAATTTGTGATTATTAAAGTTCCATTAGGAGTGAAGATGGTTGTAATCATACTGTTAATGACTTTCTCTTTGAGCACTGAGGTTCAGTTTCCCTGGAGTCGGAGTACTTGATTGCCGTCTGGCTTTAATAACATCATTCTGCTTTTGGTTGTGTGATTTTTGTAAAAATGATTTATATTTAGTGAGGTTTGTTTTTGTTTAACTCTCCCTCTTGGTATGAGTGTTTTTTGAGATTTGAGCCCTCTAATTGGCTGATAGTTTAGATACTCAGGAAGGGAAACTGGCCATAAATATAGACAAACAACAAACTATTTGCCCATGAGGATCCATTTATCCAAACTGGGTTTCAGCGTGTTGATTCATCACTAAGTTCATATTTCATATTGAGCCAAAGTGGTAACATTACTTATGAAAATATGACAAAGTGAGGATGCAGTGTTGTAACCAATGCCAAGTACATCTTGGATATTCTCAGAGTTCAAGGTGTCATTTTGATTAGACATCTGCAGCTTCCTCTTTCATGAACTCTGTGCTCTTGAGACTCTTCCTGCGATTTTGCGTGATTTATACATTTTTAAATCATCATTTGTGATCGATTACACATCTGTGTTCTTATATGTTGGCAATGTATATGGATGGATGATAATGATGACAATCATGAGTCTGAAGTGTCTCACCATTTATATGTTTCACCCACATTCTTAGGATTCCTTGGTCTCAAATGAGGAAGCAGTACTTCAGCTCCGGCGTCAACAAGCGATCGCTGGATGCCATCGAGAGGGCAGCCTTCTTTGTGACCTTGGATGATGAAGAGCAAGGCATGAGGGGAGAGGACCCAGCAGGAAACCTGGACCGCTACGCCAAGTCCCTGCTCCATGGGAAATGTTATGACAGGTGAGGAGGAGAGAAAGTGGAGGCCTTAAGATAATTACCAAAGATACATTATCTTGAACTATAAGGTGCTTTTTGGTTACTTATGAATTCTGAAATATAAAACGAGAATGAAACACCATCCAGCACTGAGTATGGTACATCACCTGAAGCAAATGTTATAAATTAGATTAATATTTAGACTAAACAGACAGATTCAGTTCATTTCAGTTTTATTTGTATAGTGCTAAGTTGTAACAAACTTTACAGGGTAAAGTCAAGACTTTGCAATATTATGGAGAAAAACCCAACAGTTTCTACAATGAGCAGCAGTGGGGAGGAAAAACTCCCTTTTAGGAAGAAAGCTCCAACAGAATCAGGCTCAGGGTGGACGGCCATCTGCCTCGACGGGTTGGTTGAGAGGAGAAAGTAATTAAAGTAATCATGGCAAGATTCCTCCCAATTGCCATTGCAGTAAGATCAGATAAAGTGATGAAGATAAAGGTTTTTCTTTCATTTAGATTTTCTGTATGCTGGGTGGCCGACTGTCTGTCGGACTCATCCTGATGCAATTCTAGCTGCTGTTTGGATCATATCAGAACAGTTAGTGCTTCACATTATTGTTCTAGTGTAAATAACACAGCGGTGAGACGCTCTGTTCTTGTACATTTTGTGTGTAAAACATAGACAAACAAACTAGTGTGCAATAGAGAGCAGCAAAATTAAAACTAAACCCGGCACTGGTTAAAAATAAAGCAGACAGGTGGGAAAATAATATGTCATCAACAGGGTTGAATATCAGTTCTCAATACTGTCTGTAGTACCAAATATCAAAAAGTGTCAAGAACTAAAAGTTGGCACCAAGTCTTTGGTCTGATTATTAAAAGGAATAGTTTGCCATTTTGTAATATAATATTATTTTATTATTTGCTTTTTTTCTTTCCTGCCAAGAAACCATGAATATAAATACATACATAAAAACCAAGGTCACAAGAAACCTGGGTGTCTTGATCACCAGCTGTCTCTCTCCGACCATGTTGCATCCGTCTCCCAGTTTTGCTGCTTCTCACAATACAACATCAGAAAAATCAGGCTTTGCATGACCCAGCTCCTGGTCCAGGTCATGGTTCTCTCTCGCCTCAACTACTGCAGTGCTCTTCTGGCGGTCCCCCCTTCATGCACAGTGAATGTCAGAATGCAGCAGCCTGTATGGTCTTTGATCAGCTCAAAAGGGAATTCTTTGCCTGATCTCCTCGCACTTATTGAATAGATGTAGTACTTACACCAAGGTCTCCTACTGCACTAAAGCTTTAAAGGTGCTGGAAGACAGATTTTGTGACCTTTGGGCAGAGCTGGATCCCTGTTTCCTCCTTTTTCCAGTAAGCCTACAGGAATGTTGCTGGCCTGTAACTTTTGCCTCATTGCTTGCACTGGATGTTGCACTCACTGGCCCAAAAATCATTTTATACAGAATCACTGGAAAAGGAGGAGCTGCAGAACACTGAATGCATTTATTTTTCCATTTTAATCTAACTCTGAGGAGGAAAGCAAGATAGCATATTTCTTAAAATTGTATTTTTTCTTCAACCCACTGATTCATTGCTCCTGCTTTGCACAGTCAACAGTTTTGCAACACTTTAGCTCACACTCCACTATATTTGCATGATTACAGTCTCTACTCCTTTCAAACAGTGTTTATTTTTCTATCTGGATCATTATGTGTCTCTCTTTGTCCTAAACTCCCTCATCTCCAGCCGCCTTCATTCTATCATCCTCTGTACATCTCCCCCTCCATTAACTACAATGAAGCTTCGCACATCTTGAACTCTTGGCAGCAGCAATAGCAATCTGTGTAAAGTTCAGGACAACAACCTCATATTCTTCATTTACTTGCATGCAAACTGGCTTGAATGCTTCAGTTGTTGCGGTATGAAGGCCAAATTAACTCAAAATGCTTTCATCAGTTTCTTTTTTTAATGTACAACAAATAACCAGTGTGTGCATCAAGATAAAGACTATGATTTATTTCATAAAGACCGCTAAATTTTCTCCAGTTTTTGACCTCTGATCTCAACACAAGCAGCCACAGATGCATTCCCACGTAATCACTGAGCTTCGATTTATCTTTGTCAGATAGGATCACTCAAAAAAATCTTTTAATCAAACACTATTCTCTTGTAGGGTTGTTTTTGATAAAAGCAGGTTACTGTTTGTTGTAAACCCTGTGAGACAGGGTCACATAAACTACAAAAACCACACCAAGCAGCAGTGATGGGTGTGGACAAAGGTTCAACAGAAAACATTTCAACCTACTGAAGCCAGTGAAGCTCTTGTTTTTCCTCCTTCCCAAAATCTTGTTTGAAGTAACAATATCAAATGTCAACCACTTTCAAATAGAAAGTGTGGATTTAGCCGTATTTTGTGGAAATACATTTAAAACATAGGATGGACAGCGATTAAGTGGATTATATTTAAGTATTTGATGGCTTGCGTGACATTTTGTACAGGCATTAATGGTCCCCTGAGGAGGAATTCTACTGTCTGTGTGTGTGTTTTAAATACAATATAATGCATTCCCTCACATCTAACCTCCTCTTTTTGCTGCATCTTTCCTCTCTCATCTCCCAGGTGGTTTGATAAATCATTCTCCATTGTGATCTACAAGAATGGGAAGAATGGGCTGAATGCAGAGCACTCCTGGGCTGACGCACCGACCGTGGCTCACCTTTGGGAGGTGTGTTTGTCTCTGTGTGTCCGTCTGTGTTCATGGGCTCGTGCATGTGTAAATTTCTGCTCACTAGCATTTATCCATCATAGTCTGTTACTCAGCTCAAGTAGTGTCACTGTGAGAGATCGTTTTTTTTTTTTTCTGAGAAATGGCTGTGTGAGAAGAGAAAAACATACTAAAATATACTGAAAGAAAAAGCAGATCAAATAATGATGACAACATAACTGCAAAGCAACATCAGGCCACCACTGTTGCTACAGCTGCTACATACAGTAGCAGCTAGTGCATATTTGTATGATAAAAAAAAAAAAGAGATCCCACTGACGGAGAGCTGGGTGTTGCATTGAAAAAGACTGTGAACGGTAGCCTGGCAATATGCAGTACAGCAGAATTCATGGTTCCATTTACCACAGCAAGTCTTCCAGGTCCTGAAGCAGCAAAACAGCCCCAGACCACCACACTACCACCACCATATTTTACTGTTGGTATGATGTTCCTTTTCTGAAATGCCGTGTTACTTTTACACCAGATGTAATGGGACATACACCTTCCAAAAAGTTCAACTTTTGTCTCGTCAGTCCACAGAGTATTTTCCCAAAAGTCTTGGGGATCATCAAGATGTTTTCTGGCAAAACTGAGACGAGCCTTTATGTTCTTTTTGCTCAGCAGTGGTTTTCGTCTTGGAACTCTGCCATGCAGGCCATTTTTGCCCTGTCTCTTTCTTATGGTGGAGTCATGAACACTGACCTTAACTGAGGCAAGTGAGGCCTGCAGTTCTTTGAATGTTGTTCTGGGGTCTTTTGTGACCTCTTGGATGAGTCGTCGCTGCGCTCTTGGGGTAATTTTGGTCGGCCGGCCACTCCTGGGAAGGTTCACCACTGTTCCATGTTTTCGCCATTTGTGGATAATGGCTCTCACTGTGGTTCGCTGGAGTCCCAAAGCTTTAGAAATGGCTTTGTAACCTTTTCCAGACTGATAGATCTCAATTACTTTGTTTCTCATTTGTTCCTGAATTTCTTTGGATCGCAGCATGATGTCTAGCTTTTGAGGATCTTTTGGTCTACTTCACTTTGTCAGGCAGGTCCTATTTAAGTGATTTCTGCACAGAGACCCCTAGAGCCAGAAGTTATAGTATATATAGTGTGTGTTTAAAAGCAAAGCAAAATGGACTGTCAAAAATATGGAGACCCTGGAAAAGTCACTGTGAGCATTTATAGGAATTTGTGGGAATTCCTCCCAGTAGCAGCTGGTCACAGAGTAGAGTCACGAGGTCTTAACATTTAGCAGCCAACCACAGCAAAGGAAGTGCTGTAATCACCACAGTAAATAGTTGTCGGAGGGAATGCAAAACCTACTGTGAGTCAACTCAGAATATTCAGTGGGAGCACAAGAGTAGTTCATAGTTTGAGTTAAAAAAAAAAAAAAAAAAAAATCATACTTTCTGGGTCTCTATTGAAGAGAAAACAAATAAAATAGTTAAATGAACAGTAGGAGTCATTTTAGTGTTTCTTTGTAGTGTGTTTGCGTATTTGTTTGTATTTGGATGTAAATATGAGCTTGTCTCTCCCATTCTCCAGTACACCCTGGCCACAGATGCCTTCCAGCTCGGCTACACTGAGGACGGGCACTGTAAAGGCGAGGTGGACCGCTCACTGCCCTACCCTCAGAGGCTTCTCTGGGACATCCCCTCAGAGGTACACACACCCTGTGAAATGTGTCTGTGTGTGTTGAAACGTTGTGTGATGATAGTTGGATAGATAGATGATAGTGCTAACTGAGATGACACTAAAAGTTAACTCAAAGTTAGCTCTACAGGTAGTGAGAGATGAACTGAGAGTAGCCCAAAGCATCAGTGGGGGCACATAAATAATGTTAGTTAAATAAAAGTAACGTTAGCATATATGAAATCCTAGATATTATATAAGCGATGTTGTCCTGTATGAAAATCCTGCTCTGACACTAGATACGTGCCAGATATGTTCCATTAGTTCAAAAACTCTTAGTCCCATCATGCGAGGGGCATACAATCCAGCTGCGATGGATCAGGGACAACAATTTGACACAAACACTTTCAGCACAGCAGTGTTGTGTGTTCTTTGACTAAGAAACTAACAAAATATATCAAATATATTTATTTATATAAATGAAAATGCTCTGATGCATTTGCAGACAAAGTGCAAGAGTTTGGCAAAAGGTGACTTTGCCAAATTAGCCTTTTAACACTGAACAAGGAAAGTGCAAGAGAATGGCAGCAATTGAAGATTAAACAATAGGCGGATATTGGGCTTTATTCAGACTTCCTTCTTTTTTGTAGCTAGTGTGGCTCCAACCAAAAGACTACACACAGGGATTGCAGTTTGGACAAATAGTCAGCATCCGGGTTGATCATGTTTGATCAAAATAAGGCCTCAAGGTCAGAAGATATTACATTCAAACCTTTAAGACGTTTACCTTCTTACAGAGTACCCAATCAGAATGATGAGTCACATGAGATGAGGGCAGCTGGATTTGTCTCCTCTTTGTTGGGTTGACCTGTATTTTAAAAGATGATACTGAATTGTGATAAATTGGGAAGAATATATATTTGTTTTTTTTTTATTTTTCCTTATATCTGATTTCTTTATTGGAACCTCCACAGTCCAGAGCAGTTCAAAATGTCAAGTCAAGTCAATTTTATTTCTAGAGCACATTTAAAGATAGTAAATATACTAGATCCAGAAACAACAACAACAACTAACAAAAACCAGAACAACAAGGAAGAAATGCAGAAATATGACAACAGATTCAAAGGTTAGTGAGTGAAAGCTTTATGGACAGCATGTTTTGATTAGTGTAGGTGATACAGTAGGTAGGTCTTTCACTGTTGTAGCTTTGTACTGCAGCATCCTTCCAGCATCAACTTCTCTGCACTTTTTAAACTGATGCAAAGGAGCCACTTCAAAACATCTTATCTCTCTTCCCCAGGGTCACTCACATCCCTCTTGACATCCTTGTCAACTTCCATGAGCTATTTTAACAATACAGGAAATTAGCCCGGTCCTTCCGAAAGATTGAGACTAATGTTGAATGTCACTCTGAAGTCCGAATTACCACCCACTCTAACTTTGGCCTCAGAAATTTGCCTGGTCGAATTAAATCCGTGTCTGTGTGATTCGCTCTCGGTGTCAGTAAAACCTCAATGCGTGATGATGCATGTTTACATCATCACACCCCCACCCCTTCTACCTTTACGTCCTGTCCGCCTCCCTCTACACTACCCACTGTTTAGTAAAGGTGAAAATGCCCAAAAATCGGGAACAGAATCCACATCAGAATCTACACGCACACAAATCAACTTGTTAATGTCAGCAAGAGATCCAATAAGTGTATTTCCCAAAATATTGAACTACCATTTTAAAACGGTAACATGATGTGTTTAAAGACACATTCTAATGAAAGTCAAGATTTTAACCTTGTTAAAAGAGATAGATTCACACACATTAATACAATCCCAATATAGATGGACAAATAGTGTGGATGTAATTCTTCACAGTGGAAAATTGCAATGGAATGGTTAAAAGTTACACATGTATTGTTTTTCATTTTGCATGACTGTTCTGAGTAAGTGCGGAAATGGCTCTAGGAGAGAAACTGTTGATGAATTTAGTGGTCTGATTTTTGAATGGCCTGTAGCACCTGCCAGAGAGCAACAGGTCAAGGTTGTGAAGAACACCAGGGTGTGAACAAACTTTTAGAACGGCAGAACAAAGAGCCGCCATCTTGTTATTGTGATCGGTTTGAGACTCTGAGGTGTAAAGCTTGGAATAAAAGTCCCTTAATGTTTCATTGAAGTCATGTGTCCATTCGGCTTTTGAATCTCAGGGATGTTTTGTTTAGCTTAGGAGCCTTTGAGATGGTTGGATAATATTTTGTCAGATCTGTCTCCATATGTGTCAGTTTGACGACTTCGACCATTGTTGTGTGCAAGTTTCCACTGGATTATGCAAAAGTAGTTTTTCCTCACTTGGAGAAGAAAAGTGCAGGAGCATTGTTCTGATGCTCTCTGGCAGCACTACACCCGTGCTGACATGTCATAACTATGAAATACGTAGAATGAACATGAAGACCCTATGAGTGTCCTGAACTTCCTGGAAAATTGGTACCTTCTTGAAATCTGTGCGTATGTAGTGGTGACCGCTGCTGCACTAGTAGAAAAAGTTATACATGTATAACCCATAATACAAAGTTTGTAGTTGTAGTTTGTAGTAGGGGCCTGCAGTGCTCCCTGACACAGTCCAAGTTTCTTAAAAATATGAGATAATAGCTCACAAGTACACGGGGATAAATGAGAACTGGAAATAAACTTTCAGTTTAGAATCGTAATAGAAAGTCGCCTTTAGTAGTGGCTCACTGGATACCAGCAGCTTGACATACGAGGAATACAGCATGTTCTTGCCAAGTGACCTTTTCTGTCTGAGCAATCAGACTGAGAGCTGCTATGCAACACATTGGTTTGAACTATGGGACATTCTGCACTGTAACTGTCCAGAAAGAGGCTGAGGAAAAATGACAAAATCTTCAGAGAACAGGAAGGAAGGAGGATAGTGAGAGTGCAAAGGAAACAGAAAGGGTCCTATGGATATGAAATGTGAAACAGATGGCTTAGGCTGGTGGCCAGAACCTCAGAGTGAGGTCTGTAGTGAAACTCGTATGTTTTTCTTCTTCTGTCTCAAGAAGAAGACACAAGTCATCTAAATAAAAAATGAAGATATTTGAAGCATGCTGTGTCCAATTTAAATATTTATCTTTTGCATAGTAAGTAGACTAGAGCCCAGAAATGCCAGATTTCTTCGAACACCTCTTGATTGTCATGGTGAAAGAATAGAGGAAGCAGGAAAGCTGGAAACAGCTGAGCAAGAGAGATAACAAAAAAATGAGGGAGGGCAAAAAAGAAGGAGAAATCACCAAATTGTCTCAAGTGTCAAAATTCAGAAATGGGTTGAAAAAGTACTACATTTTTTACCCAGAACATATTCTTTCATTAAATTTTCATTATATCATTAAATTTTATTGATCGGTAGATTGGAATTATTGCCTCTAATCACTGATCACCTTAAAACCGATGACCTGTGGTCAGTACTCTGGTGTCTGCTGCTGAGAGAAGCACCGTGTGCTGTGTAGTGTAGTCCCGCTTCCCACCTTGTTCACTGCTTTTTCTTTAACACAGTACACTGATGACATAATATAATAACACATGCTTATATGATACTGTTCACAGCAGCTGCTCAGTTTACTCCCACATAAACAGGATAATAGTCATAATGGCCCAGTTTGATGTGTGCAGTTTTGTGTGGGGTTACTTTGTAGCAGCCTGGTCTCATTTGGACATAATTTAATTTAGGTAGTGTACTTGTGTAATGCAATTCTGCTCTGGTGCAGCAGTTCTGATTTTATCAACATGTATCCCGTCACCTTCATATGAACGCAGGATTTTAATGAACTGGGGGAGAAGCTTGTCATGAAGTATGAGGCGGCGGTGGACAGCAGATACTGTAAGACTCATTCATACTGATTTCCACTGGCTGAGAAGTGGTTCATTAAAGTGGTTTATTTAAATTTTAAGCATTATCGCGTTTATTTCTCACTGATATCATCCTCAGATTGGGACCAGATTGACCTTGGAGCAGATGTGGTTGTGGGTCTGTTCTCAGTCTAAGACACATACCTCATTCTCATAAACCATCCTTATGTTTGCGCACCATGCAACAGAGAGTCAAAGCCGATCTCAATTTCAGCAAAACACTAAATGGTCGGACCGCTGCTTGAGGCTGAGATTATGTTTTTTAACATGTCAACTTTTATTTAAAAAAAAAAATATAAAAAAAGTTATTACTACAGCATGCCCACACCACTACTATTAGGTTAAATGGTTTAAGTAACTAAAACCCTTGTTAAGTTTAGGGAAAGTTGGTGATTATGGTCACCTAAAAGAAAAAGCCAAACTCATTTTCTGAAATGTGACAGATCTAAAACTCCAGGCTTCATCATGAATGCTGGATTTACTCGCCTGTACACCACCATTACCTCCACCCTTTTTACTCCACGTCTGCAACTAAATAATATTTTCATTGTTGGTAAATCTGCCAATTATTTTCTCCGTCATAACTCAGCCATTTTCACTGCTGCGGTATGCTGGGGGCGCCAGCATCTCCACTGCTGACAGGAAAAGACTGAATGGAGTAGTTACAAGGGCCGGCTCTGTCCTTGGACGCCCTCTCAGCCCAGCCAGTCTTTCCGTCCTGCTGCTTGTCAGACCATAAACAAATACTGCACCCAGTGGACAACACCCACAATGTGCAATAATTAACACACACCAACTGTGCAATATTGCTTATCTGCTGCTACCAATACTATATTTTAATATCTATTTGTACTATTACAAATATTACAAAAATAGTATATTACAAATATACTATTATTATTATCTATTATTTATCTTTTTTATTTTTAGTATTTGATATTGTTAATTTTTATCTCATCTCATCTGATGTAAAAGATGCACTGAAGAATCTGTAAACAGAATTCTTTCCCTTTTTTCATTGTAAATGCCAGAAAGAATTGATAAATTATCAAAATAGTTGCAGATTAATTCTAAAAACTGGAAGGAATGTCAGCTGTCATGTTTGTGTGTTTCAGTATTGTTGTATCAGTATGGTATAGTATAGTTTAGATTGGAAAATAAAATAGAATAGAAGATTGTGGGGCAGCTGGAGGCACACGGCTCCGTGTAACCCCACCCTTCACACACTATCTGCAGATCAATCAAACTATTTTTATAGTTCTTTCCCTACAGGTTAGTGCAGCTCAAAGTGCTTCACGGATGATGATTAGCTGACAAGCTAAAAGAAAAGGACAAATCAAGTAAGAAAGCAGACAATGGCATACAATAAAACAGATGTAAAAAGCTACAATTACATTAGCAAACAGAAATAAACATAAGAAAATTAATAATAAAAGAACAGATAAAAAGAATAAAATAAATTTACAACATAATTACTATTAAATGAGTGAAAAAGTGACTAATGACTAAAAAAAAAAACATCAAATTAAAAGCCAGGTTGAAGAGGGGCATTTTGAGTTCTCAAGTCGACGGTTCCGTCAGCTTGGAGCACAGAAGCTAAAGGCTTCATCGCCAGAGGTTTTAGTCCTGCTTTTAGGAATGATTTACAGACTTGTGCCAGAGGACCTGAGGAGCTGTAGTGGTTCATAGTGTTAACATGTGAAGCATATATGCTGGTGCAAGACTGTGAAGTACTTTTTAAAGAGAAGACTTTTTAAATCAATACAGAAGGGACTTTAAACCGGATGTAATGTGTTCAGGATGGTCATTAGTTTGAAGCAGCATGGGAAAATGAATCATTTTAAAACTCACATCAGTGACAGTAGCAATGAAAGTGTCTTTGATTTCCCATTATTTATTTATTAGTGTGATTTGTTAGTGTCTTTCTGGCTCTCTGTCCAACATCCTGCAACATAAATAATGCCAACGTTATCTAGTGATGGAGCATGTGGTGATGCAACATCATTGGATTTGTTTTGTAGTACACGTGTATGGGAAAGGCCTTTTTAAGGCCAAATAACACAGACTGACCTGATTTTTGACGATTTCTGACATCAAAGTCACAGCTCAGCTGCTGCAGCCTCACTAGGCTCTGCATGTGTTGCATGCTGCATACATCTGTTTAGTGCATAAAGAACTGCAGACAGTCTACATCAAATGGGTTGCAGCTACACACAGTGTACTATGTAGTGTAAAAGCTGATAAATGCCTCATTTAGGACAACCTCACCAAGAAAGCAGAAAGCTGAAAGGAAAAACAAACTTGTCCAGGGGTCAAATGTTCCTGACATGTAGGGACAGATTTGTTTTTTGTTTATTTTAGGAGAGGGATTTTGTAATAGAGGGAGACTCAATCCCATTCACTCAGCCAAAAGGGGGGATGGTTGTGTAAGAAGAGAGAGAAAAATACATGGATTAGTAAACTGAGAGTTAATAAACTGAGAGTTCAAAGATGGGGCTGCGTGACGAGGAGAATCATGAAGAATTGGTGGGAGGTGGAAGAAGTGGAAGGTGTGGCGAGACCACTGTGACCACTGTGACCACTGTGAGGGAGTGGATGGAGGCATGTAGTTAATGAGGAACCTGAAACTGCCACACTTCTCCTCTCATCTCATCTCCTCTACATAAGGTGTGTGTGTGTGTGCATGTGCGCGTGTGCGTGCGTGTGAAAAAGTCCCATGCTTCTTCCTCCTGTCACGCAGAAGCTTTTTAAACAAGCGCGCTGATGAGGGGAAGGGCAGGTAGTTTCCCTTTGCCCCTAAACTGATCTCACAGATTGCTTGATCATGCGTTTGATTTTATTTTTCAGAACACTTGCTGGGAAAAAGAAAGAGGAAACGGGCCATACAGTCTTTAAATGGAACAATGATCCCTTGATTTGATTACGCCACAGTGTACATACTGCATGTGAAATGTAAAGTAGTATAGCATGTCAGTAAAGCACAGAAGTAGTTTAGAAATGGCTCCGGCACAGAAAACTCAGCTTTCACCTTCCCTGCACTAGCAAAGTGGCATTTTCCCTCAGTGCCATGAGCCTCAGCCCACAGGAGTGCCAGACTGTCAGTTTGTCTCAATGGGGAAGACCTGTGTTTAAAGGGGATGAAAGTAAGCGTATGAGATTGGTCAGAAATGCCACAGCTTCCAACCGGGCGACCCCCGGAAGCCAACAGGTGGGTGAGCGTATGCTTGCCACAAACTGGCATGCACCGAAGTCTCGGCTCTACACTCACCCCACCTCTTTTCCCATTTTTGGTTTAGCCGAGAGTTAAGGGCGGAGTCAGGTACTGCTAAGATGGCGACGGCTGAGCAGCTCAATCTGAGCTTCAAAACCGCTCTTCATGAACGTATGGGGGACGTCACGTAGGCTACGTACATCTTTACATTAGGGCTGTCCCAAACGATTAGTCTTTAAACGATTAATCAAGCGATTATTTTTTTGATTATTCGACTAATCTAACGATTATTTTTTTTATTAACCTAACAGTAACTTTATTGCAATTATTTTCCAGTTAGTCATTTAATATAACAATTTGCCTCGCTGCACCAGGGTGTTTCCTCTTTATGTGCTCGTGCATGACTGTCGTTCTAGAGTGATATGCCAGATGCACTTTGCAGAGTCTGCAGACTACCGCACTGTTGGTGTCAAGATTAAAGTATTCCCAAACTTTGGAGGACCGTGTACGAGCCTTTTTTGCCGCGTGTTGCTCCACACGCTCCGTCATACTGTAGGTAGACGCCGCCATGTTGTTCAAATAGATTACACAGACGCAAATCATTCACGTAGTCAATGACTTCAATTACGTCACCGTGTTGTCCCAGCCCTTGCGCTGCGCTTGTATCCGGGTAAACCAAAGATGATGGATATAAACGGTTCCATTAGAAAGTTCCGGTTTTGTTCTATGAACATTTACCCTGTGTGGTTTTACATGATGCGTCGACACTAAAATTCCACGTCGAATAATTTTTATAATCGACAACGTCGATTACGTTGGATAATCGTCCCAGCCCTACTTTACATAGAGTCTATGCTTATCTATTTTACCTATAAGCTATGAGCCTACCTATTTTATTGTAGTTGTTGTCTTTTATATACTTCTTATTTTATACAGTTTTTAAGTCTTATTTTCAATTAATTTTAACATATCTCTGTTAAATTAGTTTGTGTTAGATGTGTTTTAATTTAATGAACTCCAGTTTCATATTTGAACATATATAAACTCCAAATCCATTCAGATTAGGGCATTATAACTCTGGAGTCAAACAATTCAGTCATCACTTAATGTAAACTTGAGCTTCCTCTTCATTAATTTGACTCTGTACACTTTATGGAGTGATACTGTATATTTTTCATTCTCATTTGACCCTGGCAATAGATAAGTGTTGCTTGAGTTAAACGAAAAAAACAGCACTTGGAGTTCAAGTAGATAGTTTAGATTTTGATATCCTTCCGTAGACTAGACGGTAGATATGTTTCAGTGTGAAGCAAAGCAGATCTGGATCCAGTTTTTTTTATTTATTTATTTTTTTATTTTATTTTAAGCTTCTCTAGTCTTCATAGCAGTAAAGGTTATTTTAGGGATCTACTTAAGAATGGGGAATTCCAGTTTTCTCTTAGTTGTTTTCCTCTGAATTGAAAACTGCTCAGTAGACTTCCCCCATAGGTGTAGAGGTGTAACCCTGGTCGGTGTCCAGTCACGTACCAGCTTTATACCCAGTCTGTTTTAAATAAAGTCTCTAAATCTACTGACAATAGGCTGGCAACACTGGTAATTCAGTCAGTCAGTGAGAGACATTCCAGAGTATAGGGCTGGCCCCAATGTTGCGGTCCAGCCAAAAATACATTTGTTACATGGAAAAGTTAACCACACAATCATATGCTCCTTTCACATGCACTCTGTTCCTCTGCACTGTTTGCGTTGGTATTCTCCTCCCCACTTATCAAACTGCATTTCTGGAAATAAAAATTCAAAGGTTGGATGTGTTCCCACTTTCTCTACCTCATTTCAGAGTTTGTGTGTAAAACTGACAAATAGAGAACTGAAGGAGTAAATGCTCTCCAAACCTGTATTTCCTGTTTCTTTTACTACTTCCTGGCTCCACTTCATTTCTTTACCACAGCATTTCTTTTGTTAATATTTCACTCTAAAACCATCTTGTGCAAGCATGCTGTGACAGTTAAATGCGCCATTGTAAACACACGGTGGAAAAGGCAAAGTATTATACTCTGTGTATGCGTGTGTCCTGAGTTGCTTGGCCAGTTTTTTAACAAGAATTTGGAGTGGAGTCAGCTGTCACAAAGATCATTCTGATGTGTCATCAGCTACATCAGAATACTATGCAGTGAAAGTGTTTCTCAAAGAAGATGCAGATTCTTCCAAGTTTCAAGTAATAGATTAAGGGACAGTGAAAGACCAGCACCAGTCTAGTATGATTACAATGGATAATAGAAGATTCTAATCAGGCCTTGTAATAACCATACTATGCAAATTATGTGTACTTAAATATCACCTATAATAACAAAAGGCAGAATGATCATAGGATCCAAGTGTTTAAAAGTGGAGCAGAGCACGCCTGTGAATTAATTCACATGATCAAGAGACGAAAACGGCTTCCACAATCCTTTCCTACAGAGCACAGGGCATTTGTTCTGTTTCTATACAAAAAACAATTTCTTCTGTTATTCTTAGACAACATGTCTATATGATGTTTGAACACAATGTTATATCATCCATGTTAATTCACGCCAGTTAGTAAAGATGAAACTATAATTAATATAAAATGTAAAAAGAAGTGGACCTATCATTAGAACCTTATACCCTTAATTAACCCTTATAAGGTGACCAGTGTATTTTAGCTGAAACAGAATCTCACTAGATTACATACATCAAACTTCACATAAGTAGATAAGAGTTATTAGAAATGACGCAAAATCCCAGTATTTTGCAGGTACACACAGACAAGTTCAAGAATTATCAGATGTAGCTTTTCCATCAAGGAAGTGCTTTTTCTCATCTTTCTAAATGAAGCTCAGTAGGATGCTCTTAGTGCATCAACCACTAGACCCGAATGTAAGATAATGCACTATCATAGAGGTCGTTAAAGAAAAGCTTGTTTCATTACAATTTCTTACATTTCTCTTAACTATAATTGGATGAGGTTCTCTTCGTGTGTGTTTCCTAATACTGCTCTAGGACAATGATCACTAATTCCTAATCGAATCACACTTTGCACTGACTTTGTCGCTTCTATTAGAAAACTGTAATCAATTTAGTGTAGATCTTAAAGGCTCTTTAGAATAGACCTGATGAGTTCATTGATCATCTGAGATAAACTGAGGCAAGAGAACCTCCTCCTGTACCCAATAACCTCTGTAGTATCATTTAGGCAACAGCCTTTTTTAAGAGACGAGCGGGGTATTTACTGAATGTATCTTTATCATGCAAATATTAACATACAATAAAATGTGTTGAGCTTTGTGTTAACCACAGACATTCAAAAACCCCATTGACTTCGGGATGAGGGAACCAGAAGAAGCTGAAATACTAATTAATTTTCCACGATGTTATGGACTTGTTCGTGACAATTTTTTTCAAAAAAAAAAAAAAAAAAGTGATGAATGTAATGCTCCAAGAAGCTTTTTTGCAGAGCAACAATAGTGACTCGTATGTCAAATTGCGTGTGTGCTTTTTATGAAGTACTGGAGCGCACGTGCATGAGTACATGGCTTGTTTGAAGTTATGTAACCCTGTTCCTATGGTTGGCAAGTTAACATCAAATTGGTCAACTACAATGACCAAACATCAAATGTTAAACTGTAGTATTATGCAGCACTAATGGGTAAGCAATATGCAATGATAATAAAATGCAGGTTAATCTTATAAAGTCAATTAGAGAACATGCATGTTACTCACAGGTCCGAAACCTGCCGCAGCGACACAAAGTCGGGATGGTTCTTCAGGTCAAACAACTCATCTGCTGAACTGGCGTCTGACTGGTGGAGAGGACGCAGGGCTCTGGACAGAAACCTGGATGTGAGCAAGACAGAGAGAAAAGAGAAGAGGTGAAGCAGAACATGTGAGGTAAATCCTCTCTGCACTGCTACTAAAGCAAGAAACCTATGTGACGTGTGTCGCTACTATCAAACACATGTAAGTGGTGCTTTGACACTGCTGTCACTTATACACACAAATTCTGTGAACAGTTTGTCAATAAGAAAATCAGAGGAGACTAAAAAATACATGCAACACTGGACAGTGAACAAAACCAGGAACTGACCTCTTTAAGGAACGGTGACTCCACCCCCAGGTACTTGACACCACATACAGGCAGAAGAGGTGTCTGTCGATTCGCAGCTCCAGTCATAGCCATCCGATAAAGGTTCTGGTGCCTCTCAGAAGCCAGTCGGAAGAGACCTGCTACTGCTCCGCTGCCTGTCAAAACTAAATCACATGTCACCAAACCCTGAAATAAAATCATCTATAAATCAATATGAGAATTTTTTACTGTGACAATATGGCGATTGTGGATGGACATTAGGAGTTTGGGCAGACATTGGTTGTCAGCAAGAGTTTATGTTTGTGTGTGAGCGTTCACTCTTATAGACTTCAAAGAGAGCAGATCAGGAACTTGATCAGTACCTCCCCATCCTCTAGAGCTTTGACAAAGGCAGAGCTTTGTTGGAGCAGGATCGCACAGTCTCCGTCCGCCTCTCTCTGAACAGACGGGTCATCGACGCCTCGTAGGTCAGACAGAAACCACCACGATCCTGACGAAGGAGAATAGGTTTGAGAGACAGGCAGCAGATGAAAGAGATGCATATGTGCTCATTGTCAAATAAACATTTGAAGATTGCTCAATGGAAACACGCAGCATATGATAGAGATACAGACGAGAGATAAACAGATCTATCCAGGAAGGGAGGTTTAAGGATTAACTCTTAATCTGAAACATTTTCTAAAATAAACCTCATGGACACCACAAAAGTCCAGGTAGTTGCTGCAATGATCAATGAGCATGAAAGTCATTATCTAATTATGCTGTTGGTCTAAAACAGGTGAATATGACAAAAGGTACACCGATATTTACAGTGCGGTTACCGCAATCAATAATCACTTCCCTTTAGTTGTTAGACTCTGTGTACTACAACACAAATTCTGACTTTAGACCTCTTGATTGAAATGCCATATATTTGTTGTGTGTGTGTGTGTGTGTGTGTGTGTGTGTGTGTGTGTGTGTGTGTGTGTGTTGTGTTACCCTGTAGTATGCCAGCTGTAAGCCGATCTGTATGAATGCGTCTGGGCTGAGCGAAGCTTCTTGATGCGTCCTTTACCAACACGCTGAAGGGAACAAATGGCAGTCACATCATCACCAGGGCTGCCAAAGCAGTCCAGGGAACTCTGTGCCTCATGCCTGAACCTGACAGAACGAGAAAAGGAGATTTCAAAGCTGAACAGAGATTTGTAATCTGGACTTTAAATGACATTATAATTTAAAGCTTTTAAGGTAAATGAAAAAAAAAACAAAAAAAAAACAGAAATTTTTATGTCATCCAGGTCCACTCTGGTTCATTACAAGAGCTTGTTTTGATAAAATAAATAACAACAAACAAATCTAATAGAGGCATGTACATGACACTAGCCATCAGATATTGTGCTTTTTTATTACTTCGTTCAAAAAAGTCGTTATTGACAGTGCCCTGCCAGATTGAATATGCCGTCTTGACAAGGAGGGAACGTACGTCAGATACGTGAGGTCACCAGAATTCATGGGGAACAGTGCGAATCGACAAAACACTGACCAAAACAGATTATATAGAATCACTTCTTATTTCTTTTTGTGTATGTGTGGTCCTTCTGAAACAGATGCCCCTCAGTCCTGATATTAGTGATTAAAGGCAGAGAGATTACTCTTCTTGGCTGTTGTGGATGTTTGAAAAAGTAACAGTCTGCCTGGAGTCGTACTCCAGGCAGACTTGTGTCCGAAAC